>NW_027507785.1:259658536-260071036 GCF_037356315.1 Lithobates pipiens | reverse complement strand
AAACAAATGCAATCGAATAATGCATTTAGATAAGTAAACAAAAGTCAGCTTTGGGAAGAGTGGGATCTCTCTTGGCCAGCCATCATTATACATGGATGTAACAGATGTGGAGAGTGCAGGGCTGGCAGTGTCATAGGGGAAGGGAAGGCTCTCCCTCCAGTATAAGTCATTAGCAGACACACAGAGCAGGCTGAGACAAGGTTCTGTGATATATGGGTGCAGCTCTATACTATCCACCCCGGGTTAATTTCTACGGATATAAGAGAGAATATGATCACTGCACTCCAAGAAACTCATTTCCACCCGGCTCCTCCAGACCTAAATTTCAATTTATCACCTACTTGTCCCAGCAAAGGAGGAGACCAAACTCTGAGATCCCTGTGATAATTATTACAGGGCCAGATGTGGGCAAAGGGGGCAACAAGGGGTTAAATGATCGCATTGCTTGTCTTATTATTAGGAAAGAATGTATTCACATCAATGGTTTTCACTTCAGCAGAAATAAAAAAAAAATCAACAGCTAGGACTTGCAGTGGTAAATAAATATAATGTTAACATTATATTAGTATTACTATTATTAGTAGTATAATATTAATAATAATAATAATAATAACAATAGTTAGATAATAATTATACTGTTTATATAAAACGTAATATTAACGCTACTGCCCTTTAAACGCAATTTTAGAATTTTATTTTTCCAGCAAAACATGTTTCCAGCAAAAAATAAAATATAAGAATAAAAAAGAAAAACAGGAGATTCAACGTTTTCACGTTTTTCTATTGGATTTGATAGGGAACTGGATGGCTAGATGGATAGATAGATAGATAGATAGATAGATAGATAGATAGATAGATAGATAGATAGATAGATAGATAGATAGATAGATAGATAGATAGATAGACGAACGATACAATGTAGCTAGAAAATATAGATAGATGATACAAAGATAGATAAAAAAATATATAGATAGATAGATAGATAATACATAGATAATACAAAGATAGATAAAAAGATGGATAGATAGATAGATAGATAGATAGATAGATAGATAGATAGATAGATAGATAGATAGATAGATTTCGCTTGTTTTCCTCCTCTTTGTCGTATTATTTTTTTACTATACTTCTCTATCATCAAAATATCCTCCATATCATTATCACAACTATTTGCAAATTTAACAATTACAACGGAATACTTTGAAGACTGAAGCTAAAACATCTAAAGATGAGAATATTAGAAGAAAAAATAATTTTAAAAGTGTATTTAGACCAAATAAAACTGTGTAACTGCTGCTCATGATAAATACATTAGTTAAAATACACAAATCTCAGCACCCTAACTATCTCAGAACTCCAATCGTGCTGTCATTGTCCTGCTGGACCTGCCTGGCTGGGATGATGGGAGTCGTAGTCTTTTGTACCAGACTTAGGCTGGCCATACATTATACAATTTCCTTGTACAACTTTCCTTTAGATTTACCAAAACCACATAATAGGGGGTCTAACCTAAACACTTTAAATTTGTATGCAGTCAGGGAGGCTTTTGCACTACATAGTTGAAGGTAAATATAAAGGAAATTGAACGAGAAAATTGCATGATGTATGGCCAGCTTAATACAAGCTTCCCTAAACGTTGAAGTTCAGTGAAAAGCCGGACAGCATCAGATTCATCATCAACATGAAAAGTAATTCTCCAGATCGCTCTATAAAGCTTCCTTATTCCTAAATGATGCTCCTATTACTAAGCCTGCGATGTACAAAAAGACAGAATTCAATTACAGCAACATGTTATGCTTTAAAGGACAATAGACTTTATTGTCAGCACCTTCACTTAACCTCTTCACCGCCTTTGCCTGTCCTAACCCACAGGACAGTCCATCAGGTTTGGTAAATCCGGTGACCCCTGTCAGTCATTTTATTACATTCCCCTTTCTAGAAACAATTGATCAAATCGCAATAAGAAACAACACAAATCACAGCAATAAATGCGATGCCTGGGGATGCAGATCATAATGAGATATTAAAACGTACATAGAAAAAAAAAAGATAAAATAAATACAAAATAGTAATAATAATAATATAAAATATATACAAAATAGTAGTAGTAATAATAATAATAATAATAAATATATATACATATATATATACATATATATATATATATATATATATATATATATATATATATATATATATATATATATATATATATATCATAAACAACGTAATAAAAGAATAAATAAAATAAAATTAAAAATATAATATATCTATCTATATTTCTCTCTATAGATAGATAGATAGATAGAAAAAGCAGATAGTAATAATAATAATAATAATAATAATTTCCAGATGATGAAGTATTTCTGGCAGGATGTCAGGTTGGATGGAGTTGGAGAGCAGAGTGTGGTGAAGGGTGCAGCAGGTGACAGGGGACCAGGAAAGTTTGCAATAAACTTTTATTCTTGATGGGGCAGATGCTTCTTGGGGGAGACCCTTCCCCATAGTCCTTGCCATCACCCTTACCCATAGTCCTGGTGTGATGGTGCCCCGGGTCCTGGGCACCCCCTGGTCAGGCTATGACCCCCCAGATCTGATTAGCACATATCAGGAGGACCTAGCATGTAATCTGTAGATGGGGGTTTAGGGAAGCCTGCATGCCATCATGTCCCAGGGCTGTACTTCACCCTCCCTGCACCATCCCGGCCCTCCATCCTGCCAGATCTCTTTATTATTAAATCAATGGGAGAAGAAAAACGCCTTACGTTGCATTGGCAGCCCGAGGATTTCTGGAAGCCCCTTGACAGGAGCGTCTGTGGCGAGTGCTGAGCTTTGCATCATTGTCTCCGGGCGGTGTGGATGGGATGACAAGGGGGATAGTAGGATGGGATGTGGAGGGAGCAGGCGGCTGTGCTAGGGATCGGTGCGTGGGGCGATCGGCTGCTCCGGGCTCGGCATGTGTGGGGCAGATGATAGGGGGTGTCCTCGGAGGGGGAAGGGGGGAGAGAGGTGCCGCTGTCCCGGGTCCTGGGCTCCTGCCTGGACTGATGCTGCAGCACTTCCCAGCCTGAGTGCCGCTTACACCCCGGCCACTTTGATTCATTCACACTGCAGGAGCTGCTCTGACGTCACCGGTCGCCGGGTCACCACGCCCCCTCGCCAATCACACGTGGAGAGGCGTTTTTTGACAGCCCGTTAGTAAGTAGTGAAGATGGGCGGGGCTAATTCTGGTGGGGCGTGGCTTATCCTCCCCACACCCCCACGGGCTCTGAAGTGCGGCGGCAGCAGGTGTCAGAGCTTTCGCTGTAGCCCGCTGAGCCCCGCACAACCCCCCCATCTACAGCGCCACCTACAGGCCCGGCACAGAGCGGGAGGACCGATCCGCAGAGAATGCCCATTTACCGGGGGCCCGGAGTGACCTTTATTACTTCTATATGACACACAGGACCTTTCATCGGCAATCAGTTCATAATTATTCCTCTGCAGTAAGAAGAATAGAATATTCATAGACAGAGGCAGTATAATGATACTTTACACTTGGGCACTCATAGTGTGTGTGTGTGTGTGTATATATATATATATGCTATATACACTGTATAGCATTGTTCTCATTTACTATGCTCTGATTTACCATATACTATCTGTTCTACAAGTGTAAACAAATACCTGTTGGTCCTATACAAAGTTGAGAACTATGCTGGGTCCATCTCAAGGGGTCAGACTAGCCCTCCTAGTTCCTATCTTGGGACTACAGAATGATTTGATTCTATGTTGTAGAGCAGAGATATCCAAACTTCCCAAAGAGCCAGGTTTCTGTCCTTCATCTCTGGAAGGTTTTACTCCCCTACATGACCAATCCCTTTTTTTTTTGCAATACGGCACTGTGTTACTTTAACTGACAATTGCGGTCCTGCGATGCTATACCCAAATAAAATTTCACAAACAAACAAAGGGTTGGGGGGGGGGGGGCGGGGGGCACACACCCTAAACATACATTTATAAAGCTGGTGCTATGAAGACCAATATACAAATAGGACCACAGAGAATAACGCACACATACCAAAAAAAGTTACTTTCAAATCTTACAAGGCTACTTAAAGTGGTTGTAAACCATTTTTGTTGACTTTTACCTATAGGTAGGCCTAGAATAAGGCTTACCTATAGGTAGTGGAAATATTTCCTAAACATTTGCTGTTTAGGAGGTATTTCACTTGTAGTGCGCTGATGTCGTCATCATCGGCACATTTGCTGTGAAGAAACGGACCGCCATGCCATTTCTTCCCCCAGCTGTGACTGGCGGCTCCCGTGCACGTGCACAGGAGTGATGTCACGTGCCTCCGGCCAGTCATAGAGCCAGCGTCCGTGGCCCCGGAAAGGAAGAGGGGCGAAGATGTACGTGGCCTGCTCAGGGGACAGCGCAAGCTTCGTTTGCAGGTAAGTGTTGTATAATGGGCTAGTATGCTATGCATACTATTCCATTATGCTTTTCATTTACAGGCCTTGCGGGGAGCAAAAGAGGAAGTAAAACCCATCAGGGTTTACTTGCTCTTTAAAAACACCTGATTTTAATATGTAAATATGGAGATTTAGTCACATCATATGGCCATACCGCGCTTAAGCCCGCCATTACGTCAAAGTACCCCATTTTCAGTGGGTCCTACACTATTCATAAAATACAATTTATTTCCCTTTTCCCCCCACAAATAAAGCTTTCTTTTTAGTGGTATTCGATCACCTCTGCCGTTTTTATTTTTTTGCACTATAAACAAATAAAAGTAGTGAAGGTTTGGGACTTTAAATGGTTGGCCTGTTGTATGATAACAAAGTATAAATGAATGTACAGAAAATTAATATAATTAAGAACAAATATTTTATTTCATAAATAGCCTCATCAGCAAGTTATGGGAGTTATACGTCATAGTTACAGTGATATATATAATAAACTGATATCCATTGATGGTGCAATTGAGCCGTAGCACTCTAAGATATATAACATACAGAGCTGATTGCATGAAAAATTGCAATAGTATTGCACTTATTGATCCATAAAGTAAAGTTTATACACGGCATTATCCTAATTTTGTTCTTTTCAATTTATATATTTTTTGTCAATCATCTAATTATATTATTGTTTACTTAGATTGCACCTACTCCTGAGCAAGTAGAGCGTACTCCACAAAACGTATTGAGCAATTTATGATGAAATCTTTCTGTTTTTACCATGCATTTAGATGTTTGTTTCTTATACAAATTTTTACTTTTGTGGATCAATAATTGCAATACTATTGCAATTTTCCACACAATCAGCTCGGTATGTTATATATCTTAGAGTGCTATGGCTCAATTGTATCATCAATGGATATCAGCTTACTATATGTATCACTGTAACTGTGATGTATAACTCCCATAACTTGCTGATGAGGCTATTTTTGAAATAAAATATTTGTTCTTAATAATATACATTTTCTGTCTATTAATTTATACTATGTTTTCATACAACAGTCCAACTATTGGTTAAGCACCTAATTTAAAGTCCCAAACCTCCCCTTCTTTTCACATGAACAGGGATGAAAGTGCAAAATATATATATATATATATATATATATATATATATATATATATATATATATGTGTGTGTGTGTGTGTATATGTATATATATATATATATATATATATATATATATATATATATATATATATATGTACCTCATTTAAAGTCCTACATTTTCTCTTCTGTTTATAAAGAAATTAAATAAAATTTTGGAAAAAAAACATATATATATATATATATATATATATATATTTATATATATATATATTTACGTTCTGCTATAAAACATATCCATTAAAAAAGTGTAAAAAAATCTAAATTCTTCATCAATTTAGGTTAATATGTATTTTGCTACATATTTTTGGTAAAAAATCCCAATAAGCGTATATTGATTGGTTCGTGCAAGTTATAGCATCTACAAGTATGGGATTTTTTTTTTTTTACTAGTAATGGCAGCAATAAACAACTTATAGTTGGACTGTAATATTGCCGCAGACAAATCAGACACTATCTGACACTTTTGACACTTTTTCGGGACCAGTGTTGCTAATACAGTGATCAGTGCTAAAAATATGCACTGTCCCACTGGCTAGGAAGGACTTAAAGTCAGGGGCGATCAAAGGGTTAACTGTGTGCCTAGCCTGTGATTCAGTGTTGTGGGGGGGGGGGGGGTGTTTTTACTAGTGGAAGGTATGGATTAGTGTTCCTATTTTACAGGAACACAGGATCAATGCCTTCTGTACTGACAGAATGGCAATTGGCATTGTTTACATAGATAGACTGCCATTCTGCCTGTGTACCAAAGCATCAACGGGTGCTGGCCGACACGAGTCTGCCATACCCACTGATCAGCTCCGGCTGTGTAGAATCACAGCAGAAGTGGGCCGCCAGCAGCACTGGTGTGCGCCCCGGCCCTGGAAGTTTCAGATCACATACTAGGTACTAGGTACTAGGTACGTGATGTGTCACAGAGCTGCCACAGTAAACGTAGGGTGGGTATTCCGCAAGTGGTTATAGAAATATTCAACCCAAAACCAAAAATGTAACATATTGCAGCTTGCCAATCATTTCATTAGATGTGGTGGCTGCATCCGTTTTTCTTTTTTCTTTGGCTATTCCCCCTCTGGTTTCACCCAGTGATCTGGCCAATAACACGTCTCCTGTATTAGTGAGAAACAACTCTGGAGGACTGAGAACAGGAGGCACAGCAGCATTGTCAGTCTGAAGGGAGGAGTGTTAAATGTATTAGCAAATAAAAAGTTGACAACCCCAGTACTCCTTCCTAAAACAACAACACTGGTAGGTATCATCTCTAACACTCTAGGGGAAACCAATGAACAAAAACCCCTAAGGGTATGAATGGGACTTTAAGTATTTCTTTTTTTTTTTTTCAAATATGAGTTTTATTAACCCCCCCTGGCGGTATTCCCGCGTCTGGCTCGGGGTGGAGATTTTGTACCAAAAGCAGTAACCCCAAGCCAGACTCGGGACCGCATCGCTGAATGAAGGGAGAGTTTACTTACCTTCTCCCCTGGATCCAGTGATGTCCCCCCCCCCCCCGCTGTATGAGCGAGCCGTGCTCCGCTCGATCTATCAAGGAGCTGATCTCCATTCCCTGTGAGCGTTGGGACGCACGGGGATGGAGAACGGTGCCAAATTCAAAAAGTGAAACACACACATTACATACAGTGTTACAGTTTACATACAGTTTTCCTTGAAGTGGGATACAAGATTTTTCGGCATTTAACAGGTGGCGTATGATTGATTTTTGGTATCTCTTTATCGATATTGACTTTAAGTATTTCTTCCTAGTGTTATACATCTACCATAGCAGCATACAATTTTACAGAAAAAGCTATTTTTATTGAATACAAAAGATGAAATCCACAAATTTACACTGTTATACAAGCTGTACACTCACTACTTTACATTGTAGCAAAGTGTAATTTCTTCAGTGTTGTCACATGAAAAGATATAATAAAATATTTACAAAAATGTGAGGGGGGAACTCACGTTTGCCGGTACAATGATCTGTTATCCGCTGTGTCCTATGGGCACAGTGGATGAAAGATCAAGCTGCAGCATAGCCCGTAGCTGGGAGGCAGTCTTATGACGTCCACCCAGAACCAGAAAGCTCCCACTCGGCCATCATTTGTCTATAGGCTGGATGGGAAGCAGGTAAAGAGATACAACATGGGAAATGTGCATGTATTGCAGAGATGTACTACATATGTTTTTTTTTAACCGTGTCACTGTTATTATCCAATCATGAGCAAGCAAACTTGTTTTTTTATTGTTTTTATCTCACTTGCATATGACTTGGCATTCAAAGTAAACACACCTTCATCTTAAACTGGCCATACACAGTTGGTTTTATTCATCAGTTTGGATGGATACATTCACACAAACAAGGTTGATGGATGAATCCAATTGCTGGGACATTGTGTTCTGACAGCGGCGTCTGCTACTGTCAGAATACACTGATCTACAGTGGCAGCTGATTGGCTGCAGCCGCTGACTGAGGAAAATTTTTACAAGATGAATTTCAATTCGTGCATGGCCAACATTATTCCTTCTTTCAACCTCAGGTTAAAAACAGAGGTTTTAGTTATACATTTTTAAATATATATTCAGTAGATGCCACACTGTGGCATCAAGTCACCTCTGATAAATGTAGTCTCTGATCCAAAACTTCATGAGTTCCCAGCTATGGGACATACACCCACCAGCATAACATTATGACTACCCACCTAATATTGAGTAGGTTCCACTTTTGCAGCCAAAACAGCCCTGACCCAACGAGACATGGACTTCACTAGACCACTAAAGGTATTGTGTGGTATCTGGCACCAAGCCATCAGTAGCAGGCCTTTTAACTCCTGTAAGTTGCAAGGTGGGGCCTCCATGGTTTGGACTATTTTTCAAGCACACCCCACGGATGCTTAATTGAAATGAGATCTGGAGAATTGGGAGGCCGAGTCAACACCTCATACTCGTTGTTGTGTTCCTTAAACCATTCTTGAACCATTTTTGCAGTGTGGCAGCATGCATTATCCTGCTGAAAGAGGCCACTGCAATCAGGAAATACTGTTTCCATGAAGAGGTATGCAGTGCCTTGAAAAAGTATTCACACCCCTTGAAATTTTCACATTTTGTCATGTTACAACCAAAAATGTGAATGTATTTTATTGATATTTTATGTGATAGACCAACACAAAGTAGCGCATAATTGTAAAGTTGAAGGAAAATTCTAAATGGGTTTTCAATTTTTTTACAAATAAATATCTGAAAAGTGTAGCATGTATTTGTATTCAGCCCCTTTACTCTGATACCCATAACTAATATCTAATGGAACCAATTGAAGGTTTGTTAGAGCATCATGAAGGCCAAGGAACACACCAGCCAGGTCAGGGATAAAGTTGTGGAGAAGTTTAAAGCAGGGTTAGATTATAACAAAATATACCAAGCTTTGAACATCTCATGGAGTGCTGTTTAATCCATCATTCGAAAATGGAAAGAGTATGGGACAACTGCAAACCTACAGAGACATATTTGTCCACCTAAACTGACAGGCCAGGCAAGGAGAGCATTAATCAGAGAAGTGGCCAAGAGACCCATGGTAACTCTGGAGGAGCTGCAGAGATCCACAGCTCAGGTGGGAGAATCTGTCCACAGGTCAACTATTAGTCATGCATTCCACAAATCTGGCCTTAATCGAAGAGTGGCAAGATGAAAGCCATTATTGAAAGAAAGCCATCAGAAGTCATGTTTGCAGTTTGCGAGAAGCCATTTGGAGGACACAGCAAACATGTGGAAGAAGGTGCTCTGGTCAAATGAAACTAAAATTGAAATTTTTGGCCTAAAAGCAAAATGCTATGTGTGGTAGAAAATTAACACTGCACATCACCCTGAACACACCATCCCTACCATTAAACATGGTGGTGGCAGCATCATGTTGTGGGGATGCTTTTCTTCAGTAGAGACGAGGAAGCTGGTGAGAGTTGATGGGAAGATGGATGGAGCCAAATACAGGCAATCTTAGAAGAGAACCTGTTAGAGCCTGCAAAAGACTTGAGACCGGGGCGAGGGTTCACCTTCAGTAGGACAACGACCCTAAACATACAGTCAGAGCTACAATGGAATGGTATAGATCAAAGTATATTCATGTATTAGAATGGCTCAGTCAAAGTCCAGATCTAAATCCAATTGAGAATCTGTGGCAAGACTTGAAAATTGCTGTTCACAGATGCTCTCCATCCAATCTGACAGAGCTTGAGCTATTTTGCAATGAAGAATGGGCAAAATGTCACTCTCTAGATATGCAAAGCTGGTAGAGACATCTCCAAAAAGACTTGCAGCTGTAATTGCAGTAAAATGTTCTACAAAGTATTGACTCAGGGGGGTTAAATACAAATGCATGCCACACTTTTCACATATTTATTTGTAAAAAAATGTAAAAACTGTTTACCATTTTCCTTCCACTTCACAATTATGTGCCACTTTGTGTTGGTCTATCACATAAAAACTCAATAAAATACATTTATGTCTAATACATCTCTACATCAATTGTGGTTCCAACCACCCCCTTCTACCTAGGCCTTTTATGCCCTCCTGTGAAATCGATCTGCTATAGCAATCCTCTCCTGAGAGAAGCTTCTCTAACCTAGGTCCCCTCTTCCCTCCCACCCAACAGGTTCCCCCCATCGACTCAATTTACCTACCTGAACGTGGAATATGCCCACTAGATTCACCCTTTATCTGTGGATTGCTAGTGGTCTAGTGACAGCAATCACACAGGAATTTAATTGCCCTAGAGACATTAGACACCTAACCAATGGAAATCATCATGCATCCAACCCATAACAGCATACAACATTCATCAAAAGGGAAGCACGACATGTAAGCTTACACTCACCCCCTATTACCGTCGAGGCTCCCTAACACATTTACCCTCGACCAATACCGATATAGCGAAAATTCCCCAAGAAGTACGAAGGCTCACAGCTACCCCAAAGGTCGTGCACGGTCAAGAAAGGAAAACTCCAGTTTGCTAATTGAATAGGGTAACTGCATTGTTTATATATCCACCCAGTCGCTTTCAGGGCTAAGGACCCATGTTGTTCACCTTTTGCTGTTTCTTTTATAATCATTATTGTTACACCCTACTGAAAAACAGTGTACTATTCCCAGTTTTATCTATAACGACTGGTAACACTGCATTGTACGACAATTTACACATTCTACAAATGTATTCTGATTGTATACTATATCTGTTATTTGCAATAAACTTAAATTTTGGAAAAAATAAATAAATACATTTACATTTTTGGTTGAAACATGACAAAATGTGGAAAATTTCAAGGTGTATGAATATATTTTCAAGGCACTGTACTTAGTCAGTAACAATGATTAGGTAGGTCGTACATGTCAAAGTAACATCCATATGAATGGCGGGACCCAAGGTTTCCCAGCAGAACATTGTTCAAAGGATCACACTGTTTCCTCTGGCTTGCCTTCTTTGCATACTGCATCCTGGTGCCATCTCTTTGCCAGGTAATGGATGCATACACACCCAGCCATCCACAAGATGTAAAAGAGAACATGATTCGTCAGACCAGGCTACTTTCTTCCATTGCTTCGTGGTCCAATTCTGATGCTCATGTGCCCATTTTAGGCGCTTTTGGCTGTGGATATGGGTCAGCATGACGTGGCCAGACATGAGAGGATCCCAGCGGGTCATTGCTGGATCCACTGGATGGGTGAGTATCTGAAATGTGCAGATACTACCATCAGGTAAGCTGGGCCAAAACAGAAACACACTGCTCTTTAGCAGATACTCGTAATGGCGCCCCCACACATCAGCACCTGCGCATATTTTAGCATGCATGTGGTGTGTTTTTCAAAAAAGGTCAGAAACTTGTTTTCTCCATGTTTCTTGCGGGTACAGCAGCTCATTCAAATTAATGGGCTGCTGTACCCGTGACATGTGTGCACAAACTCTCATGAGCATACATTATATTACCGAAAGTATTGGAACGCACATGAAGCAATGCCTTTTCATCCACATCAGTGCCTGACCTCACAAATGCGCTTCTGGAAGAATGGTCAAACATTCCCATAGACACACTCCTAAACCTTGTGGACAGCCTTCCCAGAAGAGTTGAAGCTGTTATAGCTGCAAACGGTGGGCCAACTCAATACTGAACCCTATGGACTAAGACTGGGATGCCATTAAAGTTCATCTGTATGTAAAGGCAGGCCCAATACTTTTGGTAATATGTGAACCTAGCTTAAATAGTTTAACATAATGTAGCCCTACAGCTTCAACTGAGATCAATGGTTCAGTGAGGGAACTTTTGACTTTAGAAAAACAAATCAGTTCTCAATGTGTACTTTTTTTAATTGCTATACAAATTGAAGATAATTCATTGATATATAGGTTTAAGCACAAAAAAAGTGAACACTTCATTCCTATTAACTGCCATTAAGGCCAATGTGTTGGTACAATATGACTCTATGTTTGGTGCAGCTCTGCAGACTGACAGGACAAGAAGTCTGTATATGATCTATGATGACAATACAACACTCATTTTACTTTGAAAAGCTGAAGTAGCTAGGTGGATATTTTCAGAAGAATAACGCATAGTTCAGTTGTCACATTCAGCTCTGCTTTTGGCTCTGTCTGGCAGGGTTAATGTATTCTCAAGGTCACACATAGGCGACCTTGAACTCCAGCGATTTGCCTTGTGTCAGTCTGCTGTGCAGCCTTGTCCGTATCTTCCATCAAGTGTCTGTGAAAGAACGAACGCCCCATCCATTAACACAATTGTGTTTGAGGCCCAAAAGAAAGAGAGGAGGCAGAGTGGTGGAAACAGCCGAAGATGAGAGGAGAGGGAAGAGGTTGAGGAGAGGAAAGGGAAAGGAGGAAGGAGACATGATATAGAAGGTGAAAGAAGAGAAAAAAGAGAGAAAAGATAACTAAAAAAGAAGAAGAGAAACATGTGATAGATGGATGGTTAAGGGAGAAAGGCAGTGGAAGAAGGTAGACAGGAAATACAAATATATAAAGTGCTGTGCAAACGTTTTAGAAAGGTGTAAAGAAAAACTGTAAAGTAAAAATTCTTTCAAAAATATATATTTTAATTGTTTTATCAATTTACAAAATGCAAAGTGAGCGAACAGAGGAAAAATCCATATCAAAACAATATTTAGTGTGGCTACCCTTTGGCTTCAAACCACCATCAATTCTTACACTTGCACACTTTGTACACTTGCACATAGTCAGGGATTATGTAGAATTAGAGCCAGGTGTATGATTGCCCTATTATACCAAACAGGTACTAATGATCATTAATTTCTTATATAGGTTAAAACACAGTTATTAACTGAGACAGAAACAGCTGAGTAGGAGGCTTAAAATTGGCTGAGGAACAGCCAAACTGCTACCATGGTGAGGTTGTAGAAGACAATTTCATGTCACAGGTCATACACTATGGCAAGTCTGAGCTCAGAAACAAAACACAAGGTAGTTATACTACATCAGCAAGGTCTCTCCCAGGAAAAAAATCTCAAAGCAGACTGGGGTTCCAAGATGTGCTGTTCAAGCTCATTTGAAGAAGCACAAAGAAATGAGCAACGTTGAGGACCGCAGACGCAGTGGTCGGCCAAGAAAACTTAATGCAGCAGATTAATTCATGTCATGCTTACTTCCCTTTGAAACCGGAAGATGTCCAGAGAAATTTGGCCAGAAGTGGTTTTCATGGAAAAATGCTGCCAAAAGGCCTTCCACTTATTGCTGCAGATTTCCTTTGGTCTGAGGAGAGCAGGAGGGAAATAATAAGGGGGCCAGCAGAGCACCCTAAAACTCCTCTAAAAATGTTCCACTTTCTAAAGTCAAAATTTACACAGGGCTAAGCCTGGTCTCACCTGCCGCCTGTGGAACAGTATTTGAGCTTGATAAATGGTCACTTAGGTACTGGTCTCTGAACTGTGAAAGGCTACTGGGAAGTGCGACATGTTTCTCCATACTGACAATGTACCAGGTTCTTTTTCTTTTTTAGGGAGCAGCAATTATTTGAAAGCTAAGAGCTGCCAACTTGGGTACCTGCTACACAGCCATACAGTTAAGCTGGCCATAGATATTTGAGAATGGTCAGACTTGCATATATGATCCAACCCAATCTAATGATGTATCCTGGGTTTGTTAATCCCACAAATAGGGGCATTCATATGATTAAAGCTGGAATTAAAAGATGTACACTTCTCTGATTTCATAATGAAATATGAACAGTTCCAAGTACATTTCTAGCTCTGTTGTACCAAATATCCTATGTGTGAGCTTTAAGTTATTTTTGCCATCATAAATGGAAAAAAGTGCTTGGAGAGGGAGAGAGAGAAAGAGAGAGAGGGAGAGAGAAGCGCTAATAATACATGGTCAAAGCAGTAGGTTACACTTTCTGTTAAGAAGGAGCTCCTTTGGGAATATGAAGACTCTGAATGTGAAGAATAGGGGCTCACCAGATGTTCAAAGTAGAGACAAATGACGTTAGAACAAATGTTAATATTCACGGAGATCCTGAAAGAATGCCAGAGTCATGTACACACGTGGGGTAAACTGTTTCCCAACAGAATATATCATGCCTGTGGTGATATTAGGAATCGGACCTACAGTATCTTATAAAAGTGAGTACACTCCTCACATTTTTGTAAATATTTTATTGTATCTTTTCATGTGACAACACTGAAGAAATGACACTTTGCTACAATGTAAAGTAGTGAGTGTACAGCTTGTATAACAGTGCAAATTTGTTGTCCCCTCAAAATAACTCAACACACAGCCATTAATGTCTAAACCGCTGCAAACAAATGTAAGTACACTACTAAGTGAAAATGTCCAAATTGGGCCCAAAGTGTCAATATTTTGTGTGGCCACCATTATTTTCCAGCACTGCCTTAACCCTCTTGGGAATGGAGTTCACTGGATCTTCACAAGTTGCCACTGGAGTCCTCTTCCACTCCTCCATGATGACATCACAGATTTGGTGGATGTTAGACACCTTGCACTCCTCCACCTTCCGTTTGAGGATGCCCCACAGATGCTCAATAGGGTTTAGGTCTGGAGACATGCTTGGTCAGTCCATCACCTTTACCCTCAGCTTCTTTAACAAGGCAGTGGTAGTCTTGGAGGTGTGTTTTGGGTTGTTATGTTGGAATACTGCCCTTCGGCCCAGTCTCCGAAGGGAGGGGATCATGCTCTGCTTCAATATGTCACAGTACATGTTGGTATTCATGGTTCCCTCAATGAACTGTAGCTCCCCAGTGTCGGCAGCACTCATGCAGCCCCAGACCATGACACTCCCATCACCATGCTTGACTGTAGGCAAGACACACTTGTCTTTGTACTACTCACCTGGTTGCTTCCACACAAGCTTGACACCATCTGAACCAAATAGGTTTATCTTGGTCTCATAAGACCACAGGACATGATTCCAGTAATCCATGTTTGTAGTCTGCTTGTCTTCAGAAAAATGTTTGCGGGCTTTCTTGTCCATCATCTTTAAAGGGGCTTCCTTCTGGGACGACAGCCATGCAGACCAATTTGATGCAGTGTGCCACGTATGGTCTGAGCACTGACAGGCTGACCCCTCACTCCTTCATCCTCTGCAGCAATGCTGGCAGCACTCATACGTCAATTTCCCAAAGACAACCTCTGGATATGACGCTGAGCACATGCACTCAACTTCTTTGGTCGACCACGGCGGAGCCTGTTATAAGTGGAACCTGTCCTGTAAAACCACTGTATGGTCTTGGCCACCATGCTGCAGCTTCAGGGTCTTGGCAATCTGGTTATAGCCTGGGCCATCTTTATGTAGAGCAACAATTATTTTTTTCAGCTCCTCAGAGAGTTCTTTGCCATGATGTGCCATGTTGAACTTCCAGTGACCAGTATGAGAGAGTGAGAGCGATCACACCAAATTTAACACACCTGATCCCCATTCACACCTGAGACCTTGTAACACTAATGAGTCACATGACCTTGGGGAGGGATAATGGCTAATTGGGCCCAATTTTGTCATTTTCACTTAGGGGGCATGATCCTTGCTGATTACAGAGCTGTAGATTTCTAAGTGGAAGCAGTGCTCTCTCTGCAGAGGTCTGACAAACCCCCTGCTGGGTTAGGGGTGTATTCACTTTTGTTGCCAGCAGTTTAGGCATTAATGGCTGCGTGCTGAGGTATTTTGAGGGGGTAGCAAATTTACACTGTTATACAAGCTGTACACTCACTACTTTACCTTGTAGCAAAGTGTAATTTCTTCAGTGTTGTCACATGAAAAGGTATATTAAAATATTTACAAAAATGTGAGGGGTGTACTCACTTTTTGTGAGATACTGTATATTATTATTATTATTATACAGGATTTATATAGCGCCAACATTTTGCACAGCGCTTTACAACATGAGTTAAAATACAATACAGGAGGAATCAGAGGGCCCTGCTCAAGAGTAAATGATAATATTATATTAGCGCAGTAGGAGGTGAACCATTAAGGACTAAGTCCACCAAAAATATATCTACTTTTGGTTAATGCGGAAGTTAAACCACCTGGCACTTACTTATATCCCTTAGGTACTCTGGTGAAGAAATCCTGGGTATGCATGCTTGCTGTTGTAATTGACATCTTGTTGGATTTTTGACTAATGTTTTATTAAACAGAAAAGGAGATCCTGTAACATGAAAAAGTGGACAAGAATACCCAAAACTCCCAGTTGAGCAACAATAAAGTTGGGCATTATACCTAGGAGACCTCACTTTTGTAGCTGGGGTCTGACTTGGCCATCAGGCACCATCCCAATTTCATAATATCACTTGTTGGTGTCCTATTCAGTTCCCTTTAATAAAATATATTATAGTTAAAGCTGATTTACCAATTTAGGCCACTATAAAGAGAAGCCCTTGCTTGTACCATGTACCAGCAGCCTGTAGGCTTTAATACCCTGATCATGATATATACATTTATAAAAAAAAAATGCTGAATTAATTACACTGGGGTACAAGCATATTATAGTTCTACCATGATTAGAATGTGTAAAATGGAGGAAGGACCCCCGTGTAGAATACATTGGTCACTGAATATGTACATGAGCAGTTTTCTGTCACTGCTTGCCTCTGCCCCACAATAAAATCCATATACTGCACAACAAATCGGATTGCTCTATCCAGCTCTTAATAGAGTTGATTAGCAGCCGCTCAGTTATCCCTATGTATCCACAGCAGGGCAGGGGCAGGATTACCCAGGATAACTTGTTCCATAATACCATTCAATTGGTTACATGAGGATTTAACAGATGGGCTCCTCTGTGAGTGCAAACATCGGATCCCCCAGTACCCAGATTATCTGGGACCAGAGATATGACTAGTATAGACAGCTGGCACACTGACATAAGGGGCTGCACCAGAATCACAAGCACAGATTGTAACACCAGGTAGAAAAATGCACCGCCATCCTGATAAACATAATCGTGTGCTGGAGTGAAGCTGACATCATGTCACAAAGAAGACGGCATGGGACATGTCTACTGCAATGCATAGATACAGGAGGAGGAACACTTTAATGGACCTTTGTTATAATTATTACATGATATATTGTACACAAACACATCCCTACTCTCATAATTTGACTTGAACAGTCCTGATTTTTAAAGCCTTATTTGCAGTCTTGAATTGAACATTCTTTTATGTTTCTGTGCTAGACATTTACCAGCATTCTGCTGAGAAGATAAGCAAAGCTGTACATGCAGTACTTGCATTTATTGGGTTTTTATTGTGAGTGAGTTCATCAAACTTAAGAACACAGACCTAGGCCTCAAGCACATGGACACTTCCAGGCATCCAATGTAAATTGTGCGTTAAAGTGTTACTAAACCCACAATGGTAAAATCAGTCCGTATATGCTGTAAAGCATGCATGTTATACTCATTGTGGAACTTTTAAGTTGTTAATCCTCTGCACTGTGCAAAAAAGGCTGTTTGATCCTGTCTCCTCTGATCCTCCCCTTCTTCCACAGTCCCCAAACCATCTCCTGCCAGTACAGAGCCTTAGGGGCACTCTGCACATGCTCAGTTTGGTGTGTATTGCTAGAGAGTTTTTTTTTTCTTCAGAGTGTGCATGTGATCAGCACAGGGCCAATCAGCACTGTCCAAACCGAGGGTTGCGGTTCCTGCAACTTCACAGGACAGTCAGAGAAGAATAAAAACTCCTCCTACAAGCTTCAACCAGACACTTATAGAAGTCATAAGACTGCTATATATAGACATACCCCACTTTTAAGTATGCAATGGGGTTTATTTACTAAAGCTGGGAAGTGCAAAATCAGGTTCACTTCTGCATAGAAACTAAGGAGCTTCAAGGTTTTATTACCAAAGCTTAATTGGGGTTAGAAGCTCATTGGTTTCTATGCAGAAGTGAAAGAAATGTTTTTGTGTTATCATTCATATTCTCTGAAAAATGGCCAAGAAATCATAAATTCTGCCAGGGTATGTAAACTTATGAACACAACTGTTTATATTCAGGAGCTGCTGAATTTAACTGGTTCTTTCTCAAACAGTAAAGAGGCCACCAGACACCCAAGCAACAATCGATTCACTCCGGCTCCAATAAACAGGTTAGGGGTTGTCTTTTTAAAGTGTTACGAAACCCAGGACCCTGCATTCACTATATCTGCTCTCCCACAGTACACAGAACATGGAAATGCAATTATTTTAGTAAATGTTAACTGCTAAATACCTTTTCTCATCAGCAATATATAGCAGTCTTGTGACTTCTATTAGTGTCTGGTTAAAGCTTGTAGGAGGAGTTTTCATTCTACTCTGACTGTCCTATAAGGCTACATGACCTCTGACCCTCTGTCTAGACCAGAGGTCTCAAACTGGTGGCCCTCCAGCTGTTGCAAAACTGCAAGTCCCATGAGGGATTGCAAGGCTGACAGTTACAAGCATGACTCCCACAGGCAATAACTGGAGGGTCACCAGTTTCAGACCCCTGGTCTAGACGGTGCTGATTGGTCCTGTGCCGATCACATGCACTCTCCCAAGAAAAAAAAAACTCTCTAGCAATACACACCAAACTGAGCATGTGCAGAGTGCCCCCAAGGCTCTGTACTATCAGCAGATGGATTGGGGACTGTGAAAGAAGGGGAGGATCAGAGAAGACAGAATCAAACAGCCTTTTTACACAATGTGGAGGATTAAGCCCTTAGATTCCACAGTGAGTATAACATGCATGCTTTACTGCATATACAGACTGATTTTACTCTTGTGGGTTTAGTAACACTTTATCATTTGTTTCACCCTCATTTACTAAGGGTTTAAAAAAAAAAACATTTCTTTTGCTGCTTCACAACTTAGTTACAAATAATAAAGTGACTCTGTGCTATTAATTCATCATAATGATAAACCTTACATTTCATAAACATTAAAAGTGACTCTGTGCTTATAATGTGCAAGAAAAATAGTTTTTGTATTTACTGTATATAAAAAGTATCTGTGTTTAAATAGTGCTTTAAATTGTTTTTTCAAGCTCACCAACTGTATGTGCTTTAATAAACAATCATATTTCATGGCTTTT
Source organism: Lithobates pipiens (assembly GCF_037356315.1). Taxonomy (NCBI): domain Eukaryota; kingdom Metazoa; phylum Chordata; class Amphibia; order Anura; family Ranidae; genus Lithobates; species Lithobates pipiens. The sequence goes on along the minus strand of NW_027507785.1, from coordinate 260,051,861 downwards.
CCTCCAATTATGTGAATCCGTGTAATACTTTTCCAAATATCCTCAGTGTGCTCACACCACTGTGATCCCATTTAGGTGGATCCTCATCTCCCGGGGTGGTCAGTATTACCTTAACCACCAATCCCTCCAGGGAGTTACTCTGTTTTTCTCTCCTCACTGTGCTCAGCAGTTCTTTTGCTCTTCAACTCCACACAATTCCACTCATCCTCCCAGTAGCTCATAGGAATAAAATAAGCCTCACAGTGTGTATCGTCTTTTTTATTTAGGAGTATAAGAAAACTGCACCTTCATTTACACCATCTGTTAACCAGCCATACATATACACTTTATTTCCAAAAGTATTGGGACACCTGCCTTTACATGCCCATGAACTGTAATGGAATCCTAGTCTTAGTCCGTAGGGTTCAATATTGAGTTGGCCCACCCTTTGCACCTATAACAGCTTCAGGTGTTCTGGGAAGGATGTCCACAAAGTTTAGGAGTGTGCCTATGGGAATGTTCGACCATTCCTCCAGAAGCGCATTTGTGAGGTCAGGCACTGATGTGGACAAGAAGGCCTGGCTCGCAGTCTCCGCTCTAACTCATCCTAAAGGCATTCTATCGAGTTGAGGTCAGGCCAGTCAAGTTCATCCACCCCAAACTCACTCATTCATGTCTTTATGGACCTTGCTTTGTGCACTGGTGTTCAGTCATGTTGGAACAGGAAGGGGTCATCCCCAAACTGTTCCCACAAAGTTGGGAGCATGAAATTGTCCAAAATGTCTTGGTATGCTGACACCTTAAGAGGTCCATTCACTGGAACTAAACAGATTACAGCGCACACATACAAACATTAAATTTATCCTGCAAGGCTAGTTAAAAAAACCTGAACATATTCAAAAATACAGGGGTTTGGCCAGACTATATGGTCATAGAGTGTTAAACCCACTTACTGCAACAAAGTACCCCGAATGTCCTATCCTAGTACCCCGGGTCCTATCCTAGTAATAGAATGAAAGAACCTGTGTCTCAACCACCATGGGATATAGACTCCTCTATGTGGGAGAACTGAAGGGATTCCTCCTATGCACTGGTGGCCACTAATAAGAGGTGATGAAGAGGGGGAGGGGTGCTCCAGCCCAAGAGACCTGGTCAGGGTCCATACATTATACAAAAACTTACTTGGGGGGGCACACCCTAAAATGCTTTACATTCAAGATGGTGCTGCTATAAGACCAACAAACAGTACAAAACAGATTACAGCACTCTTGGGCTGGAGCATCCCCCTCTTCATCGCCTCTTATTAGTGGCCACCAGCGCATAGGAGGAATCCCTTCAGTTCTCCCACATGGTTGAGACACAGGTTCTTTCAGTCTGCTGCTAGGGTAGGACCCACTAATTCGGAGTACTTTGTCGCAGTAAGTGGGCTTAGCACTATATGACCATATAGTGTGACCAGACCCCCGTATTTTTGAATATGTTCAGGTGTTTTTACTTAGCCTTGTAGGATAAATGTCATTTTTGTATGCGTGCGCTGTAATCTGTTTTGTACTGTTTTTGTCTTATAGCAACACCATCTTGAATGTAAAGCATTTTAGGGTGTGCCCCCAAGTATGTTTTTGTATTTTGTTCACTGGAACTAAGGGGCCAAGCCCAACCCCTGAAAAACAACCACACACCATAATCCCTACGCCACCAAATGATTTGGACCAGTGCACAAAGCAAAGTGCATAAAGACATGGATGAGCGAGTTTGGGGTGGAGGAACTTAACGGTCCTGACCTCAACCCGATAGAACACCTTTGGGATGAATTAGAGCAGAGACTGTGAGCCAGGCTTTCTCATCCACATCAGAGCCTGACCTCACAAATGTGCTTCTGGAAGAATGGTCAAACATACCCACAGACGCATTCCTAAACCTTGTGGACAGCATTCCCAGAAGAATTTAAGCTATTATAGCTGCAAATTGTGGGCCAACTCAATATTGAAATCTACGGACTAAGACTGGGATGCCATTAAAGTTCATGTGTATGTAAAGGCAGCCGTCCCAAAACTTTTGGTAATATATTGTATATTATCATCTGAGAGGACCACTGTGGTTAGCTGCACAGCCACTGCCTATCCTCCTCATATGTGGTGACATCAGCAGTCCTGTCTCCCTCACACGTATCCTCCTCTGGAATTTTCAGAGTCTGCCTTGTTTTAATGTTAATGCAATTTGGTTTTACTTTGAAACAATAACTGTATTGTGGTGAGCACCATGTTTCTTCTCTGTCTTCCTTGAGCCTGACTGGTTGATACACTCCTAAGTAGCTGGGTCTGCTGATTAGCCTGCACTTTTATTCCTGATATTAAAGGGATATGCACTGTTGATATACGTGGGTTTAACCACATTGAAAGGTTATCCTAAACTGGTTCCATTTACAAGCACCTGTCCTGCTCCTAGATTTAAATAAATATATTGCCTTTCCTTCTTTTTTTTTTTCTTCTCTCTTTTTTTTCTTCTCTCTTTTCCAATTTGATGTATATATTATGTATGTTATACATAAAAATGTGACCACCTTAACAAAAGCTGAATACGCGATTAGCTTGAGTTATGCCGCGTACACACGTAGCCGACTATCCGGCGGACTTAGTCTCGCGGACTTCCCGTCGGACTGTCCGTCCGACTTTCCGAACGGGCTACTTGCCCACACACGGCACTTTTTCAGCGGGCTAAGTCCGCCGTACTATTCGCCGTACTTTTGAAATGAACGGACTCGCCCAAAGTCCGGCAGAAGAACCGAAGAGGGGGACAAGACCCCTGAAGTCGGAAGAAGAGGCCGGCGGCAAGGAAGAAAGCCGGACTCCTCCGCTAGTAAAAGAGCTAGCAGAAGATAGCGGAGGAGTCCGGCGAGAAGACCCCCGAAGACGGAAGACCCCCGGAGCTGTGCAATAAACTATTTTTACCCTGTGTTGTGGTTTTTTTTTGTACTTTTTTTCACAGGTGAATGGGTAGGGGTACATTGTACCCCATACTCATTCACATAGGGTGGGGGGCCGGTATCCAGGGGCCCCCTTATTAAAGGGGGCTCCCGGATTCCGATAAGCCCCCTGCCCGCAGACTCCGACAACCAACGGCCAGGGTTGTCGGGAAGAGGCCCTTGTCCTCATCAACATGGGGACAAGGTGCTTTGGAGTGGGGGGGCCTCGCGGCCCCCCCTTCCCCAAGGCACCCCCCATGTTGAGGGCACGTGGCCTGGTACGGCTTTCCTGGCAGGCTGGGTAGCATGACAAGGGTCTGATGTGGACCTGGGGGGGACCCCCACGCCGATTTTTTTCGGCGTTGGGGTTCCCCTTTAAGTCCATACCAGGTGGCGGGGCCAGCGACGTCTCCTTCGCGGGCCCCGCCTACCTGGAGACCCGGTCAAAATGAGCGGAATTTTCTCCGGGCGGGAAAAGTCTGTTCATTTCAAAAGTACGGCGGACTGGCATACGCACGGCCGGATTGTCCGCCGAAAACGCGAGTCCGGCGGGAAGATTGGAGTGCAAAACTACTTTCTAAGTCCGCCGTACTTTCGGGTAAAAAAAAGTCTGCCAGAGGCTACACACGGGGGGATTGTCCGGCGGACTTGAGTTTGCCGGACTTTTCCCACCGATTGTTTGATCGTGTGTACGCGGCATTAGTGTAAAAAATTTTTTCTCAACTTGTGTCAATATTAAAATAAGTACCTACTGCACAATATCTGAGGAATATATATCCTTGACATACAGGTGATAAATAGTGTAATTTAAACACTATTATAAGTTTACCGAATCTTCTATGTGTTATAAAAGTTAACTTGTATTTTTTAATTGAAAACGTTAATAAAATGAAGATTTGAAACAAAAAATATATAAATAAATAAATATACGCATTTCACTTTTGTGGTGAGGGTCAAAATTGGAAAGGTGAGAGAGTGCTCAAAGGGGATGGTGAAGGTTTCACCTGAAAGTTACACGTCAGTCATCACTGATTTTTGCGAGTGCTTTGGACTGTTTGGTCTTTTATCACATTATTTACATTGATACACTGATGATTTATATGTTTTATATGTTTTATTATTTGATTGTCTATATGGAATACTGAGTTTTTTATTTTGCACAGCACATATACATACACAGTCAAAAATGTTGAAGTAAACTGTACTCCCCTGTCAGACACCAAATCATCAGGACAGAACTTCCATGTAGTTTAAAGACCATCAACTTCACAGTTTGTTCAGCAGAGGGTACCCCCTGAACAGGTATAAAATTAACCATCTAAGACCCCTTTCACACCAGGGCGTTTTGTAGGCGCTATAGCGTTAGAAATATCGCCTGCAATCCGCCCCAAAAAAGCTGCACAATTCTCTGTAGTGTGAAATTCTCTGTTTGTTCGCAAGTCCTATTGCGAACCGAACTGAGGGATGTTCAGCTCATCCATACTGAGGAGGCAAACAGCTCCCACTTGTAGAGGTGGAAGTGGGGTAAGTACCTTCATGCAGAAGGCTTACCAGAAGGGTTGGCTAACCTCTGGCATGAAGCCCTATAGGTTAACCAGTAAGGGAGGCTCAGAATGCCTATGTGTACTGACTACTGAACTAGATGAAGAAGCCGAGTAGGATTACCTACTCCGCTTCCTCCACAGACCTCCTGCATTGAGACAGGAGCACACTCCAACCATGGAAATGTATGTAGCGTCAAGAGAAAATCTGAAGAAATAAAGTCCCTTAAAGGGTAACTGGATCAGACACCTCATCAGTAGAGCCAATTTTGGACACAAGCCAATTAACCTACCAGCATGTCTTTGGAGTGTGGGAGGAAACCGGAATACCCAGAGCAAACCCACGCAGGCACAGGGAGAACATGCAAATACATGCAAACTCCAGTTTACTTCTCCAGTAGTATCATTGTTGGGAATCAAACCAGCGACCCCTACTGCTCCCATACCACTACACCACGGTACGACCTGATGTACAACAAGGCCACTACAAGACTCAGCAATGACATAGGGGGTCAGAGGACGTTCCTCCTTAGATATATATATATATTTAGTAGCCTGTATATATGTGTGGCACAGTGGTGTAGTGGTTAGCACGCTCACCTAGCAGTAAAAAGGGTCACTGGTTCTAATTCACACTACCTACCTGGAGTTTGCATGTTCTCCCTGTGCCCTGTGCCTATATATATATAATGTTAATATCAATTTTTGAGGCAATTTATCATAATAACAGTAACAATTTCAAAACTATCCCATAACAATAATTCATGATCAAATACAATGTAATTAATATACACATACACATAATACATCATATATATATATATATATATATATATATATATATATATATATATATATACATATATATATATATATATATAGCCTATAACCTCGCTACACTCTAACTGTTAATAAAAAGATATGTATTGTAAATAATGGCAAAAATTACATATATAATCATATGGACATGTATTGTGTAAATGAATTACAGCTGTGTGAAGTTGGCACCCCATGTTTGTAAAACCTGAATAAAAATATACCATTAGTTTGTGCTGCGTTTGTGCTGATTTGTGCCGCAAAAATTAGCATTTGTGCCGGTTCAGTTACTGAGATATTAAACATTCAATTTAATGCAAGCCCACTTTGCACCCCATGTTGCTGAATTTTAAAAACAAACGCGCCATTAGTTTGTGCCGCATTTGTGCTGGTTTGTGCCACAAAAATAAACGTTTGTGCCGCTTTGGTTGCAGAGATATTGTGCGTTATAGTTGCTGAAACCCCCGCCCACTTTGCACCCCATGTTGCTGAATTTTAAAAACAAACGTGCCATTCGTTTGTGCTACGTTTGTGCTGGTTTGTGCTGTGAAAATAAAAGTTTGTGACGCTTTGGTTGCAGACATATTGTGCGTTATAGTTGCTGAAACCCCGCCCACTTTGTACCCCATGTTGCTGAATTTTAAAAGCAAACACGCCATTCGTTTGTGCCGTGTTTGTGCTGGCAAAGTGGATTTTCCTTTAGTAAATGACCCCCTTAGTTTTAAATGCCTTCTCAAAAGGAAAAAGTTACAAAACACTCTCAGATGAAGTCCAAAAACCTTCATGGTGCTTTCATTTCTCATAGAAGAAAGATCCAAATAGTGGAAGTATCGGGATGGTCCTGGAACAGAAGGCTAATCCTGCTGGTTCAGGGTAGTATGCACTGCACCTAAGGCTTCATGCACACTAGTTGGGGCTTGGTGGTGAACTCAGTGGTACTGCAGAGCTCAGTGCCTGATGGTCAAATTTTAGGCTAGTCCCACATATTCAATCCAGCAGGGTCCAGGTACAGCCTTCAAAGATAGTGCTACGGAGCTGCCAATCCACAGAATTACCATGTGGCAGTGTAGCAAGGAATCTTGATTAATGTAAAGCATGAATTTTGATTGAAGTAGCCAGATAAAAACACCATGAAGTTAGAAAGCCAGCAAAAATGAGTTAGATGTTTTTCAGCAGAGCTGAAGAAAAGGTGTCCAAACTCTTAAGACACTATCAAAAAACTTGAGACTATGAGAGGGTTGGCTTATCATTTGTTACAGTGTTCCAAACTCTTGTAGGTGGCAGTATAGCCCAAATGTTTCAGAATTCCTGAGTCTCTCAAAGGAGAAAATGGGTGACTTGTCAGATCTCTAAAGAGCACAAATAATTTGTGTTAGTTTCGCTGGGACATCTATAGCCATAACAGACAAACGGCAACAACAGCAACAGTTTCATGCATAAATGACGGCATCATTTATCAGGTTAAGAAGAATAGTGGGCAGAAACTAAAACAGAATCAGGGTTTGTTTGAACACCAAAACGCATTATGGTCACTCAGTATTAACCTTAAAGCCCCTTAAAGACCTGCACAAAGGCAACACTCATAGAAGAGCTGAAACCCACACTAGAATTTAATTGTGGCTTTCATCTGTAATGCATATATAGAATGGCATATGGTGAAAGGAGAGGCAGAGCCAAACATGGCCAAGTTATCAGGTCAGGGTCTGTCCCAATTCTCCACTCCTCCTTAGCAAGACTATTACTTGTACCCAACACCAGCACTGTTAAATATAACTGTTCCCCTGCATATAGTATGTGTGAAATTAATGCCGCGTACACACAATCAATTTTCCCATCGGAATAAACTTTGAAGGTTTTTCTGACGGATTTGCGATTGAGTTCCGCTGAAACCGTCTTGAGTACATACGATAACACCAAAGTCCGATCATTAAGAATGCAGTGATATACAGTGCCTTGCGAAAGTATTCGGCCCCCTTGAACTTTTCAACCTTTTGCCATATTTCAGGCTTTAAACAAAAAGATATAAAATTTTTATTTTTTGTGAAGAATCACCAACAAGTGGGACACAATTGTGAAGTGGAACGAAATCTATTGGATTTTTGAAACTTTTTTAACTAATTAAAAAATGAAAAGTGGGGCGTGAAAAATTATTCGGCCCCCTTGCGTTAATACTTTGTAGAGCCACCTTTTTGCTGTGATTACAGCTGCAAGTCGCTTGGGGTATGTCTCTATCAGTTTTGCACATCGAGAGACTGAAATTCTTTCCCATTCTTCTTTGCAAAACAGCTCGAGCTCAGTGAGGTTGGATGGAGAGCGTTTGTGGACAGCAGTTTTCAGCTCTTTCCACAGATTCTCGATTGGATTCAGGTCTGGACTTTGACTTGGCCATTCTAACACCTGGATACGTTTATTTGTGAACCATTCCTTTGTAGATTTTGCTGTATGTTTGGCATCATTGTCTTGTTGGAAGATAAATCTCCGTCCCAGTTTCAGGTCTTTTGCAGACTCCAACAGGTTTTCATCCAGAATGGTCCTGTATTTGGCTGCATCCATCTTCCCCTCAATTTTAACCATCTTCCCTGTCCCTGCTGAAGAAAAGCAGGCCCAAACCATGATGCTGCCACCACCATGTTTGACAGTGGGGATGGTGTGTTGAGGGTGATGAGCTGTGTTGCTTTTACGCCAAACATATCGTTTTGCATTGTGGGCAAAAAGTTAGATTTTGGTTTCATCTGACCAGAGCACCTTCTTCCACATGTTTGGTGTGTCTCCCAGGTGGCTTGTTGCAAACTTTAGACGAGACTTTTTATGGATATCTTTGAGAAATGGCTTTCTTCTTGCCATTCTTACATAAAGGCCAGATTTGTGCAGTGTACGACTGATTGTTGTCCTATGGACAGACTCTCCCACCTCAGCTGTAGTTCTCTGCAGTTCATCCAGAGTGATCATGGGTCTCTTGGCTGCATCTCTGATCAGTCTTCTCCTTGTCTGAGCTGAAAGTTTAGAGGGACGGCCAGGTCTTGGTAGATTTGCAGTGGTCTGATACTCCTTCCATTTCAAAATGATCGCTTGCACAGTGCTCCTTGGGATGTTTAAAGCTTGGGAAATCTTTTTGTATCCAAATCCGGCTTTAAACTTCTCCACAACAGTATTACGGACCTGCCTGGTGTGTTCCTTGGTCTTCGTGATGCTCTCTGCGCTTTCAACAGAACCCTGAGACTATCACAGAGCAGGTGCATTTATACAGAGACTTGATTACACACAGGTGGATTCTATTTATCACCATCAGTCATTTAGGACAACATTGGATCATTCAGAGATCTTCGCTGAACTTCTGGAGTGAGTTTGCTGCACTGAAAGTAAAGGGGCCAAATAATTTTGCACGCACCACTTTTCCATTTTTTAATATGCTAAAAAAGTTTAAATTATCCAATAGATTTCGTTCCACTTCCCAATTGTGTCCCACTTGTTGGTGATTCTTCACAAAAAATTAAAATTTTATATCTTTATGTTTGAAGCCTGAAATGTGGCAAAAGGTTGAAAAGTTCAAGGGGGCCGAATACTTTCGCAAGGCACTGTACAGCACATACGACGGGACTAGAAAAAGGAAGTTCAATAGCCAGTAGCCAATATCTTCCGTCTCGTACTTGCTTCAGAGCATGCGTCGTTTTTGGTCCGTCGGAACAGCATACAGACAAGCGGTTTTCCCAATAGGAATTGGTTCCTTCGGAAATATTTAGAACATGTTCTATTTCTAGGTCCATCAGAATTTTTTTGAAATAAAAGTCAGATGAGGCATACACAGGATCGGAATATACTGTGAAAAGCTTCCGTCTGACTTTTTCTGTCGGACATTCCGCTTGTGTGTACGCGGCATAAGACCTTTCAAGCAACCCTTTCCCGATAAGCCTGAAAAAAGTCAAGCAGCAAGTGAGATGTTTCCACCAACAAACTGGCTGCTGGTTTTGCCTCTTTATCATGGAGTGGCCAACATGGCTGGGAACAATAGCTTGAACATCATGGCCTCCTTAGAGGGACGTGCATGGGAAGCCTTATTCACACACTCCTTTGTTCTTATACTAAATTCTGAGCAGCAGAAATGGACTTGAGTCTTCAAGAAGTCTTGGGCTTGGCCAGGTCTTATGCCGCGTACACACGATTGTAATTCTCGTCGGAAAAAGCTCTGATGGTTTTCCCGGCTGAATTCCGACGGAATTCAGCTCAAGCTGTCTTGCCTACACACGGTCACATCAAATTCCGATCATTTATAACGGGGTGACGTACAACACCAATAGCTTCTGTCTCGTAGTTGAATCTGAGCATGCATGATTTTTGGCTTGTCGGAATTGCATACACACGATTGGAATTACCGATAGAAAGTTTTTCCATCGGGAAAATTGAGAACATGCTATCAATTTTTGGCTGGCGGAAATTCGGACAGCTAAATTCCGATGGAGCATACACACGGTCGCATTTTCCGATGAAAAGCTCTCATCGGTCTTTTTCTGGCCGGAATTCCGATCGTGTGTATGCGGCATTATAAATAATAGTTTACGTGCTAAACACAATAAAGGAACTATAAAACACTATATATTCTTTATAAAATGCTGTTATAGAATGCATTGCAAAGTGTCACATTTAGCAAAGTTGATATTATTCATAGTTAACCTCTTGTGGATGATGTTGTGGAGTCACCAAACAACAGAGGATTTGTGTATTTTGTGAAGAGGGCTCTTCACATTTGTCAGCTTGAAATTAAGATTTCTATGGTGTAGCAAGTCTGACAAGACCCTGAATTACCATTACATCCACTTGTGTACTGTGGTTAGTTTTTATTTTTGTAGGTGTCACAAAGTCTGCTTCTGGCAAGAATTAAATAAATCCAGAAAACATCCAGAAAAGTCCTGCAAAGCTGGAAACAAAAGAAGTGTTATATTTAAGCCCCGGAAAACATTGCTATTGCTTATTATGTACTTAAAATAATTGGCATGAAAGTGATTTTTCTCTTCAATCTGCTATTGGAAAAAAAAGTATATGTACAGCGGAAAGTTTGTTTTTTCTTTGGTGTGTGTGTGTTTTTTTTTTGGGGGGGGGGGGTGATTTAAATCTAAGCAAATTTTTTTGTCTGTTTACAATTATGGAAGCTTCTCTTCACTGTCCCAGAGGCGCAAGTTAGAATAAATCTCCCAAAGTGAGGGGAATTCCCCTCTAATTCTCAATTGGAGTTCCATGGAAACCTAGGGTTCCTCTGGAGGTTGCTAGGGGTCCCTTGAGCTATGGTTAATTGACCTCCCACCTTGTGATACCTGCATAGTTCTAGGGCTAACAGCACTTCTCCGGCCCTAAAGGCTTACACCAATCATCTTTTTAGCTGTTTGTAGGGGTAGCAGTCTGACCACTATTGTAAAGGGGAACATTCATCCATCTGGCCACCAATGTAACAGGCATTCTTCCCATTGAATTGAGCTTAGCAGAGGTTCCCAAAGACGTGAAAATTATTTCAAGTGTTCCACTAGTGTAAAAAGTTTGAAAAAGGCTGTCTTATGCCGTGTACACACAACCGGACTTTTCGACAGCAAAGTTCCAATGGAACAAATCCGTCGGACAATTCGATCTTCTGTGGGCTTCATTGAACCTTTTCTGTTGAAAAATCTGGCGGACTTTAGAAATAGAACATGTTTCAAATCTTTGCGCCGGAACCAGTTCCTATCGAGAAAACCGCTCGTCTGTATGCAGGTCCGACAGACCAACAACGACGCAAGGGCAGCTATTGGCTACTGGCTATTGAACTTCCTTTTTCTAGTCCCGTCATACGTCATCACGTCATCACGTTAAACGATCAGACTTTGGTGTGTAGGCAAATCCGTTTCAGCGGAACTCCGTCGAAAAGTCAGTCGAAAAGTCCGTCAGAGTTCATTCGAAAGGAAAGTCCGGTTGTGTGTACGCGGCATTAGACAGCTGTCCATAGAACAGGTGTTCTCATTGAAAGATCTCTACTTACTTCTTGCTCTAGGGGCAGCTCTAAAAATTTTGGTGACAATGGTTATGGTTATCAGTACAAAAACAGAGGTGTGAAATAGAGGTGTGCATCTTACTGATGGGTAAACATACAGCATTAATCGTTTAACAGAGGTTCTAACCTTCCTCCACCCTATCCAAAACTAAAATAGTGTCTTCACATAAATGGGCAGATCAGGGAACTGTTGTATGTTTGTTTGTAGCAACTCCTCAATGTTGTCCAACCCTGTTTAGTGAAAGGTGAGAGATTTTGCAGTCTGTGGCAAGGTTCACATCTATGAGGGTGCGGGATTGCATCTAAATCACATGCTTTCCTGCCCCTGCAGCAGACAATTAGCAGAATTGCGGGGTGCCATTAATTCTTACACTGGCAACTGCAGCTGGTTTTACCATGCTTGGAACCACATAGTATTATACAGTTTCCCTACGGCTGTGATTTTGGAAAAGGGAAAACCTTTTTCCTGCATTTTCCTTGGGTACAGCAGCCCATTTAAATAATTGGTCTACTGTACTCACTTACCCATTGTGAAACTAGCCTAATTTCTATGGCTGCCCCCTGGCACATGAAAGTGCCATCAAAGCTCTCTCTTTACGTCACCATAACCAAAAACTTGCAAAATCGCAACACATATGTAGAAAGATATGTAGTTAAAAGGGTTGTAAACCCTCAAGGTTTTTGACCTTAGTGCATTAAGGTGAAAAACCTCCTGTCATACAGCAGACCCCCTGAGCCCCCCTTTTACTTACCTGAGCCGTGTAATTTCCGCGACGGGAATGAACACACCAGCTACGGCTGGTTTCTTGTGTTCTGATAAGATAAATACATAGCAGCGCAGCCATTGGCTCCCGCTGCTGTCAATCAAATACAATAATGCGGGCACCAGGAGGCCGAGTCCTGCTGTCTGTGTCAATAAATGCAGCAGCTTGACTCGGAAGCATGCCTACACGGGTGTACCGAAGTAGAGAGCTTCTCTGACAAGGCACTCGAGAAGAGGAGGAGCCACCAGCACCGATGAGGGGCCCCAGAAGAGGAGGATCGGGGCAACTCTGCACAAAACCAACTGCACAGAGGAGGAAAGTGTGATATGTTTGTTGTCTAAATAAATAAATAAATGAGGGTTTAGAAATCCTTTAAGATCTTTTGGTGAGTGTCTAAGGTCTGTAGACAGCCTAAATTATAATTAAAGGCAAACACAAACTCTTACTCTATCCAAATGAATTCTACTTTAAAATATATCCCTCTTATAAGAATTATGGATATGGCCATTGCTGACCTTCTCATAAATGTTTTAGTTGGCCGCTTGTGCTTGACTTCAATATTTCACAGACTTGAAACAAGCATTCAGCAATTGAAGGTCAAAATTCTTATATCTCTGCTTTCACTAACAAAGTTAATTTTGTATAAAATGTCTATAAAGCCATCATATCAGTGGCAGCTGGTCACGGATGCCATCCATCACCCACCCCGGTCAGTAGGCTGGCTAGTTCGCCAGTCAGGTCAGGGGTGTCACCCCCACCCCTGTGTAGGTCAGTTAGTAGGCCTTGCACTTACCCCATCTCGCGGGCAGCTCCAGCTTCTCCCCGGGCTGTTCTTTCCAGCTGCTTCCTCACTTCCCCTGTGTTTCCTCCCTCCTCCTGGTGACCAATCTGATCGGATCTTCTATTGTCACACAACTCTGTGGGCTTAGAGTGCAGTGCTCTGCGCCCCGAGCCCACCCTTTTTTGAAGCCTATTAGAGCCTTTGGCTCTAAACATGTGCTTCAAAATCAAAAACTCCCCTATTGGAATCCATGCATCCGGTGCCCTGCATATAGATCAGGGGGGCGGATGCATGGATGGAGGGGGTGGTGCCCGTACGCCCCTAATGGATAGGCTGCCACTGCATCATATGACATCATTGTATGAGGCTTCTTGTGCTGATTTACCAACTTGCTCATAGAGAGAAATCAGAAATCTTAATAGCAAGAGTTGAGTAGTGATGTACTGCAGCTGAAATATATTGTAAACAGATTACCCCTAATGCTAGAAATATTTCTGCCAAGTTAAAATGGGGAAGAATAAAAGGAAACCTGCAGTTATTTTTGCACATAGAATGAAAACCAAATAATGGCTCCCCCTTGTGGTTGTTTCAAGTAACTAAAGGTGCACACAGTGAGGGTGATTTACTGAAGGAGTTGAGAACGATTTGAGAACGAACAAAAAAGTAATCAGGGATCTAATTTTGACATAATTGGAGGCAAGGGGGTTGCTAGGATTGTAATAGTCCAAAATATGTGAGCAATATTGCACTTGTGTTACATTAAAACCAAAAACATAAATAAAAAAATAAAAAAGCTGCAACACAATTGTGAGACATTTTACACAACATAAATACAGGATACCAAATATGTTGCGCTAAAAAAAAAAAGAGTAGAAATTAATATCCAAAAAATGATTCATAAGTCTTTTAAAAACGCATAATAAATGTGTAGCTAAAGGACAATCAACTTGGGAGTGCTCGTGGAAAACCTCCACCATGTGAGAAGCCACTGACACTAAGGTCAAGATGTACGCTTACCATAGAGTATGGACCCTCTGATTATGGAAGGTCACATAAGACTTAGTAATTCATCACTATTAGTTGGCCCAGGAAGACACAAGGCATTGGTATAGATCACATACACAGCTCCTGCTTATCCGATATCCGGTCATCCAAATTTTGCAGACGTACACCCCAAAAAATAGAAGGGACTTTATTTTGCTGTATCCACTGCCATGTGACGTCAGGGGCATGTAATGCACAAAGTGCAAGGGTCAGAAGTACATAACACTGAGTGCTGTGGTCATTGCTGGGATAAGGAGTACATAACACAAAGTGCAGGGTCGGGAGGGTTTATTGCATAGAGTTCAACTACTTTAGTAAACCAGTCTCAAGTAGTGAGATCATTGGTATAGAAGAGGTAGGGTACTCTTACCAGCTGTGATGGACCCACCTACCATACGGCAGTGGGTCAAACAAGCTCGTAATCCTTCTGAAGGTGTCGCGTTGGATGCGATAATTGATGAACACTCCCAAATCGCAGGACCAAAAGGAACCAACCACCAGCAGTCGAATGAGTCCAAGAACCGTCCGTATAGTAGGTGGGTCCATCATAGCTGGTAAGAGTACCCTACCTCTTCTATCCCATTGTTTTGAAGTGTCCACAGGTTTACCAACTAGTCCACTGGGATCATATATCTACTATTCCATCTGGAAACTGAGTTTAGAACTTTTCCATTTTCCATACACTCATTATATGGACTATGTCCTACATCCCGTTGTGTTTCAGCAGCACTTTTTAGTGTTTACACTTGTTTTATATTTCACAATATTTTACTTTTGTATATTGATTGTTTTATATTTATCACCATTGTTTGATTAGCATCACTATTGAATTCAGGTGTATTATATTTTGTCAATTTACCTCTTGTTCTCATTCACATGAGTACAAGTTTGAGCGCTACACCAATGCTGCGTACACGCAACCGGACTTTCCGGCAGACTAGGTCCGCTGGTCTTCCAGACAGACTTTACGAACGAACGGACTTGGCCACACACAATCACAAAATAAATTTGACAGATTCGAACGTGATAACGTACAACCAGATTAGAATTAGAAGGAAGTTCATAGCCAGTAGCCAATAGCTGCCCTAGCATCGGTTTTTGTCTGTCGGACTAGCATACAGGCAAATGGATTTTTCGACCAGACTCGAGTCCGTCGGAAAGATTGGAAACATTTTCTAAATCTAAAGTCCATCTGATTTTTTGACAGCAAAGGTCAGATGAAGCCTACACACGGTCAAATTGTCTGGCCGTGTGTACACGGCATAAAGGCTTTTGGTGAGAGACGCCTGGATACTCCTCCATTGAATCTCTGAATTCAAACAAGTGCTTTGTGACCCCCCTGAGTAAGGGTGATCACTGTCTTTCTGGTAAGTCTTTTAATTAATTATGGTGAAGGGTAACAAGCTGGCAAGCCTCTGATCAACACTGTCCACCTTCTATGAGATCTCCACTGAATATTCATTTACAAAGAACTTTTCTTCCCTTATTTTAATGTCCTCCATTTGTATATCAGTTACATATGAACTTTTCTTTTCTCTTCTTTTTTCTTTATTTGTTCACATTGCTTTTCAATATTGCACGTTTTTCACATTTATTGCACGGTTTGTACTTATAGAACAGTAATACTAGTAGATCGTGGACAGGTGACTGGTAGATCTCGGTCTGGGCTTGTTCACCCGCCATTCCACTTGTAAAGTTGGAGCTGTAGTAGGGACCATGTGCCGCATAAGCCAATGCCTCCTCTGTAGTGCTGGCTCCTGTCCCATGTGCAAACAAACAGCTGCACTCCACCTCCTATGCCAGCTAGCGGTCTCCAGGGTGGTGCCAGCAGCAGGAAAGAAGAGATGTTCAGGTCAGTGTTAAGTAATACACTGGGCATAATAGTATAGGGCTGCTTTCAAACTGATGTGCCTCAGTTTACTCACACTGCGCAGGCATGTACTGGCCATCGGGACTACAGAAAGTTTCCCGGTGGGCCGATGGCTCAGTGGGCCGATTTCAGTGACAGCCCGTCAAAGTAATGGCTGCGTAGCTCGCCCTCAACTTCACGCAGTGATGTGAGAAGGATGAGAAAAATGCAGAGAAGAATAAGTGAAATAATAAAAGAGGTTAGTGAGGACTCCTTGTTATGCTACTTATGTTTTTTTTTTGCACGATTGCATATAGTTTATGTACTGTTTTGTGCTTGTTTGCAAAATTAAAGTGGGCCGGTCTGGATGAAGTCCAGGGCCAAATTTTTGTCCCAGTCCAGCCCTGACACCGCGGTTGCATTGCAGTGTACCTGCAGTTTTCCTGTGGGTTTTCTGCGCTTAGCTATAGACTTCTATTATATCCTGTTGTTTTGCTACCCCCAACTTTATGTGTGAATAAGGGTGCCGCTGCTGAATGCAACGAATGGCTCATTCACAAGTGCAGCACCAGTGCTGCTCCTCTGAAAAGGGATCCAAGTGTGTGTTGATAGATGATGAGGAGGCGATATTTTGCCTCCTCACCACCTGATTAAAACCCATGATTGCTTTGCAATGCACACATTTGCGACACAGCGGTACTGCAATTGGAGTTTTAAATCAGGTGTGAGGAGACAGGACTGTGCCCGGTGATCTTTGACTTCTTCTGTGTTATTCAGGTAGATCTTCACCTCTTTAAGGTTGCTTACCCCTGCATTAGATTAATTCAGTGTCATTTTCAGTACCAGTCAGACTCTGCCTTTTAGGAATCCCATTTTAACTCCCTCTGTCCATTGACATGATTCCCTCCTCCTGTACTTGTGTGCCATCGCACGTGATATTCACTTTTACTATGGGAATGTTTGACCATTCTTCCAGAGGTGCATTTGTGAGGTCAGGCACTGATGTTGGACAAGAAGGCCTGGCTCGCAGTCTCTGAGTCTGATTCATCCCAGGTCTTCTACCGGGCTAAGGTCAGGACTCTGTGCAGTCCAGTAAAGTTCCCCCACCCAAACTCACTCATCCATGCCTTTATGGACCTTGCTTTGTGCACTGGTGCACAGTCACGTTAAACAAGAAGGGGCCATCCTCAAATTGTTCCCACAAAGTTTGGAGCATGAAATCGTCCAAAATGTCTTGGTAAGCTGAAGCCTTAAGAGTTCCCTTCATTGAAATTATGGAGCAAAGCCCAACCCCTGAAAAACACCATAATCCCCCCTCCATTAAATGATTTGGAGGGCTGGCCCAATACCTTTGGCAATATAGTGGGAATGAGAGAGTGTGGGGAGGAGGAACTTGACTAGCCTGCACAGAGTCCTGGCCTCAACCCACAGCTTGCAGCATGGCTCAACGGCACATACAGAGGAAATGCAAGAGGGACTCCTTAATGCAGTAACTCAGGACAGTTTTTTTTCTAAATAAAGGTAAATAATCACAATGGTAAAATTCAAACAGAGTGCAGAAACTGCCGCTCAATCAAGCATGTGTGATGATGTCACAGCTAAGCTCCAGCCTACGTGTTTCATCCCAAGGGACATTTTCCAAGAGGCATCAGATGCTTTCACCTGTTTTCACAGTTTTGGGACGTTAATGTCACTTTATTATTTGGGGAAAAGCACAAATTATGTATATGTGTGCTTATATTCATATTTATTTAGGATGCACTAATGATTGTCATTGTGTTTGTTAAAAAGACAGTTTATATAGTTTATGATATTTGGGTATCCTAGTATCAGTGAGTGCTGCTGTTTTTATACATTGGGTTATTTTAAAAACTTGATGTTTAAACCCATAGCGAGGATTTATATTTATTGTTCATACTTTCCAACCTTTTGCCAATTTCACATATTTCAGTTTCCCCTATATCATGCCCTAGCAACCATTTTTCTATTATTTATTATTATTATTTATTACAGGTACTTATATAGCACCGTCAATTTATGCAAAGCTTTACACATATATATTGTACATACACATCAGTCCCTTACGGTTAAAGCGGTTGTATAGTCATTTTTTTAACTTTTACCTACAGGTAAGCCTATAGTAAGGTTTACCTGTAGGTAAAAAAATTATCTCCTAAACCTGTACGGTGTAGGAGATATTCCCCTCGTAATGCGCCGCTGACTGCAGCGGCGCATGCACACAGGGGATTCTCGGCTGAAAGTCCGCCAGACGCCGGACCCTGCCGGAAAGATCTCTCCCACACCCATGCGCGGGAGTGATGATATCGCGGCTCCGGCCACTCACAGTGCCGGAGCCGCGATACCCAGAAGACACCCCGAGGGAACACATCAGCTCCCTCGGCGTGGATCGGGCCAGATGTCGGGGCCTCAATCTAAGGTAAGTATTTCATAATGAACTAGTATGCGATGCATACTAGCTCATTATGCCTTTTCCTTTGCAGGTAAAAAAAAAAAAACTTCAGCGGGTATACTACCGATTTAAGGAGCTCACAATCTTAGGTCCCTAACTCCCATTCATACATACACATATACTAGGGCCAGTTTATACAGGAGCCAATTAACCTACCAGCATGTCTTTGGAGTACACGGAGGAAACCCACATAGGCCAAGGGAGAACATGCAAACTCCAAGCAGGTAATAATAATATAATAATATTAAATAATATTCATACTTTCCAACCTTTTGCCAATTTCCCCAATATTGCTCTATCCATCTTCTCATGCCCTAGCAACCATTTTTCTAGATTTGAAGCAAGGTCATCTTACAGAGTACTATCCCTGTAATGTGTCCATCGTTCCTGCTCTGCATTCATGCTCTCACTGTCCTCTGATTATTCCAGTAACCAGTCTTCTGTTGTCACTGTCACATCTACTGCCTATCTCTACCTCTGAACCTCCTTTTAGTACCCAATTTAATTTCTCTCATGACTCACCTAGGGTTCTTAGCAGGGGCAGCCTGTGCATTGTGGGTGCACAGGCGCTGCCCCCCCTAGCCATGCACACAGCCCCTTTCAGGACGGGGTGGTACTTTTTGAAGCACCTGATTAGAGCCAGAGGCTCTAATAGGCTTCAAAATAGGGTGGGGTCGGGGAGCAGAGAGAGCACCCTGATCCCACCCAATTGTGTGACGATAGCGAATTAATTTTCACTAATTTCACGCTAACCTTTCTCCCCGCCAATCAGGGAGGCATCCTATTGGATGCCTGGTGCTTAGGGAGAGGTGGCACAGAGGAGACACAAGGATGGACTTCCCCGCCACCACGGCTGCTCTGGTGGACTCAGGACTGGCAGTAAGGGCCGGACCACCTGCGGGGGGGTGCTGTCAGAGAACAGCAAGCGGGGGGCTTGTCAGAGCCGTAAGGGGGGTTTGGTGGGCACACTGGCTGCTTATGATGGGCACAAGTGGCTGCATATGATGGGCACGAGTGGCTGCATTTGACTGGCACAAGTGGCTGCATTTGATGGGCACAAGTGGCTGCATATTATGGGCACAAGTGGCTGCATATACTAGGCACAAGTGGCTGCATTTGATGGGCACAGGTGGCTACATTTGATGGGCACAAGTGGCTGCATATGATGGGCACAAGTGGTTGCATATGATGGTCCCAAGTGGCTGCATTTGATGGGCACAATGGCTTTGTTTGATGGGCACAAGTGGCTGCATATGATGGGCACAAGTGGCTGCATATGATGGGCACAAGTAGTTGTATATGATGGGCACAAGTGGCTGCATTTGACATGCACAAGTGGCTGCATTTGATGGGTACATTGGCTGCATATGATGGGCTCACGTGGCTGCATATGATGGGCACAGTGGCTGCATATGATGGGCGCAGTGGCTGCATTTGATGGGCACAGTGGCTGCATTTGATGGGCACAGTGAGGCTGCATATGATGGGCACAGTGGGGCTGTAGTTGATGGGCACAGTGGGGCTGCAGTTGATGGGCACACTGAGGCTGCAATTGATGAGGGGGTCCATATTTTTCAGTTTGTTTGCACCCTCCAAAAATTTTAAGAACCAGCCACCACTGGTTCTTACACCTATATCGCCTGCCTTTGATCTTCTCTATAACATGGTCTTGAGTAGAAGTAGTTTTCTATAGTGGTGAAGGAGTCAAACAGTTGCATATGGAGTTATAGAAGGCTTTAGATCCACCATATACACCTTGGAACTTGGCAACACAAAGGTACATTTCTTTACACTAGTGTGTTAGCTTTGTGAGTCTAATACGGGCGAATAAAAAAACATAGGAAGCACCACCATCTAAGTGTAGATTATTACATAAAAAACAAATGAAATGTAACAAATTGCACTCAGAATTATTTAGAAAATAAAGGCATAAAAGCATCCATATGGAAAGACTGCAGAGCTCTGCAGGGTCAGCAGGGCTGAGCCCGGAAGTGGCTGGGAGTCGGAGGATGTGTGGATCCTGTGTAGGCACCGTTATGGCAGCAAATCAGTCCAGGAGCAGCCAAAATGTGGAGCGCAATGCCGTTAACAAGCCAGAGCCAGGGCAGAGAAGCTAAGAGGTTCCAGAGTGACATGACATGGTGGGCCTGGGGGCATTGTAATGCATTTCAGGGCAACAAGGACCACCCTTTTTTCAAACCATGGTCTCCAAACCAACCTCCACACTTCCTCCTATGAGTGCAATTTTTACTTATAATTTGATTTTCAAATAATTATATACACTTGGATGGTGGCGCTTCCCATGTTTTCCTTTTTATACAGATTCAACAATGTAATCCACTCCTCTAAAGGAGAGCTGCAGCCTTGTTTTAAATGATATTGATTTATCATGGACTAATCTATGGGACTCATTTTATATTAAATATTTATCCATATTCCTAATTTCTTACCCTGGCCTGCCTAGTTCCATACAACTGCCCCTCTTCCTAAACGAATAAAAGGATAGTCCTTTCATCTGCACAAAAGAACTAGTGTAGATACATTGTAACTAAAACTATTGCAACTTTTTTTTTTTTACCAAAACAAACTATTCACCTGGCAGCCAATTCCACTGATTTCCATCGGAATCGAATACAACAAAGTTCTGCAGCTGATTAATATATTTCCAAATGAGTAAGCCCTTGTACACACGGTCGGACATTCCGACAAACCAAATCCGTCGGATTTTGTCTGACGGATTTTGTAAGATGGATTTTGTCCGAAACTGTTGCATACACACAGTCGGACAAAGTTGTCAGAAAATCCGATCGTACTAAACGTGATGACGTTATTTAGTTACGACGGGACTACGTTCAGGCTAGTAGCCAATAGCTTTGGTCTAGGAATTTGATCTGAGCATGCGTGGCATTTTGTCTGATCGGAATTCTCTACACATGATCGGACAAAGTCCGATCGGATCATGTTGTCGAAAAATTTTATAGCCCAGCTGGAAAACTTGGTCTGTCGGGAAAACAGTCCGATGGAGCCCACACACTGTCGGATTATCCGAAAACACGGTCCTATCGGACATTGTCCATCGGAATGTCCGACCGTGTGCACAAGGGCTTAGAGGAAGTTCAGGGCTGCTCTGTGCAATTTTAAGGGTATCACATAAGCCACACATTCGCCTTTGTTGTAGAAACATATTTTTAATGGGTTTATTTTATTTTGTTAACACAGCAGTCGGTACAGGAGGACAACTTCAGTGCATTTAGTTTTGGCCTTAACTGATTGTCTTAGGCTAGCACAGAACTTCCACAGGTTAAAACAGGTATTTTTCATATCTGAAACAGTTCCATCTGTAACATGACACACCACAAGTCTGCCACCCTAGTTAATGCACGGTAGTATTTAAGTCAAGGTTGTGGACATCTGCACCGTTGACGGAAAAATCGTGATCTGACATTAAGGTACAGATACATAGCAAGGAGGCCCATGCTGGTGAGGAAATAAAGAATAATACACAAACTGATGTCTAAGCGGGAAAACCCAACTTCCAGCATCTTCACCCAGCGTCCTTTCCAGTTACTGTCCCCTTCCTTTACTATCACCCCAAGAAGATATTTTGTATCAATGCCTCTTTTGAGCAATCTTTCCCTTACAGCTTCTTCATTAAACTCAGCATCACTGGGATCCAGCAAAGTCTTTGGGTGGAGAGCACGTTTATGGAGCTTTGAGTTGGAGTCCTGCAAAGTTCTACCCTGGAAATAATGATTTTCATAGGCATCTAGGTCCAAAATCTTCTCTTCTCCATCTTTTTGGAGAGCTGTGTTGCTCTTCATCTTTATAATGGTAGGTCTGTGACGTAGGATCTGCTTTGCTTTGGTTGTTGGAAGGGAGTCATCATTTCCTTCCTCTTCAGCTTTACCTGGTGGGACCATATTTGGTGGGACTATATTATAATTTCTACCTGCTGTGTCCTGTTCTTCTTTCAAATCTTTTGTTTCCCTTTTCTCTCTTACAGTGTTTGTGCTTGTCTCTTCCCTCAGTTTTTTCAACATCTTCTTCTCATCTTCCAAATATTCAAAAGATATGTTGCTCTCAGAAAATCGCTGTTTTAGGAAACGAAGAACATTTGGACCATCCCAAATTTCTTTATTCAGGAGTTTCTTCCGACACTTTGGACAAAGGTCTTTGGATGGCCATTGGATCTTTGGGAACTCTGGGTCTTCTTCATTATTTCCTAGGAAAACAAACACATGGTTAGATACTACAGCATAAGCTCCTGTCCACACATATTTCCCTATGCGTGACAATGCCCAACATACGAAATTCCATTCTTTTATATTGTGGTTGTTTATATCTCTACACTCAGTTGCTTGAAGTTTAAAAAGATACATGAGCTTTATTGTGGATTTTTGTCCCTATGTACTTTAATGGACATGTCTGTAAATGTGTGATGCAACAGTCAGAGGTCCTGGAAGTACATTGGCAAACATGAGTACCCAGATTGATTTAATGCTTTCCGTTTGCCCAAAAAAAAAAAAACATGTGAGCTTGCACACATGTGAAAAAATGCTTACAAAACATTTCAGTAACATAGGAACATAGTTTCATAGTTTGTCTGGTTGGAAGAAAACACACAAGTCCAATCTAGTTCAACCAATAGAAAAGCGTGCACACACACACAATTCACTATTAATTACTTAATAAAAAAGCATGCTCCATTTTGCTCCAGCAGGGAAAAAAATTCCTTTCCAGATTCCCCAGGAGGCAATTGGATATTCCCTGAATAAACTACCCCTGGTCTTAATACCTACAATTATTAGTATCCAGTTATAATTTGTACACTTAGGAAAGAATTCTGGCCTTTTTAAAAACAAACAATCTACTGAGCTGGCCAGGTGCATTTATTCAACTTGTTACAGCTCTTACTGTGAAGAAGCCTTTCTGCAATTAGAGGTGAAATCTCTTTTCCTCTTCAAATCTCAAGTGCCCCCTTGTCCTTGTCGACATTAAAGTGAATAACTCTACAACAAGTTCCACAAATCATTTGCTGTACAGTGTTGCAGGGGTTTGCAAATCAGACCAACCAGGAAAAAAAAAACCATACATTTATTTTCAATTTTTTTTACAAATAAATATGTGAAAAGAAAATGTGGCGTGTATTTGTATTCAGCCCTCCTTAGTCAATACTTTGTAGAACCACCTTTTACTTCAATTACAGCTGCAAGTCTTTTTGGGGGTGTTTCTACCAACTTTGCACATCTAGAGAGTGAAATTGTTGCCCATTCTTCTTTTCAAAATAGCTCAAGTTCTGTCAGATTGGATGAAGAGCATCTGTGAACAGCAATTTTCAAGTCTTGCCACAGATTCTCAATTGGATTTAGGTCTGGACTTTGACTGGGCCATTCTAACACATAAATATGCTTTGACCTAAACCATTACATTGTAGCTCTAGCTATATGTTTAGGGCCATTGTCCTGCTGGAAGGTGAACCTCAGTTCCAGTCTCAAGTCTTTTGCAGACTCTAAGCCCTTGTACACACGGTCGGAGAATCTGTCGGAATGAGTCTTATCGGACCGTGTCGTCAGATAATCCGACTGTGTGTGGTATGCATCGGACTGATTCCGTCCGAATCTCCGTCCGACCCAATTTTCCAACATGTTGGAAATATTTCCCGACCAACTGGGCCGGACAGACCTAATCCGATCATGTGTAGAGCATTTTCATCGGACCAAGTGCCACGCATGCTCAGATCAAATTCCTACATCAAAGCTATTGGCTACTAGCCTGAATGTAGTCCCATTGTAACGAAATTACGTCATCACGTTCTGAAAGATCGGATTTTTCGCCAACTTGGCCCGACCGTGTGTATGCAACAGTTTCGGACACAATCCGTCGGACTAAATCCGACGGGCAAAATCCGACGGATTTGGTTGCCAAAATCTCCGACCGTGTGTACGTGGGCTAAGACATTTTCTTCTAAGATTGCCCTGTATTTATTTGGCTCCATCTATCTTCCCATCAACTATGACCAGCTTTCTTGTCCCTGCTGAAGAAAGGCATCCCCACAACATGATGGCTCCAATTTACAAGCTGACCTCAATGCTCTGTCTAATTGGGCGACTATGAGGCAGATGAGGTTTAATGTTGATAAATGTAAAGTTATGTACCTGGGGGCTAAGAATATGCATGCATCATACATACTAGGGGAAGTACAACTGGGGCAATCAATGGTGGAGAAGGATCTGGGGGTTTTGGTAGATCATAAGCTCAATAATATCATGCAATGCCAAGCTGCAGTTTCCAAAGCGAGCAAAGTCCTTTCTTGTAGAGAGGTATGGACTTGTAAGAGAGGTATGGACCCCAGAGAGAGAGATATCATGTTGCCCCTTTACAAATCATTAGTAAGTCCTCATCTGGAACATGCAGTTCAGTTTTGGGTACCAGTTCTCAAAAAGGATATCGGGAACTGGAGAAAGTGCAGAGAAGGGAAACCAAATTGATTTCATGAATGGAGGAGGAGCATGGAGGAGCTCAGCTATGAGGAAAGATTAGAGGAACTGAATTTTTTCCCTCTTGAGAAGAGGAGATTAAGGGGGGATATGATCACCATGTCTCACCATGTAGAATATATAAGGGGTCCATATAGTGAACGGTCAACACTGAGGACAGGGGGGAACTCTTTACATCTAGAGAAAAAGAGATTTAATTTCCAAATACGGAAAGGTTTCTTCACAGTAAGAGCTGTGAAAATGTGAAATAGACTCCCTCCAGAGGTGGTTCTGGCCAGCTCAGGGGATTGCTTTAAGAAAGGTCTGTATTATTTCGTAAATGTATATAATATAACTGGGAACTAACAGTTATAGGTAAAGTTGATCCAGTGAAAATCTGATTGCCTCTCTGGGATCAGGAAGGAATTTTTTCCCCTGCTGTTGAAAATTGGATCCTGCTTTTCTGGAGATTTTTTCACCTTCCTCTGAATCAACTGTGGGTATAGGATTGGGTATATGGGATTGTATAATATTTTTTATTTATTAATTAAATTTTTTTATGGTTGAACTGGATGGTCTTGTGTCTTTTTTTCAACCTGACTAACTATATAACTAGGTAACATGATGCTGCCACCATCATGTTTCACGGTGGGGATGATGTGTTCAGGGTTAATGTGCAGTGTTAGTTTTCTGACACACATAGCAATTTGCTTTAAGGTCAAAAAGTTCAATTTTGATCTCATCTGTCCAGATCACCTTCTTCCACACGTTTGCTGTGTCCTCCAAATGGCTTCTCACAAACTGCAAACGAGACTGCTTATAGCTTTCTTTCAATAATGACTTTATTCTTGGCACTCTTCCATAAAGGCCAGATTTGTGAAGTGTGCAACTAACAGTTGTCCTGTGGACAGATTCTCCCGCCTGAGCTGTAGCTCCTCCAGAGTTACCATGGGCCTCTTAGCTGCTTCTCTGATTAATGCTCTCCTCGCCCGGCCTGTGAGTTTAGGTGGACGGTCATGTCTTGGTAGGTTTGTAGTCGTGCCATACTCTTTCCATTTTTGGATGATGGATTGAATAGTGCTACATGAGATGTTCAAAGCTTGGGATATTTTGTTATAATCTAACCCTGCTTTAAACTTCTCCACAACTTTATCCCTGACCTGGCTGGTGTGTTCCTTGGTCTTCCTGATGATGTTTGTTCACTAAGGTTCTCTAACAAACCTCTTCAGGGCTTCACAGAACAGCTGTATTAATACTGAGATTAAATTACACACAGGTGGACTCTATTTACTAATTAGGTGACTTCTGAAGGCAATTGGTTTCACTAGATTTTAGTTAGGGGTATCATAGTAAAGGGGGCTGAATACAAAAGCACGCCACACTTTTCACATATTTATTTGTAAAACATTTGGAAAATCATTTATCATTTTCCTTCCACTTCACAATTATGTGCCACTTTGTGTTGGTCTAGCACATAAAATCCCAATAAAATACATTTATGATTTTGGTTGGAACATTTTGAGGGGTATAAACACTTATTCAAGGCACTGTATAAAGCCATTTTGACCGTGTGAGTAATGCCGCTTACACACGATCAAACAATCCGGTGGAAACGTTTTTTACCCAAAAGTCCAGCGGACTAGGAAAGTAGTTTTGCATCAAAATATGGCCGTGTGTTTGCTAGTCCGCCATACTTTTAAAATGAACGGACTTTTCCCGCACGTAGAAAAGTCTGTTCATTTTGACCCTTATCCGAGCGCGCTACACGGCCGGTCAGGAAAGGGGGTGGGGACGAGCGAGCGCCCCCCCGAGCCATACCAGGCCGCGTGCCCTCCCTTCCCCAAAGCAACCCCCCCATGTTGAGGGCACGCAGCCTGGTACAGCTCAGGAGGGGGGGGGGGCGCTTGCTCGTCCCCACCCCCTTTCCTGACCGTCCAGGTAGCGTGCTCAGATAAGGCTCTAATATGGACCTAGGGGGGGACCCCCACGCTGTTTTTTCGGCGTAGGGCTTCCCCTTTAAGTCCATACCAGGTGATGGGGCCAGCGACACTTCCTTCGCTAGTCCCGGCTACCTGGAGCCACACTCAAAATGAACAGACTCCTCCGTGTGTGTGGGCAAGTCCGTTCATTTCAAAAGTACGGCAGATAGTCCTAGTCTGCCGGAAAAGTCCCGTGTGTGGCCAGGTCCGCTTGTTCGGACAGTCTGGCGGACTTTACGACGATTTGTCCGTCAGACTAAGTCCGCCGGATAGTCTGATCGTGTGTACGCGGCATAACTGTTTGCCTGAAGTCCTACTTTAAAGTTCTTTAGTCATTATGAAGCAAACCTAAATCAGATTTTGTTTCTTAGTACTGTCAAACAATGGTAACTGACACTTGTTTAGGGAGACCACATGAATCATCTCACAGCTGTTTGCTACTCACCTGCCAATCTTTTATTCACACGATTATGACTTGACCACAACCATCTGATGGCGTCATCATGATCCCGAACGAAGTTCATTGACTCACTGGCCATTTTCTCAAACTCTACAGCACAATATCTGCAGCCGAAAAAGTAGCGGATATACTCCCGCATTGCCTGCAATACCTCCTGCGGCTCTATAGCAGTGATACAAAGAGAGGTATGTCATCCACCAGACAACAGATTAAAGCGAAGACTTATCATTGAACACAGCAGATATCCAAAAACAGGATTTCAGGTTTGTTGTTAATGAATTAACTCCCCTATCAGCTCCTTATACCATATCTCACAAAAGTGAGTACACCCCTCACATTTTTGTAAATATTTTATTATATCTTTTGATGTGGCAACACTGAAAAAAATGACAAAGGTAAAGTAGTGAGTGTACAGCTTGTATAACAGTGTAAATTTGTTGTCCCCTCAAAATAACTCAACACACAGCCATTAATGTCTAAACCACTGGCAACAAAAGTGAGTACACCCCTAAGTAAAAATGTACAAATTGGGCCTCAATATTTTGTGTGGCCACTGTTATTTTCCAGCACTGCCTTAACCCTCTTGGGCATGGAGTTCACCAGAGCTTCACAGGTTGCCACTGGAGTCCTCTTCCACTCCTCCATGACGACATACTGGGCCTTGCTCTCCTCCACCTTCCATTTGAGGATGCCCCACAGATGCTCAATAGGGTTTAGGTCTGGAGACATGCTTGGCCAGTCCATCACCTTTACCATCAGCTTCTTTAGCAAGGCAGTGGTCATCTTGGAGGTGTGTTTGGGGTCGTTATGTTGGAATACTGCCCTGCAGCCCAGTCTCTGAAGGGAGGGGATCATGCTCTGCTTCAGTATGTCACAGTACATGTTGGCATTCATGGTTCCCTCAATGAGCTGTAGCTCCCCAGTGCCAGCAGCACTCATGCAGCCCCCAGACCATGACACTCCCACCACCCACCATGTTTGACTGTAGGCAAGACACACTTGTCTTTGTACTCCTCACCTGGTTGCAGCCACACACGCCTAAACACCATCTGAACAAAATAAGTTAACCGTATTCTCATCAGACCACAGAACATGGTTCCAGTAAACCATGTCCTTGGTCTGCTTGTCTTCAGAAAACTGCTTGCAGAGTTCTTGTGCATCTTTAGAAGAGACTTCCTTCTGGGACGACAGCCATGCAGACTAATTTCATGCAGTGTGTGGCATATGGTCTGAGCACTGACAGGCTGACCCCCACCCCTTCAACCTCTGCAACAATGCTGGCAGCACTCATATGTCTATTTCCCAAAGACAACCTCTGGATATGACACTCAGTACGTGCACTTCTTTGGTCAACTATGGTGAGTAGAACCTGTCCTGATAAACCACTGTATGGTCTTGGCCACCTTGCTGCAGCTCTTTTTCAGGGTTTTGGCAATCTTCTTATAGCCTAGGCCATCTTTATGTAGAGCAACAATTATTTTTTTTAGATCCTCAGAGAGTTCTTTGCCATGAGGTGCCATGTTGAACTTCCAGTGACAAGTATGACAGAGTGAGAGCAATCACACCAAAGTTAACACCCCATTCCCCATGGGGTTAGCTCCCCATTCACACCTGAGATCTTGTAACACTAACGAGTCACATGACACCGGGGAGGGAAAATGACTAATTGGGCCCAATTTGGACATTTTCACTTGAGGTATACTCACTTTGGTTGCCAGCGGTTTAGACATTAATGGCTGTGTACCGTTATTTTGAGAGGACAGCAAATTTACACTGTTATACAAGCTGTACACTCACTACTTTACATTGTAGCAAAGTATTATTTCTTCAGTGTTGTCACATGAAAAGATATAATAAAATATATACAAAAATGTGAGGGGTGTACTCACTTTTGTGAGATACTGTATCTCTTATTGTCTAGTGCTAAGATTATTACTCGTGACTGAATTAATGATTCTTATTTTTTGTAGGGAAACACAAACAATTTTCAATCTTTGCAAAGAATGCTAAAGACTCTTGCCCTCTGAGCACAGGTTATTGATTATTTGATAACCCTACAGTCCATTAGCATGGCCCAAACCCCAATTGCAACATCCCTAAAACAATTACAGTGATCCCCCAATTTAAATTATCTTTAATAAAAGTAACACATTAATTATCCTTTTCTCCAGAGGACAGCAGTCAACTCCATCTAGTGGCCAAAATGCAGTATAATTTTATTTTAAATACCTCAATGAGAAAATGATACAGCATTTCCGCACCTAGATGGAGCTGACAATACAGCCATTAATCTTTGTGAAATTATGGAACATTTTGTTAAAATTGCACAAATGCTTCTTAGTGCAACAAATGATTTATAAATAGACCCCATGGTGTGCTGTTTGTATTTCTTCCAGATCTTTGCAGTAACCTGGTGTGAAACCAGGCTGGCTGGTCTTGTAGTTTTCTGCAGGCAGCCTGATCTCTGCACATGCCCACCACAGCCAGGGCTACCTTTAATATTGATTGGACCCTGGGCAAAAATGTTCTTGGGCTCACCTGAGTTCACTTATCAACTATTTACAGGCAGTACAGGCTCAAGGGGCAGCTGCTTGGGCCCCACTACAATGACTGGGCCCAGGGCAGCTGCCCCTTTTGCTCTGCATTAAAGATTGTCCTGCCCACAGCTCTGCTCTCTGCACAGCCTATGTACAGCACAGCGATGATGTCACTGCTACCTTTAAACTGTATTCTTTGGGTCTGTAAAAGCATTTAATGCACACAAAATAGATTTTTATCATTGTTGGCTATTGAGGAATATATTCATAGGCATGCGCACAGGGTGCAGATTCATGTGATACAGATTCCCTCTGGTGCCCATGCCCCCACCCCAGTGCTGTGGCTTTTGTTTGCAGGTTGCTGCTGTGGACACACAGGGGGATGTCTCGGGGGGGGGAGGGACAGTTAATATGTCATTTACCAGCCCCTTTCTTTTCTGAATGAACACAGGGAGTGATTAGTAGTGATCACTCCCTGTGTTCATTCATAACTGTCCATTCATAAGTGTGTTTGCTATGCTTCAGTTTGTGAAGCCACTTAGCGCAGATCACTTCCCATTTATCCACTGTCCAGTGCAGCTGAGGCTGTAGAGCATGGGTGCTCAACATGTGGGCCTCCAGCTGTTGTGGAATTACAAGTCCCATGAGGCAATGCAAGCCACTGACAGTTACAAGCAAGACTAACAAAGGCAGAAGCATGATGGGACCTGTAGTTCTGCAACAGCTGAAGGGCCACAGGTTGAGCACCAATGCTGTACAGAAAGGGACTGGGCACACTCTGTCCTTTTCTCTGTCTCAAAAGTGAGACCTTAAGGGCCTGTTTAGACCCCTGATATTTCACCTATTTCACCGAAGCCCCCCTGACGGGGCTCCTAAAAAAGAAAAAAAAAAGAAAGAAAAAAAGAATATTAATAATATTGTAAAAAATATTTAAATTTTTTTTTACATGAATTTAAAAAAATATTAATATTATTGTAAAAATGTTTTTTTTTTTTAAAAGTAAAAAAATAAAAATAATAATATTGTAAAAAATAATTAAAAAAAATAATAATTATAATAAAAAAAGAAAAACTACTGACACCAATCTCTGCCCTACAGACACCATTCACTGCTCTACCGACACTCTCCTCTGCCCTGACAAGTTCAACTGCTCTACTGGCTGACACCATCCACTGTCCTATTGACATATCCAATGTGTGTTTGAGCTTTTGGATGCACACTGTAATAATGCAATAGGCAACACACACCTATGAATATATTTCAATAAACATTTTTGGCTGGAGTTCGGCTTTAAGCTTGTTCAGAATTATTGCTAATTTTAATTCCAATCATATCATTCTTCTGTAAAATGTAATGGCCCCAGTCGATGGGCTTTGGGCTACAAAAAAACAGCATTCTTTTGACATCAGATTATTCACAATTCATTGACAGTTGCATTTGACTTGCAGCTGACTCTCTTGCCATTAACCTGCTTCAAGCAGATCATACGCAAAGAAAAAAGTCATCGACACAAGACCTAAAGGTGACCTACTGAAAAGGAAAAGCACCGATTTCCTGGTGAGGAGGCTGGTCACTTCTGCCTGCTTAAAGAAAGCTAAACTTCCAGCACAGAAGATTCAGGATATTTGCTTTACTAACCAGAATCAGCGGCTCTCAGTTCAAATGCTTGTACTGTCAGCAAGTGGAAGAGCGTCCAGACAGTACATGGGAATCCTCGATATTTAGCCTTTGAACCCTGACACCAGATATAGTTCACATGGGGGGACAGAACTGCATCCTTAACCTTGGGACAGACAGGTAGAAACACAGAAAAAAATCCAGAATGCATGTTACAAATACTGTAAATAAGAGCTGAATAACATCAACGGTTCAACCCAGGTTATGCATTTCTAAAAAAAAGAGTGTCACTTTCATCAATCATTCAATGGTAGTCAGTCATTCCCTGTAATTCAAAACCCATGCACTGAGAAGATTCATGTGCAGTGAAAATTCGGTGAAGGTCACATTCATTTATTAATATACCTCTTATGCCACATACACATGATCGGACTATCCGGCGGACGACCTGCCGGACTTTGCAGCGGAGTTCCGCCGGACTTTCCAAACGAGCGGACCTGCCCACACTTTTTCGACCATGGCGGGAGTCCGCCGGACTTTTGAAATGAACGGACTTGCCCACACACGGAGAAAAGTCAGTTCATTTTGAACGTGACTCCAGGTAGATGGGACTAGCACAGGAAGTCAATCTCCCCGCCTCCATTGGGGAGATTAACGCCTCAGCCCCATCACCTGGTATGGATTTAAAGGGGAAGCCCCACACCGAAAAAACGGCGTGGAAGTTCCCCCCAAAGTCCATAGCAGACCCTTATCCAAGCACGCAGCCCGGCTGGTCAGGAAAGGGGGTGGGGACAAGCGAGCGCCCCCCTGAGCCGTACCAGGCCGTGTGCCCTCAACATGGGGGGGTGCTTTGGGGAAGAGGGGGAACTAGCGAAGGATTCACTTCCTTCGCTAGTTCCGTCTACCTGGAGCCACGTTCAAAATAAACAGACTTTTCTCCGTGTGTGGGCAAGCCCGTTCATTTCAAAAGTGCGGCGGACTAGCACACAGTCAAAACTTCTTTCTAAGTCCGCCGGACTTTTGGGAACAAAAAGTCAGCCGGAGCCCACACACGGGCGGAGTCTGCCGGATAATTCTATCGTGTGTACGAGGCATTAGACTTATTATACCTATAATTATACCTAAGCTGAACTTATGATTCCAATAAATACGTTTTTAAAACAAGCATTTGCTGACCTCTTTAGCCACAAGCACTGTCAATTCTTCCTAAACGTGATTTGCTCAAAATAGGACAGTAAAGACTTGTCTAACTACAGTACTTGGCGTCCGTGGGATGTCCTTGGGTTTCAGTAGTTATACTGGGATGATGCCTGCACCTACAGGCATCATCCCAGTATAAATCTTTTCAGCCAGCGATTCCACATTATTGCAGTCCCGCTATAAGTCGCTGATCGCTGAATACTAGTAAAAAAATTAAAAATAAATACAATCTACATAAATCTATCCCAAAGTTTGCAGACGCTATAACTCTTGAGCAAACCAATGAATATGCGCTTAGTGGGATTTTACCAAAAACATGTAACAGAATATATATTGGCCTAAACTGACAAGGAAATTACATTTTTTGAAATGTTTCATTGAATGTGTTTTTTTTTCATAATTGTTGGTCTTATTTTGTTTATAGCGCAAAAAATAAAAACCACAGAGATGATCAAATATCTCCATAAGAAAGCTCTATTTGTGGGAAAAAAAGGACATACATTTTATTTGGGTAAAGCATTGCACGACTGTGCAATTTTCAGGTAAAATAACGCAGTGCCGTATTGCAAAAAATGGCCTGGTCATGAAGGGGGTAAAACCTTCCAGGGGTCAAGTGATAAAGTTCTCATATACTGCTTGACAGAAATAGGTAAACACTTAAATATCTATATCCTGGCTAGAGGTTCAATATACAATGGATAAACAGAAAAAAAAATGCTTATTTTACAAAAAAAATAAATAAATAAAAATAGAACGGTTTTAAAAATTGCACATATCTTCAGACCACATTTTGATGCAGGTTACTTGGCCTTACTTCAAAAGCTGGCCATAGATAACCCGGGTTTTTTTTTTTTGTTTTTTTATCAGCCAGCAGGCTAATAGAAAAGAACTGAATGGATTTCCCCATCCACACAAGCAAGGTGCATGGAGGAGTTCTTCCAGCTGTGTTATTGTAGTCTGCCAGCGCTGCCAGAATACACTGATCAGGGCTGCAGGCTGGCACTCTAAGGCTGGCCGTAGATGGCACAGGTTTTGTCTGATTCCTGCTGAGGCGGATGAAATTCAAACTGTGGGTGGCCCTGTCAACACCACTCAACCCTACAAAATAGATATAAAAATGCACAGAGCTCAATGCAAAATTATCATCTGAAAAAATACTGCATCCTATCAGCATCAATGGGTATGAAATAAAAAATTGGCATTTTGTTACTATCATAAGATAGTTTAGATGGTCTTACCTTATATGTGTTATTTAAAACATCTGAAAAGTCTTCATACATTATTGTATCTCCCTTCTGTTTACCCAGCCAGTCATTGAGTGTATGCAGAAGATTGCGCAGCATGGGGCGGGCAGGAAAATACTGTGTCAGGAACAAAGAAGAGTAAACTAAGCCATCATGATAGATATAATAAAGTATAAAGGTTATATAGGGTTATGATGTCTTACCAGGAATACAATGAGCTGCTGTTTATCCAAAGCCTAGGGCTACATGGATGATTTTATTATCCTGTGACATCACCGCCACGCCTTTCCACCTTGTCCAATCAGAGATCACTGTAATAGCGGTTTCTACTAAAGTGATTTCCGGCTTCTAGAGGGATCCTAAAAGTATGGTATATGCATAGTTACATTGATCCAAGCTAGACCATTGTAACTATATAAAACAATTCCACACCACACAAGTATAACTAAAGGAAAAACTTTTTTGGATAGAGTGGAGGTAGATTAGAACAATATTTTTTTATTGTTGTCTGTGTCCCCACTAGGGAAATTCACCCTCTCTATTGTCCTGTTTACCATGGCTCAGTCTCAGCGACGACACATAAATAAGTAGGGCAATAACTTCACAGCAGGACATAGAAACTTTACAAGAAAACCTCAATAAATGAATGGGGTGGGCAACTATATGGCAAATGAGGTTTAATATTAAAAAATGTAAAGGCATGCACTTGGGGGTTAAAAATATAAGTGGAAGGTACTCACTAGGAGGAGAACCTCTCAGGGAATCTAGGATGGAGAAAGATCTGGGGGGGGCCCAGGAGAAGACAGACTGAGCAATAGCATGCAATGTCAAGTCACAGCAAGCAAAGCCGGCAGAATATTAGCATGCATTAAAAAAAAGGAATTTACTCCAGCAATAATTCTGCCACTTTATAAAACTCTGGTTTGGGCACATCTGAGTACTATGTCCAGTTCTGGTCACCAATCCTCAGGAGGGAGGTGTGGAAACTGGGGAAAGCCCAGAGAAGGGCAACAAAATTGATAAAGGGACTGGAGGACCTCACCTATGAAGAACAACTACAAGCACTAAACGTGATTTCCCTGAAGAGACTCTTGAGAGGAGATATGATAGCAATATACAAATATCTCAATGGAAATCCCAGCATAGGTAGGAAACTATTCAGTCTCAGGAAGTGTAAGAAGACACGGGGTCACACAATGAGATTGGAGGAGAAGCAGTTTAACCTTAAAGTGGTTGTAAAGCCTCAAAGTTTTTCACCTTAAAGCGGTAGTAAACCCGCTATTTTTTTTTTTAACACCTGCAAAGCAAAAGGCATAATGAGCTAGTATGCACCGCATACTAGCTCATTATGAAATACTTACTTTAGAACGAGGCCCCGACATCTGGCACGATCCACGCTGAGGGAGCTGACATGCTCCCTCGGCGTTTCTTCCGGGTATCGCGGCTCCGGCGCTGTGAGTGGCCGGAGCCGCGATATCGTCACTCCCGCGCATGCGCGCGGGAGATTTCTTTCCGGCCGCCGGCCACTGCCGGATTTTCAGGCCGAGAATCCCCTCGTGCGCATGCGCCGCTGCAGTCAGCGGCGCATACCGAGGGGAATATCTCCTAAACCGTACAGGTTTAGGAGATATTTTTTTTACCTACAGGTAAGCCTTATTATAGGCTTTACTGTAGGTAAAAGTTACAAAAAAGAGTATACAACCACTTTAATGCATTCTATGCATTAAGGTAAAAAATCGCCTGTGCTGCAGCTCCCTCTACAGCCCCCCTTTTTTCTACCTGAGCACAATCCGGTCCAGCGATCTGCACGATCTCCAGCCACTGTCCCTCTCCTTATTGGACAGATTGATAGCAGAGGGAGCCATTGGCTCCCGTTGCTGTCAATCAAATCCAGTGACATGGGAGCGGGGGTGGGATTGCCGTGTCCCGCTGTCTGTGTCAAAGGACAAAGCAGCAGGACTCGGAAGCGAGCTTGCACGGGTGCACCTGATGAAGAGCCTGGAACACCGGCGGGGCAGCCCAGAAGAAAAAGGATGAGGGCTGCTCTGTGCAAAACAACTGCACAGAACAGGTAAGTATAGGCATGTTTGTTATTTTTATTTAAAAAAAAAAAAGGGTTTACAACCCCTTTAATCTGCCCCACTGTCAGGGGGATAAAGATGTGGAATTCTCTTCCACATTCGGTGGTGTCAGCAGGAAGTATTGATAGTTTTAAAAGACTCTTGGACATGCAACTTAGTGAACACAATATACAGGGATATGGCAATGATTATCAACATAAACACACACACACCTACACAGATTGAACTGGATGGACTAGTGTCTTTAGTCAACCTTACCTACTATGAAACTTTGAAACCATTATCACTGAAAGTAAAAGAAAATCCCATATTTTGGGTTGTCCCCAGAAAAGTAAAAGTATTGGAAACTTCCAGTGGTAACCTGGAGGCCCAAAAGGATTCCTCAGGGATCTCCAAACTACGGCCCTCCAGCTGTTGCAAAACTACAGATCCCATGAGGAATTGTAAAACTCTGATATTCATAGACATGACTAGGCATTATTGGAATTGTAGTTCCTGAACAACTGGAGGGCCATAATTTGGAGACCCCTGCTCTAATGCCGCGTACACACGAGCGGAATGTCTGACAGAAAAAGTCAGACGGAAGCTTTTCATCGTATATATATATATATATATATATATATATATATATATATATATATATATATATATATATATATGACTTTTTTTTTACGAAAATTCTGACGGACCTAAAAATAGAACAAGTTTTAAATATTTCCGATGGAACCAATTCCAATCGGGAAAATCGCTCGTCTGTATGCTGTTCCGACGGACCACGACAGTTTCAGCAGAACTCCGTCGGAAAAACCTTCAGAGTTTATTCCAACGGGAAAACCGATCATGTGTACGCGGCATAACTTACATGAGATTTTTCCCTCACTTCTTGTTTTGGCTATGGCGAAGGAAGTGTAGGTAAATCCTCTTAATGGGGCACAGATGGCAAAAAAAGCAAACAAAAAAAACAGACATGAGTTACAACCCTCCCTTTCTCTATTCAAAATATAAAGACACGTTTTACCTTTAGGCCCCTTTCACACTGAGGCAGTTTACAGGCATTTTAGTGCTAGAAACAGCGCCTGAAAACTGCCTCCTATTCACTTAAAGCACCACAAAAAGGACCTGCGCATCAGCACTGTTTTAGTGGCACTTCAGTGTGAAAGCGGTCTTAGTTCTACTTTAAATTCTTCTATAATATATTATGAAATATCTCTTTCAAGTGGCTATAACTAGTGCTATAGATGTGTTTAGGGGCCATCACATTTTTTAAATTGAAAATGGAATCCTTTGATACACAGACTCCGCATCCTACATCACAATCAGCTATCAAACGGTCAGAATAAATGATTTGCCTGATCACTAACAGATGTACGTCTACATACAATAGATGCACCGATTCTGCAATTGTTCTCCAGACAAGATATTTCTGCTCTTATTATTGACGTACACTTAGCTCCCACTTACCTTTGCTAGCACATTGATATAGCCACAAAGAGCTTTCAGACGCTCCCCTTCCAATGTGGAATAGCGAACAACCTCCACCCTCAAAGAATAATGAATAGAAGACTCCAGATCTGCCATGTAGATTTTGGAACTAAAAAGTAAAAAGAACTTGCTGAATAAAAGACATTTATACTAATGAAATCACGGAATATGATTTTAAAATATACCTTTGAGGATATATACATAGGCCTTCTTCTAAAAAATGCTAGTTACCTGGTTGCCTCTGGCTTGAATACTTTCTGTGTCATTGATCCAGAACAGGTATGAAACCAATCAGAATTCATGATCTCTGTATTTATTCCAAGTAAGTGGCTCAGAAAGTATGGATTCTAGGCACTTGGTATGACAGCCAGGCACATAGCAATTTCAGAAAGAGGTCTGAATTTGCAGGCTATGTATTTCCCTCAAGAAGGTTGTACTATAAATAAACAGCATTGGCTTATTTAATCAAAAGCTACACTACTCCATAAGAAAAATGGGGCACTTCTGTTTATAAGCCCTGTTCACACTTAGTAATTTAGAATTGCTGGCAGAATCGCAACCACTCTGCCTGTGATTCTACATTGCTACACATGTTTGGGTGCCATTTATTCTTAATCAATTAATTTATAATCAATTAATGTACATCCCAGCACTGGAGGACAGCTGTCAACCTGTTGTTGCGTTGTGCAGGAAGAGCACCTTTATGTGTCTGAAAGCACCTGTACACAGTGCCAGATTACTAAATAGGCAGAGTAGGCACCAGCCTATGGGCCTCAAGCCATTTAAGAGCCCCGGACAACAGATCAATAATATTAATTTGACCTTGAAAGATAATTACAATGAAGTTTTCTTAAATTGTTTACAAAAGCAGTGGCAGCTGGTGTATTTTTTTTTGGGGGGGAAGGCTGTTAGTCATCATTAGGTCTGGCACTTACCCAATGTAGGAAGCGAGCGGGCAGTGGGTGGGTAGTGGACTCCTACAGGCGGCGGTCAGGTTTCGGGCTCCTACGGGTGACAGGCAGCGCCTCCTGTGTCCTCTCCTCTTCTTCTGCATCATGGCGGCTTCCGCCATGCATCTCCTCCCTCCTCCTCCTAGGCATCCAATAGGATCGCCTTTTCTTGCAGCCAATTGGGTGACGGGTCTCGAGATCTGCTTCCTGGTTGGCCAGGAGGAGGATCAGTGTGGCAATTGTCACACAAGCGGGTGAGCTCTGAGCACCCCGAGCCCAACCTTTTTTGAAGCCTATTATAGTCTTTGGCTCTAATCACGTGCTTAATAATAAACGCCCCCCTCCATTGGAATCCATGGTCCGGCGCCCTGTATGTAGATAAGGGGGCTGGATGCATGGATAGGGAGGGGGTAGCGCCCATGTGTCCCTAATGGACGGGCCGTCACTGTACAAAAGATTTTTTTTAAAACCTCAAAGAAATGAAAACTTTACATTAAAGACTATCAAATACTGTATTAATGTAATGTACCCAATAAAAACTTTAAGTACATAAACCATAGACATCAGGTTCACATTACAGTTTGTCTCTCAAACACTCATCTTCTTTCAGCTGTCAATTTGTAAAAAATGTGGGTGAAACTGGCACTGCCTTTTACATTCAGCCACAGGAATCTGCTTGATTCTTACTGCACCCCATATTTTTGTTGCATGACCAAGGCCTAACATCTCAATTCAGAAGACTGAGGACCTCTTGTGGCAGAAAGCAAATATTGCAGGGATGGCACCAGAAAGAAGGCAAATATTACAACCAGAGCTGCTTTTCGAATGTCTTTATATCTCAAATTGAGATTAAAAAAAAAAGTGTTGGTCTTTAACCAAGTACCTATTT
The DNA here is from genome assembly GCF_037356315.1 of Lithobates pipiens. Classification (NCBI taxonomy): domain Eukaryota; kingdom Metazoa; phylum Chordata; class Amphibia; order Anura; family Ranidae; genus Lithobates; species Lithobates pipiens. The sequence continues at coordinate 260,012,727 of NW_027507785.1, read as the reverse complement.
GCAGGTCTCAATGTCACATTCTTCTCCTCAACCCCTTTCCATCCAATAAGATTAAGATTTAGTTTCTTCACCCCTGGAAGAGAACGAATGAATCTGGTGTATGCCTCTCGAGACACCTCTTCCCTAGGAAAAACAAAGCAAAACAGCAGATTTTTACATTGTTTATTTTATTAATCACTATACATGTATACCAGGAAAAATATTTCTGATGTATTGCATATATTTTTATCAATTTATAAACAGTCATTTTTCACATGCATATATTAGGGCTAAGCTATAAAGGACATTTTAATAAATCAGTGAGAAGAAACAGATCTGCTTTTGACAACAGCAATATGTTCATCATGTGGTTAATTCTGAGCTATTAAGGCAAAAAAAAAAAAAACTACTACCAGAAAGCGCTAGTATGACTGCAATATTAAGTATAACCACTAGAGGGGGGAATTGGCAAAAGAATTGCAAAATGACAACAAGCTACATATTGAGCAATCCACTTTGCACTGAAAGTGCACTTGGAAGTGCAGTCGTTCTAAATCTAAGGGGTAGATCTGAAATGAGGGGAAGCGCTGCTGATTTTATCATCCAATCAATTGCAAGTTAAAATGCTGTTTTTCTTGCATGTCCCCCTCGGATCTACAGCGACTTTACTTACAAGTGCACTTGCAATGCACTTGGAAGTATAGTCGCTGTATTATTTCCCCTATAGTCAAATTGTATTTTATAAATGTCCTCCAGTGACATAAGAAGTACTGGAATAGGAACATACTTACACCCCGATTGTACTGATTGATCCATCTCTACTCAGCAAGAATCCAGATGGAAATGACGACACATTGAATTTTGTGACCAGATCCTCCTGTATATTGAGTACCCTCCGGACTGAGACACCATCATACTGCACCATATCCAGAGCAACCTGAGAAAGGGAATATCACAGTGCTTATACACCATGGGCTTCTCTGGCAGACAAAGCATCACTATGCAAAAGTCAATTATTGGGAAGTATATTAAACATTAATGTGTTACTAAACCCACAACAGTAAAATCAGTCTGTATATACAGTAAAGCATGCTTGTTAAACTCCTCTGCATCTGCATTCTCCTCTTATAATCCTCTGCATTGTGTAAAGAGGCTGTTTGATCCTGTCTTCTCTGATCCTCCCCTTCTTCCACAGCCCCAATCCATCTACTGCTAGAACAGAGCCTTGGGGGCAAGCTGCACATACACAGAGGGTCAGGGGTTCTGCAGCCTTATAGGACAATCAGGGGAGAATGAAAACTCCTCCTACAAGTTTTAACCAGACACTGATAGAAGTAACAAGACTGCAAAATACTGCTGATGAGAAAAGGTATTTAGCAGTTTATATTTACTAAAATAATTGCATTCCCATGTTCTGTAACTTCCAACATTTCCATGTTCTGTGACTTCCAACATTTCCATGTTCTGTGTACTGTGGGAGACCAGATATCGTGAATGCAAGGTTTAGTAATACTTTAAACTGGATTTTCCAAGCTGTTGAAGAAATGCTCATAGGCAAAAAGCAATACAAGTATGAACCCATTGCTTCTGATAACACTGCTATTGAAATTTTTTTTTTATCTGCCTTGCCCCTTTAGATATCGGCTCATTAAGGCATCCAGTTTCAAAATACTATATTCTGTATATTAGCTGCTTTAGAGCTAAAGGATAAGCAAACATTGTCCAAGTAAAAGGGTCACAAGGGTATATTCTTGGTTAAATTTTGGTGTGTTTTATGTATTTCTTCCTGATATGTGCAGTAATCCAGAGTGAAATGTTGTCTCTGTGCAGGAGCTTCCTGCAAGCCTGGTCACTGCTGCTCTCTCCTTGTACAGGGTGATTGTTCTTCTATCTGTCCTTCTGTAGTTTTTTGTAGCCAAGCCTATAGTGGGTGGACCTGCTGGGTACCTCACACAACTCTGTTCTCTGCATAAGCTATATGCAGCAAGCAGGGGCGGACTGACAACTCATGGGGCCCCCGGGCAATAGGAGATTATGGGGCCCCCAGGCAATCAGAGATTATGGGGCCACATAGTATACACAAACACACACACAGTATAATATCACACACACAGTACACACAGACATGTTTCTATTGGCTGAGAAGGTACTGGAGAGGTGGGGCAACTATAATCTTGGGTTTTACTGAGGCTGGCAACCCTGATGGGGCCCCCTAGTGGCATGGGGCCCTCGGGCAGTGCCCGAGTAGCCCAATGGTCAGTCCGCCCCTGGCAGCAAGATAATGAAGTTATCATTACTTTTTACAATACAAAAATGTATATAAGAGAAGGCCCTCCCAAACAATTCAATGATATGCGTCCAACGCCTCTAATATACCAAAGTGCAGCTTACCCTTTAATTGTGAGTTGTGGAATTGTGACACAGTAGAAAAAGTAGGTGCTACGCCTTCAAATAAATGTGTAACACTTTTTTTTTACCAACAAATACTAATCCATACGCAGGTGCAAAAAAACTTTCCTAAAACACAAATATATACAGCCAGGTCCATATATATTTGGACACAGGCACTATTTTTATACTTTCAGCTTTAATTCAAGGGGTTGAACATAAATATCAAGTACAAATTTTAGGAACTGCAACCATTTTTATACACAGTACCCCCATTTTCAGGGGCTCAAATTTAATTGGACAAATTAATATAATCATAAATAAAATGTTCACTTTTAATATTTTGTTGAGAATCATTTACTGCAACAACTGCCTGAAGTTGGGAACCCATGGACATTTCTGATGCTTTGCCAGGCTCTAACTGCAGCGGTCTTCAGTAAGCAAGTGAAATTCATGCTCAGTTGGGTTGAGATTAGAGAATGACTCGGCCATTGCAGAATATTCCACTTCTTTTCCTTTAAAAGCTCCTAAGATGCTTTTGCAGTATGTTTTCAATCAATGTCCAGCTTTACTGTGAAGCGCCATCCATTCAACTTTGCTGAATCTGGGCTGACATTATATCTATAAATACTGCAGAATTCATCCAGATGCTTCTGTCTTCTGTCAAATCATCAATAAACACCAATGATTCAGTGCCACTGGAAGCCATGCATGCCCATGCCATCACACTGCCTTAACCATGCTTTACAGATGATGTTGTGTGTTTTGGATCATGAGCTGTTCCAAGCCTTCTCCACACTTTTTTCTTCAAGTCATGCTGGTACAGATTAATGCTTTTCCAGAACTGGTCTATCTTTTTTAGATTTTTTTTGGCAAAGTCTAATCTGGCTTTTCTATTATTCAGGCTTATGAATGGTTTGCACCTTGTGATGAACCCTCTGTATTTGCTCTCGTGAAGTCTTCTCTTGATTGTAGACTTTGACAATGATACGCCCACCTCCTGGAGAGTGTACTTCACTTGTCTGTATGTTGTGAATGGGTTTTTCTTTACCGTAGAGAGGATCCTGCAATCATCCACCACTGTTGTCTTCCGTGGACATCCAGGCCTTTGAATGCATAATGTAGGTTCACAGAAATAGATTTAAAATGCAAATACCACACTTTTGCCACATGCACACGATCGGACATTCCTACAACAAAATCCATGGGATTTTTTCAGATGGATGTTGGCTCGAATTTGTCTTGCATACACACGGTCACACAATGTTGTCGGAAATTCAGAATGTCAAGAACGTGGTGACGTACGATGAGCCACGAAAATTGAAGTTCAATAGCCAGTGTGGCTCTTCTGCTTGATTCCAAGCATGCGTAGACCTTTGTGCTTCCGAATTGTGTACATACAATCGGAATTTCCAACAACGGATTTTGTTGTCCGAAAATTTGAGATGCAGATCTCAAATTTTGTGTCGGGAATTCCAATGGAAAATGTCCGATGGAGCCTACACATGGTCAGAATTTCCGACAAAAAGATCCCATTGAACATTTTCCACCGGATATCCGACTGTGTGTACGTGGCATTAGAATTAACTCCAGACCTTTTACCTATCGTAATTGATGAAGAAATAACAAAGGAGTAGCCCACACACCGGGCCATGAAACAGCTTTTGATTCAATTGTCCAATTACTTTTGGTCCCTTGAAAAAGCAGGGGTGGCTATTCTTAAGAGCTGTAATTCCTAAAACCTTCATCCAATTTGAATGTACATACCCTCAAATTAAACCTGAGGTTGTGCACTTAGCTTAGCTTGAATATGTTTTGGTAACTACCTGAAAAAATCTAAAATTGTGCCTGTGTCCAAATATATATGGACCTAACTGTAAATGTTACATAAAAAACAACTCCATCGAAAATATAAATAATGTCCGTCTCTAGATATTCAGCATTCCAACACTGTGTTTAGGAATAGTGGACTGACATTTATTCCTTCATTCAAAAGGATATCAAGCCCTTCTATATATCCACCAAGGGAGGAGGAGACAAAAGGGGTTCATGGACTTAACCTCCAATTTCACCATGGGCTCCAGCAATTAGTCTCTTTCATGTTCAACAAATCATGAAAGCCAGAAAAGGATAATCTCATAGTGCAGTACGATTTATTCAGTAAAATGCATCAAAGAATAAAAGATGTAAACTCACATTTGATTGTGCCCAAAGGCACCAACACAAACAGCCCCACAGCTCAGAGATAGCCTCTCACCGGCACTCTCTCACACAGAGTTGGTGTGTGTTCCACAGACCAGAACTCATTATTAGGAAGTGATGTCACTGCCTCCTGGATATGACAACAGCGGTCCCGCCTCAATGAGTTTCGCACTCATGCATCTTCAGGAAGCACCGACTTCCTCCTTGAAGACTGCTGAGTGCAAACAACATTGAGATTGTACTTTTAAGTGGGTTGGGGTTTACAAACATGTATTGGCCTATGCAGAGAAAATTGCATATTCACTTTAATAGCATCCCAGTCAGCTGCTTGTACTATTTTCTTTGCTTCCCCGCTGCTCCATTCACCTGTAGGATGAGAAAGATAAGCTCTAGGTAAACTCTAGTTTGCAACTTATGCCACGTACACACAACCAGACTTTCCGGCAGACTAGGTCTGATGGTCTTCCTGATGGACTTTCGGCAGAGTTCCGCCGGACCTTCCGAATGAACAGACTTGCCCACACATGAATGGACTAAGTCAGTTCGAAAGTCCGTTCATTTTGAACGTGATGAGATAAGATGGGACTAAGAAAGGAAGTTCAATAGCCAGTAGCCAATAGCTTAACTTGGTCATATTTGGTCCATCAGAACTTGATTCCGTCGGACAGATTTGAAACATGATCTATTTCTAGGTCCGTCTGATTTTTTTTTATGAAAAACTATCGTATTAGCCCACACACGTTCGGATTGTCTAATGGATTGATTCTGTCGGACCTAGTCTGCCGGAAAGTCTGGTCGTGTGCACGTGGCATTAGAGCTTACATAGGGTTGACTGCTCTCCCCTTGATCGCATGTGACAGCACTGGGTGCTAGCCTGATCAGAGCCCCAGCTCTGTCATATTGTAAAATGTTACATTGTTCCCATACCTAGAAGTTCAAATATATAATCTTGTTTCCCTGGATGGATGGAGCAGCAGGTGAGCAAAGAGAAGGTAAGTACAAGCAGCTATCAGAGCCAGAATTAAAGTGAATCTATTTCTTTGCACTGCACATCCCTGTCCTTCTCCCCCAAAGTGTGATTTCAGACATTCTGCTCAATACAGTCTATTAAAACTTCCACTTGCAGAGTGTTCAGCAGGAGTCAGACATGGCCACCAATCACTAAAAACCAGAGCGTCAATGGGATTTAAAGGGAAAAAAATGTGGTCAGCAGTGGTGGTAGGAAATTGTTAGAAAGGAAGTTGGAGCCAACTCACTGACTTACCTGAAAGTCAGTATTTCCATAAATGCATGCTTTAACATAACGTTGAAAAAAAAACGTATAACATCAAGAGATAGATCTGTATGCAAATACTGTGAATAGGGGCAGGACAGGTTAATGATAGGCTCATCTTAATATTTAATTCTTACCTCTCTTGCCGTATACATTTCAGGAAGTTCAAATATCAAAACTAAATACGTCTCGTCATTGTTTTGGAAAAACTGCTCCACCTCAGGGGTACTGGAAGAGACAATGTGATTGGTCATATCCGTGTCATCTAATCAATTCATCATCATTTGACAATATTGAATAAAATATTTAGCAAAGATGTATACCCAATAACTGATATCTCATATAAGGCTTAACATGTTACTGTAATTTGAAAAGCAGTTTTATTATTTAAAGTGGTTGTAAAGCTTAAGGCCCCTTTCACACTGGGGCGCTTTTCAGGCATTTTAGTGCTAAAAATATCACCTGTAAATCACCTGAAAGGCGCCTCTCAAGCCACCCCAGTGTGAAAGCCCGAGTGCTTTCACACTGGGGAGGTGCACTTGCAGGACGGAAAAAAAAGTCCTGCAAGCAGCATCTTTGGGACGGTGCCCCAGCTGGACTTAAAACATTGAAATGAATGGGCAGCGCCTGCAAAGCGCTTCAGCAGTGCCACAAAATGGACGCTATTAACCCTTTGCTTGACCGATAGCGGGGTTAAAAGCACCCTGCTAGTGGCCCAATAGCTCCGCTATAACAGCGGTAAAGCAACACTAAAACTAGCATCGATTTACCGCTACCGCCCACACTGCCCTATAACAGCGGTAAACTGCTAAGGGACCCATTGCCCCAATGTGAAAGGGGTCTTAAGGTTTTTGCATTAAGGTAAAAAATCTTTTGCATGCAGCTCCCTCCACAGCCCCCCTTATACTTACCGAACTCAACGCGATGTGCACAAGAGTAGTGGCTCTCCCTGCTCTGTCCCTCCCACTCCTTTCAATCCAGACTTATGATGAGGGTGCAGGGTTAAGGCTGAGCCCCAAATATATGTGCTGTGGACCCAAGAAGAGCCAGAATGGGGCTGCTCTGTGTAAAACCATTGCACAGAGCAGGTTGATATAACATGTTTATAATTTTAATTTAAAAAAACGGAAGCTTTAATATCACTTAAAGATACCTGGTACATATATATTGTACATTTACATCAGTCTCTGCCTTCAAGGTGTTAACAAAGGTCCATGGTTTGGATTAAACCAACAACTCTAGTGCTGCCAGGCAGAAGTGCTAACCAGTTAGCCAATAAGCTAGGTATATAGGTGTATACAGTATCTTTATTGCTACAGCTGTAACACTTAGTGATCCTGCCAAAAATGTCCTTCCTCAGACATGTCCTGTTATAGAATGACAACACTCTATCCCCGTCTACCAAATGATGTTACTGCATTGTCACAGTGGCTTCTGATGGAAACTTCATCTTCACAAATTACACAACTGTGTTCCAATGTTGTCACCATTAGGGATGGGCGAACGGTTCGGCCTGAGCATAAGTTTGGGCCGAACTATCGTTCGGATGTTCGCCGAACAAATGGGTTGTTTGACCTTTTGTTTGCCCCCCCCCCCCGAACCAACCACAATGCATTGCGGCGCTGAACAGTGCATTGTAAGCCCTGATTGGCTGAAGCAGTGAAAGCTTCAGCCAATCACTGTCATCATGACTTTATCCAATCATGGTGCATTCCCGCCCCACAGTATAAAAGTATTCTTTCAATGGCAGTCATTTTCAGTATCATTTTGGCGTGGAGAGAGATAGAACAGGGCTCTGTTCAGTGCTATTAGTTAGTTAGTGTGCTATACTTTGCTATTTTGCTTCAATTGTCAGTGTAGAATATTAGTTTAGTGTCAGTCTAGGGATAGTATGAGTGTAGTGAGGAGGACCATCATTCAGCTTTGCATAGTGTGCAGCTAGAGTAGAGACAGCTCAGATAGTTTAACTGTAGCGTAGTGTGACCATGTCATTCATACATACATTAGAGTGGAGTAGGGACAGCTCATATAGTTTCAGTGTAGTGTAGTCAGACCGTGTCAGTAATCTTTACATTAGTGTATAGCTAGAGTAGGGACAGTTCAGATAGTGTCAGTGTAGTGACGGTTGAACACCGTCTATTTGATTGCGTTACTGCCCGTTTAACGCCATTTACTTCTGTGTGCGTTAATGCCAGTTTAATGCCATATAGTTCTGTGTGCATTACTGTCAGTTTAACGCCATATATTTCTGTGTGTGTTACTGCCAGTTTAATACCATATCATTTTGTGTGCATTACTGCCAGTTTAACACCATATAGTTAGGTGTGTCTCTATACATTTGGCGCATTATAATGCAGTATATTATAGTGTATCTGTGGAGTGTGTCTGTGTAGTGTGAGTACTAAAAATTAAAGTGCATCAAACACCTCTTTACAGTGCATCTACGTACGGATTTCAACTTCTTCTTTACATTTGCTTATAAGCACCGCCCCCTCCCTCCCAATAATGTCTGGGAGGGCAACAAGGAGAGGCAGATGTTCCCTTGGCACTGTGAGGGGGGCCAGCAACAAATGTGTCCACAGGCAAAGGTGAACATGGTGGTCAGTCCTCAGGCAGGGCATCACTTCCTCTGTTTAGTGAATTTGCCCATGCTATCCAGCCACAGCATGCAGAGGAGGTGGTGGATTGGCTTGCTAAACCTTCCTCATCCTCCTCCTCCTCTGTCACGCAAGCAGAGACAAGTATGCAGTCCCCTGCAGTTGCCAGAGTGGATAAACCTGCATCCTTATCCACATATCTTCCTGTCATAGCCCCAACACCAGCCATTGAGCAGTGAGCTGATTTATTTGACCACAGCATCAGCCACTTTCTCCTTGATGATGCCCAGCCATTACTGGATTCAGATGTTGAGGATGACAGGAACATAAGCCTACAGAGAGGGAGGAACACTAGTAGACAACTTGTCTCCAGTGGTATTGCCAAGTTGTCTCTAGTGGTAATGATGAAGGTGAAGGAGTTGGAGATGATGATGCAGATGAGGTCACTGATGTAACTTGAGTTCCAAAAAGAGCAGAGGAGGAAACAGAAGATGAGGCAGCACAACCCCAAGGAGGCTGACATCAAGAAAGAGTAGAGAGCAGCCACCCTATTCCATCACATTCTGCAGCTGTTATCTCCCAGGCCCACTCCCCAAAGCTCAGCTGTCTTGGCCTTTTTCAGCAGATTGCACTGTTGCTATCTGCAAACTGTCTCTCAGGCACATCAAACATGGCAAAAACACCAATCATTTGGGTACCACATGCTTAACAAGGCATTTAACGTCCAACCACTCAGCCTGTTGGCAAGAGCACCTAAAAGCCACACAAAAGGGGCACAAATCTGTCCTTCCTCATCCTCATCCTCCTCCTTACCCACTTCAGGCTGCCCCTGCTATACCGAGTCATTACCTATCAGCAGCCTCCACTGACAGGAATGATGGTATAGCACAGGGTGTCCCAGTTCCTAGCAGCACATCTGCCAGCAGCACTCCACCAGCTGTAGACTGTAGCAGGCAAATTTCTCGGCCCCATCTGTTGCAGTGGAAAAACAAATACAGTCCCCTGCCACCCACATGCCTAGCATCTAAATGAAAGCTTGTCAAAGCTGTTGGCTCTCCAAATACTGCCTTTCAGCCTGGTGGATTCTGCCCCCTTCTGTAAATTCGCACAATGTGGAAGGGAATGTTCTGGCAAGGCAGTCAGCCGTAAAATCCACCTTACTGCTGACATGTGGTCCAGCAAGCATGGGCAGGGATGATATATTTTGTTCACAGCACACTGGGTAACGCTGCTTGCAACTCGAAAGGATGCAGGACAGGGCTCGGTGCTGCAGCTTGTTGTGCCCCCACATCTCCATACAGCTGGTGGTGATGATGCCAGACCTGTGAGCTCTACCCTCTCCTCCTCCACCACCATGCCCTCCTCTGCAGAATTGTCCTATGAACATCAGGTACCCCCTAAGCGTTCAAAGGGCTATTCCATGAGTCAGTCTAAAAGGTGCCATGCAGTGTTTCAACTGGTGTGTTTAGGGGTCAGTAACCACACCAGAGCAGAGATTCTTGCAACTCTGCAGGGACAGGCCCAGAGGTGGTTCACACCATGCCAGCTGGAGCCAGGAATGGTGGTGTGCGATAATGGCTCAAACCTCTTGTTCACCCTTAGACAGGCAAAGTTGACATGCCTGGCACATGTCCTCAAATTGGTGGTGCAGTGTTTCCTAAATACATACCCAGGGTTGCAAGAAGTGCTAAAGCTGGCCACTGTAGAAATTTCAGGCAGTCATACATAGCCAGTGGTCGGTTGACTGAAATTCAGCAGGAATTCCACCTGCCCATAACCCTCCTTATTTGTGACATGCCACCAGGTGGAACTCGACTTTTGCAATGCTGCAGCGGCTATACATGCAGCAGAGGGCCGTCAATGAGTACCTCTGCGAGTATGGCATGACAACAGGCTCAGGCCGCCTCTGCTTTTTTTCCTCACGCCAATGGCTGATCATTAAGGATGCGTGCACTGTATTGTCACCATTTGAGGAGGCCACAAGGATGGTGAGCCATGAAAGTACATGTATCAGTGACACAATCCCTGTTGAGTTCCTGCTGGAGCAGACTCTGCATGGCATTATGGACAGGGCACTGGAGGCAGAGCAGCAGGAAGAAGAGGACTTCCTTTCCTCTCCCAGGCCCACTTTATCCAGACACCGTCATTCCTATGTCACAGAACACACAGGAGGAGAGAGGGGAGGAGGATGAGGATTCTGGTACTTTCATAGGCTTCAAAGAAGAGGAAGACATGCGTCAATCTGTAAGCGATGGCTTTCCAACCCCAGGACTCTTGGGAGTAGTACATGGCTGGGAGGAGGAAGTTCCAGATGCTGTCATCCTGAGTGACCACAAGGAGTCTGCTTCTCAAGCCTCAGCAAATTTGAGGCACATAAGCAACCTCATGCTTCAAAGCCTGCAAAAGGACCCAAGAATACGTGGCATGAAGGAAAAGGAGGATGACTGTTTGGCAACCCTCCTTGACCACCGTTATAAGGGGAAGGTCTCAGACCTGATCCCGTCCCCATAGAGAGTGCAGAAGATAAAATCTCTTGAGGACACATTAAAAAGGATTTTATTGAACGTTTTTATTGAAATGGGTGTGGAGTCTACTCCTTCTCTACCATGTGGTGTCTTAGAACCCCCTACAGCATTTAGCCATGGTGCCATGCTGATATGTAATTGTATTAGCTACACCTTCCTTATCAATTATAGGTTGTTTGTTATTTATTTTTTAACTGTATTTAGCAATGAAGTTTTTCACAACCTTTTTTTTATTGATACATGTCCCCCAGGGCAGGACCCGGACCCCTATAACCATTGTATGCCCAATTACTTAGATATAAGGCTTCAAAATGGGCACTTTTGTACTTTCAGAAGGAATTCAGCAATGGCTGTACCCATTTCTCTAATGACAGGTTTATGTTATGTTCCCATTCCATGGGCATACCTGATTGGTTCTAGTGGTGGACATGCAGGGGGTGGAGAATCCTTACTTGCTTCCAATTTGTCAATGATGAATTTTTTTATTGATCCTGGATCCCGAGCTGCAGAAATATGGTGCAAACAGTAAAATAGAAGTCTAAGTAACAGCTGCATTTTCTTGCCCCCAGCCCTACAAAATACTAATAGGCAGTATTAAAAAAAAGACATAAAATATTTAAAATAGTTATGTGTTTTATAATTACTAGTACAAATATTTTCTACCATTTTACAAGGAATATAAATCATTTTGCTGAGTTTTAGAAAATAGCTGGGATTTAGTTCCAGTGCCAAGTGTTTATTAAAAGTCTGAACTGGCTTCTTACCAAATCTGTATTCATTTGTCACTTTTAATTTAAGTAATTCTTATTAAATGGTTTTATAGAAGCAACTCCACTTGTTCACATCTAAGTGATTTCCAGCGGCACAACACAGTCAGCTATGGGTTTCATAGAAGTCAATCATGCCCATTCCTATCGGTCTCTGCATGGTAGCATGTTACTGAAAATATGGACAGCAAGAAGTTAACTGTGTCAACATGTGCTTTTAGTGTCTAAAGCCTAGTAATATGGGCCGAATATCGGGCGGCATTGGCCGGTTCAATAGAAACATTTGGCCCGTGTGTACTGCAGCCGATCTGACAGAAGTTTGGCCGGCTTCTATGAAAGGGGCATGACCAAAAAAAGTCAGCCGATCCATCTCCCGATCAGCCCTCTCAGCCTGATTTTGGCCCAAATTTGCCTTGCATACACATGGGTCGCACAAAGTTGTCGGAAAATCCAATCTTTCAGAACGAGGTGATGTAAACCACTTACATCAGGACTATAAATGGGCCAGTAGCCAATAGAATGTCCTTAGTAAATGAGAACCTTTCAGACATTAGTGGTGAAAAAAAAAAGCGAATGGTCAGTTAATCGAATGATCGGCTCTTTACAGATATGCCTCTAGGTCAGGGGTCTCAAAGTGGTTGCCCTCCAGCTGTTGAGACACTACAAGTCCCATGGGGCATTGCAAGGCTGATGGTTACAAGCGTGACACCCACAGGCAGAGGCAAGATGGGACTTGTAGTTTTGCAACAGCTGCAGGGCCGCCAGTTTGAGACCCCTGCTCTAGGTCATGTTAATGTCATAGATATATGGTGGCATGTTCAACAAACAGTGCAAGGTAATAAACACCAGGGTGCAAAATCTGGTAACTCTTTGCAAAAAATTACAATTCCCATTTTTGAAGTAAGGCCAGTACAGTGGATTTTGACTGATTGTTACTATAGGTACTGAACAATGCACTTGTACTGACAATTCACAGGGTGAGTTTCAAGAAATTGCAAACATTTTAAGCCACTGTGCAGATCAATGTAGATTACTAAGCACAGTACATGTATTTACATTGTTGGGATGTACACTGCCTTGATTCATTATGTAGTCCAAAGTTGACTGTAATTGCTACAGAATAGCTTGCGTGTGTGGCAAGTATTCATGTTATATTTCCTGTACTGGTTTACAGAATAAGGCCAGGGATTTTATATTTGCTAAACACACTGAATATGACCGAACAAGGATCAATAACACCAGAGAGTGTTGATCCAGGGAAATCTGATTGCCCTAGGGCAGGGGGTCTCCAAACCAAGCAAATGGCCCATTTAACTGCCCTTCAGACTTTAGGGGGGTCAGATGTTGGCCAGAGGGAGTAAAAAATGCCTCAGTGTCAGTGGGAGTAAACAATGCTTGGTAGTCAGTGGGAATAAAAAAATGACTTAGCGCCTATGGACATTAGGGGAGGAATAGTGGTATTATGGAAGGAATAGCACCCCATCATTGGTGTCAGTGGAAGGAATAATGCTTCATCATTGGTGTCAGTGGAAGGAATAATGCCTCATCATTGGTGTCAGTGGAAGGAATAATGCTTCATCATTGGTGTCAGTGGAAGGAATAATGCCTCATCATTGGTGTCAGTGGAAAGAAGAATGCTTCATCGTTGGTGTCTGTGGAAGTAATAATGCTTCATCATTGGTGTCAGTGGAAGGAATAATGCCTCATCATTGGTGTCAGTGGAAGGAATAATGCTTCATCATTGGTGTCAGTGGAAGGAATAATGCCTCATCATTGGTGTCAGTGGAAGGAATAATGCTTCATCATTGGTGTCAGTGGAAGGAATAATGCTTCATCGTTGGTGTCTGTGGAAGTAATAATGCCTCATCACTGGTGTCAGTGATGCCCCATACACACTATCAGTTTTTCTGCTGATTTTTTCCTTCAGATTTACCAAAACCATGTAGTGCAAGGCCCTGTCTGATTGCATACAAATTGAAACTCCTAAGGTTTGACCTCATATTATATGGTTTTGGTAAATCTGAAGGAAAAACTCAGCAGATAGTGTGTATGGGGCTTTAGAGGAAAAGTGCCTAACAAATGGTGCCTGTGGGAGAACTAGTGCCTCATCATTGGTATCAGTGGGAGGAATAGTGTTCCATTATATATATCTGTGATAAAATTTGTCCCCCATTGTTAAGCCCCATACACACTATCAGATTTTCTGCTCATTTTTTCCTTCAGATTTACCAAAACCATATAATATGAGGTCAAACCTTAGGAGTTTCAATGTGTATGCAATCAGGCAGGCCCTTGCACTACATGGTTTTGGTAAATCTGAAGGAAAAAATCAGCGGTGTGAAATCTGATAGTGTGTATGGGGCTTAAGTTTTATTGGAAGGAATAGTGGCAGATTGTGAGTGGAAGGAAAAGTACCCCATCCAGTGGCAAAAAAAAAATCGGCGTGGGGGTCCCCCCTAAGTCCACAACAGACCCTCGTCCGAGCACGCTACCCGGCCGGCCAGGAAAGGGGGCGAGCGAGCGCCCCCCCTCCTGAGCCATACCAGGCCGCGTGCCCTCAACATGGGGGGTGCCTTGGGGAAGGGGGGGCCGCGCGGCCCCCCCACCCCAAAGCACCTTGTCCCCATGTTGATGAGGACAAGGGCCTCTTCCCGACAACCCTGGCCGTTGGTTGTCGGGGTCTGCGGGCGGGGGGCTTATCGGAATCCGGGAGCCCCCTTTAATAAGGGGGCCCCCGGATACCCGCCCCCCACCCTATGTGAATGAGTATGGGGTACAATGTACCCCTACCCCTTCACCTGTGAAAAAAAGTACAAAAAAAAACACAACACAGGGTTAAAATATTTTATTGCACAGCTCCGGGGGTCTTCCGTCTTCGGGGGTCTTCTCGCCGGACTCCTCCGCTATCTTCTTGTAGCTCTTTTGCTAGCGGAGGAGTCCGGCTTTCTTCCTCCCCGCCGCCGGCCTCTTCTCCCGACTTCGGGGGTCTTGTCCCCCTCTTCGGTTCTTCTGCCGGGCCACCGCGCCTTCTTATAGCTCTTTTACAGGCGGTGGCCCGGTCTTCTGTCGCCGCTGTCGCCGCCGCCTTCCGTTCTTCTTCTTCTTCTTCTTCTTCTCCAGGAGATGTTGCCTCGACGATCTCTCCGGCCGGAATGCCAGAGCCGCGCTGCGCGGCCACTTATATAGTGACAATGGGGCGGTGTCACATGGTATATGTCACATGGGTTGGTCACATGGGTTGATGTCACATGGGGACTATGACATCGTAAGGGGGCGGGGTCACCATGTGACACCAACCCATGTGACATATACCATGTGACACCGCCCCATTGTCACTATATAAGTGGCCGCGCAGCGCGGCTCTGGCATTCCGGCCGGAGAGATCGTCGAGGCAACATCTCCTGGAGAAGAAGAAGAAGAAGAAGAACGGAAGGCGGCGGCGACAGCGGCGACAGAAGACCGGGCCACCGCCTGTAAAAGAGCTATAAGAAGGCGCGGTGGCCCGGCAGAAGAACCGAAGAGGGGGACAAGACCCCCGAAGTCGGGAGAAGAGGCCGGCGGTGGGGAGGAAGAAAGCCGGACTCCTCCGCTAGCAAAAGAGCTACAAGAAGATAGCGGAGGAGTCCGGCGAGAAGACCCCCGAAGACGGAAGACCCCCGGAGCTGTGCAATAAAATATTTTAACCCTGTGTTGTGTTTTTTTTTGTACTTTTTTTCACAGGTGAATGGGTAGGGGTACATTGTACCCCATACTCATTCACATAGGGTGGGGGGCCGGTATCCGGGGGCCCCCTTATTAAAGGGGGCTCCCAGATTCCGATAAGCTCCCCCGCCCGCAGACCCCGACAACCAACGGCCAGGGTTGTCGGGAAGAGGCCCTTGTCCTCATCAACATGGGGACAAGGTGCTTTGGGGTGGGGGGGCCGCGCGGCCCCCCCTTTCCTGGCCGGCCGGGTAGCGTGCTCGGACAAGGGTCTGTTGTGGACTTGGGGGGCACCCCCACGCCGATTTTTTTTGGCGTTGGGGTTCCCCTTTAAGTCCATTCCAGGCGGCGGGGCCAGCGACGTCTCCTTCGCGGGCCCCGCCTACCTGGAGATGCGCTCGAAATGAGCGGACTTTTTTCCGCGTGTGTGGGCGAGTCCGTTCATTTCAAAAGTAGAGCGGATTGTATGGCGGACTTAGTCCGCCGTATTAGTCTGCTCAAAAAGTGCCGTGTGTGGGCAAGTCCGTTCATTCAAAAGTTTGTACGGACTGTCTGTCGGATTGTCTGACGAACTTAGTTGGGCAGACAATCCGCCCGTGTGTACGCGACCTTAGGCTCTAATCATGTGCTTAAAGCGGTGTTCCACCCACACATTTTTTTTTTAAAGTCAGCAGCTACAAACACTGTTGCTGACTTTTAATAAGAACACTTACCTGTCCAGGGAGCCAGTGATGTCAGCCCCCAGAGGCCGATCCTTCTATCGGATCAGGGGCAGGTGCTGCCATTTTAAATAAGAGTAACTGGCAGTGGAGCCTTGTGGCTTCACTGCCCGTTTCCTACTGTGCATGTGCGAGTGTGCGCGGCGCTTTGTGAATGGCTGGCTGTCTTCGGGGATACACACAGGTCCTAGAAGACATGGGGGGGAGGGGCTCACCGAAGAAGAGGCTATGACGTCCTGCGCCGTGGACCGGATGGATCGGAAGTACAGGCTGTATTTCATAAAAAGACAAGCTAGTCAAAAAAGAGGGGTGGAGAGGTGGTTTTTCATTTAAGACGTCCTCTCCGCTTTAAAAAGAATAAAAAATTAAAATCAGTTAAGCGCCCTGCATGGATTGGGGGGGGGGGGGTGGCGCCCCTGGCCCCATTGTTGGTGTCAGTGGAAGGAATAGTGCCCCATCGTTGGTGTCAGTCAGAGAAATTATTCCCTACTGTTGGTGTCAGTAGAAGGAATGGTGCCTCGTTGTTGTCAGTGGGAGGAATAGTGTGCCATTGTTGGTGTTAGTGGAAAGAATAATGCCACATTGTTAGTGTCAGTGGGAGGAATTATTCCCCACTGTTGGTGTCAGTAGAAGGAATTGTGCCTCATTGTTGGTGTCAGTGGGAGGAATAGCACCCCACTGTTGGTGTTAGTGTAAGGAATAATGCCCCATGGTTGGTGTCAGTGGGAGGAATATTTCACCATTGTTGGTGTCGGTAGAAGGAATGGTGCCTCACTGTTGTCAGTGGGAGGAATAGTGCCGCATTGTTGGTGTTAGTGGAAGGAATAATGCCACATTGTTGGTGTCAGTTGGAGGAATTATTCCTCAATGTTGGTGTCAGTGGAAGGAATGGTGCTCCATCGTTGGTGTCAGTGGGAGAAATATTTCCCCACTGTTGGTGTCAGTAGAAAGAATGGTGCCTCGTTGTTGTTGTCAGTGGGAGGAATAGTGCCCCATTGTTGGTGTTAGTGGAAAGAATAATTCCACATTGTTGGTGTCAATGGGAGGAATTATTCCCCACTGTTGGTGTCAGTAGAAGGAACGGTGCCTCATTGTTGGTGTCAGCGGGAGGAATATTGCCTTGTATCAGTGAAAGGAATAGTTCTCCAAGGGCCGGATAAAGGCAAGCAAAGCACTGCATTGATCCCACAGACCACGGCCCTTGGGGATGAGGAAGACATTTTTCTCCTGGTGGAGCAAATTGGACCATGGGGTTTAGTCTTTTTTCAACCTGACATGTAACTATGTAACAATAATTACAGTAAGATTTTAAACAAACTTAAAAGTTACATGCTGAGATTACCAGAGAATATAAAGAGCATCTTAAATTGAGGACAAGCCAATGTTTTCCCTCATCCGCTAAATAAAATAAAGAATCAGTGATAAAAATGCTGAGAGAAGAAACTGCTGACATACATTGACTTCGGACAGCCTCGGACTTCTCTTTTGTATTTGAATGGAAGAACTGGAGAGAGAAAAACAAAATACATTATGAAGGAAAAACAGAAATGTATATATTAAACATTATAAATGTATATAAGAAGCTGAAGTAAAATCTACTTCCTGGTGTGTCAGATACCTAGTTAGACACGACTCCGCCCCCCACCGGATGCATTACTGTGTCCTGTAGTGACCTAGGGGTCCATGGGAGGAATTTTTGCAACAAAATGCTTTACATTGGTAAATATAATTTGTTAGCAATTGATGTAGGTTTCAAGACTTGGTATGTAAATGATCTGACTGAATAAGGCTGGCCAAACACTACGAATTTCTTCTGGTTCTCGATGAACCGGTTGAAACCCATTCTTTGGGTGGCCCTGTCCAACAACCTTCTATTGAAAAATGAAAGAAGTCAGACCTAAAATTGAATGTCAACTAAAGCTGCATCCAATCAGATGCAGCCACTGTCAGGGTATTCTGGCAGCCTCTGGTGCAGCGGGCTATATTAAAATCGAATAGTGTATGGTCAGCTTGAACCAGACAGATAGAATATTTCATCCCATTGTGCCCACACACCTCTTTTTTAACTTTTTTTGGAAAGAGCGGGAAGGATTAGCACATCTGTCAGGTTTTTTATTGCTGCCTGTGTCATCATTACTGTCCCATTGACACCCTGGGAGTCAGGGAGTGCTTAGTGATGACATCTCCGGGACAGGAAATCTCTCCTTTTTACAAGAACGTTGGAAGATTTAACCTGCATATATTTCCTTCAGTATAGGTTTTCATTTAAAAGCATAGTTATCCTTTAAATGTCAAATGTATTAGTACATAAGCTTTATGAGCTGAAATCCAGGAAAGCCAACAGATGATTTACATTTAAAGGAGTTGTTTTACCTGCCAAGGATTTGTCTTGCTGTCCATTCAATCCTGAGATTTATAAAGCCACTGCACTGACTGGTGGATAACTCCATTTACAATTAACCCCTTCCTGCCAGCCACCTCCTGGCCTTTTAAGGGTTCTAAATGCTGGGAGGCAGAGGCGGGCATTCAGGTCATGTGACTGCTGTGATTGGCTCTCACATGATGGGAAAGCTCCCGATTGCTAGTATACATCAGGAGCTTTCTGGTAACTGCTGGCTGCTGTGCTGGGAGCATGCGCTCAGCACAGTAAACGAATGACTTGTATAGCACTACCTATACGAACTGAATCGCCCCAGGGCACTTTTCTTGCCACTGGTGTCCATCTGCAGCTATTTATGTGGTCCTTTAACCTGTAGAGTCCCGACACACTTACAACATTGACATACACATACACATATTATGGCCAATTTTTTTGGACAGGGTCTAATTGACTTACCAGCATGTCTTTGGAGTGTGGGAGGAAACCGGAGTACCCGGAGGAAACCCATGCAGGCCCAGGGAGAACATGCAAACTCCAGGCAGATAGTGTCGTGGTCAGGATTTGAACCAGCAACCCTATTGCTGCTAGGTGAAAGTGCTAACCACTACACCACTGTGCTGCCCATTGGTTTACATAGGGTTGCATATATGTGGCCACTTGGCATTAAGGCGGGTGTGGCGGGTGCGGCGAATGGCTGAACTCGAATCGCACAGAGATCGGATGTGATTTGCACTGCAGTGCGGTGCGAATCACATCCGTTCTCATAAACCGCTGCAATGTGAACCCAGCCTTAGTGACACTGGCGACGGGGGGTGATCACGGGGTTAAACCTTTATTGGGGGGGTTAGGGGGGTACCTTAGAACTAAAGGGGGCTAACCCTAACTGCCCTAACAGTTATTAGTCACAAATGACACCCGCCGGGTGATCAGGGGGTTAAACCTTTATTAGGTAATAAATGGCGGGTGCCCTGAAACTATAAAAAATAACTAACCAACCAGCGTCACCTGTAACAGTTATATGGTGATCACTGGTGAAAGGGTTAACTAGGGGGCAATCAGGGGGCTTTATGCGGTAGTATATGGGGGTCCCTGGCGCTATAAAAAGCTGCGGCGAACCTAAATACCTACCTGCCTAACTAGCGTCACCTGTGACACTAATACGGCGATCAGAAAAATGATCGCTTATTAGGCTGGGTTCACACTGGAGCGATGCGGAAACGCCGCAAATCCGCGGCGGGTTCCCGCATCGCATGCCTCCCGGCGGCAGTTCACACTGCCCTATGCGAACTGCTGGGAGTGTCAGTGAAATGTTACTGACACCCCCAGATCAGTTCGCATATCGCAGTGCGATCTGCAAACTCGGATCGCATGGTGTGAACACCCATGCGATCCGATTCTGCTGCGGGCCAAAAAAAGGGTCCCGTGCGAATTTGCGGTGGGTGCGGCGGGTGTGGCGGGTGCGGCGAATGGCTGAACTCGAATCGCACAGAGATCGGATGTGATTTGCACTGCAGTGCGGTGCGAATCACATTCGTTCTAATAAACCGCTGCAATGTGAACCCAGCCTTAGTGACACTGGCGACGGGGGGTGATCATGGGGTTAAACCTTTATTGGGGGGGGTTAGGGGGGTACATTAGAACTAAAGGGGGCTAACTCTAACTGCCCTAACAGTTATTACAGTCACAAATGACACCAATGCAAAAAAAAAAAAAAAAAAAAAAAAAATGACATTGGTGTCACTGTGACTGGGGGGCAGGGGTAATTGGGGGGGTGATCGGGGGGTAAAGGGGGGGTGTGAGTGTGCCTGGCATGTTCTACTGTGTGTGTAGAGTGTTGGTGCAACTCACCGATCCGCTCTCCTCCGTGTCGGAACGAAAAATACCGACACGGAGGAGAGAATACATCACTTCCTCTCCTGTGTTTACATTACAGGAGAGGAAGTGATGTCACGGGGGATTCCTATTCGTCGGGAGCGATCGCGAGGGGGTGGCCATGAACGAATGGCCGTCCCCTCGTCCGGGATCGCTCCCGCACGAATACCGACCGCCGCAGGCACCGGGCGGGGGCCCGATCGGGCCCCCGACCCGCGGGAGGCAAGGGACGTACATGTACGCCAATATGCCTGCCCGTGCCATGCTATCGACGTACATCGTCGTGCGGCGGTCGGCAACTGGTTAAAAAGGATTCTTGTGAGGAGCAGCAGGGAGCAAAGAGGACAGAGTGAGTACATCAGCACACCAAGGGATCTACAAGGGTTAGACTGCCACATGTAGCATGGTTTCAGGAGGTCAGCATTGTGCTTAACCCTTCCTATCCTTTTCCCTGGGATATCTTTGGAGCAGCCAGGTGGGCTGGTAGTTCCTGTAGGCAGGGGAGCTAGAAGCAGCTCTGCAAAGAAGAGGAGACACTCCTGTAGGCAGCTTACAACATACTGTGCTATTTGTAAAGGGGGTCGAGAGCTCCTAGTCCTCAAGGGACTTTTCCTTTTTGATCATTAGGGACTGGTGGAGTTCAGGAAGGAGAACAGTCCTGGATTTTGTACATAGGAAGGAAGTTGTCCCCATCCATTGTTTCAGTCAAGTGGACATCCCATAACCCCTTTACCCTATCCAAGTTATTAGCCCTAATAAAACAACAAAACCAAGCTCAAAGACTTGTTTCTTGTGTCTGGACGTGGGTGAAAAATATTTGCTGCCTGGCTGTGCAGGAGAAGGGGAACCAATTACCAGCAGCCCCTGTGGAGGTAGTGCTACATAAGAGAATGGAGAATGATACCTGATTGGTTGTTAATGATTGCTGAAATAATTTAAAATTATTTAAAACGTATCAGCTACCTTCATGGTAGGAAATCCTTGTACGTCAAACTCTCTACAAACTAAAGTGTTGTCTTCATTGCCACAGTCTAGGACAGCCAAGTACACTGCAGGTCTCCAATCTGTAAAAAGAAATATAGATAGATATTTAGATTTATAAGAGATATCATTATTATGTCTTTTCCATTCAAATATCAGTTCAAAGATTTTTTTCTGAAATATATGAGTTTCATGGAGAATTGTGCTTGTTTTGTTTGGGGTATATTTTTCTTACCCCTTTCTCCCTCATTTCTCTTTCATTCTTTTTCTCCCTCTTTCCACCCTCCTCTTTTTTCTGGATGGTTCCTCGGCAGTCTGATCTCCTGCCGAGGTCAGGGGATCACATACTATGCCCCATCAGCATAAGCCTTCAAGCATTATATGTAGATACTTATCCATGTGGTTTGCTCCACCATGATATGACAAATGTTGCTGGGAAAGAATTAAACTGTAGATAAACTAGAGGAGAGCAAATTTTTGAGTGTATGACAAATGTACAATATATTTCATGTACGATTGTTTTGTTCTTGTTTATGAGCTGTACTACTGCTAACTCTATTGGTTAGAAGTGACGTCTAGTCAGCACATGGAACCTAGTCTGGATTTCTACTTTTTCATGTTATTGTTTTCTTGTCTTTATCCATCTTGTATAACTTTTTGAAAATGTAATAAATACTGATTATACAAAAAAAACTAAATGATATATATATATATATATATATATGTAAGAAGGCCAGTATGGTGGCCTGAATTTATGGGAGGAGCCCGGGGGGTATTTAACCAGCCCACTCGCCTGTGGTCTTTGTCGGTTTCCTGTGCGCAATACTACGTCACTAGGCCGACTACTCGAATTTCGTTGCCGTTCGGAAACTTCTCTCTACCAGAAGTCTCGTGGTTTTCGTTCCCGTTCGTGTTTTGTACAACGTCTCTGGCTCGACTGCCGCAGGTAAGGGTCTCGTTTGACCTTCCTTTACTAAAACGTTTCATTTTTTGAGTATCGTAAACTTGAAATATCTCGAGTCATTCGTTACGAAACCGGGTCGTTTTTCACTCAAACGCACCATTTTCGCAGCGCCCTTCATTTCACGGGCCTCATTTCAGTAGGAATTGCTCGAAGGAAAATCTGCACTGTTTTCGTAAATTGTTGTGTTATCTGCCTCATCACCATGTTCCACAGTCTAATCGTTGCCAGTCGCACCGCACGGCACAACGATTCGTACCTCTGCCACAGCTGGCTCACGTAGGTCATTTCATCATTTCACTCATTTCTGTTACTCACCGCGCCCCGATTCGAATCCAGTCGCATTCGTTTAAATGCGACGGTTCGTTCCGGTGCCCCAGTTGCTCGGCCTCATTTCAGTACATGCTCCAGAAACCGCTCGTTGCTAATCGATCGGGTCTCTGTCATGGGAATCATTTCACTGTCACCTATCACGTTCCGATTCGAAACCAGTCGCATTTTCAAAACGCACGGGTTCGATCAACGTGTCCCAGTTGCATTGGCCTCATTTCAGTACATGCTCTAGAGCCCGCTCGTTGATGGTCGCAGGCTGCGTCCTCTCCGATTCGTAGCTCTATCATGGGAAACATTTCATTGTCACGTAGTGCGTTCAGTTCGAATCCGGTCGCATCCCTGTGCATCGATTCGTCTGGACGGCCCCAGGTATTTTTTCAGCCTCATTTCAGTGCATGCTCCAGAGACCGGTCGGTTCTAGTCGCAGTTCGTGGCCAGCCGATCCAGGCCTCTGTCATGACAGAAGTTGTTCATTTCATTTCACTGTCACGATCTGCGCTCCGGTTCGAATCCAGTCGCACATACACATGCACCGATTCGTTCCGGTTCGCCCCAGGTTATTTCCCACATTTCAGTACATGCTCCAGAGTCCGCTTTGTTGTCAGTCGCACTTGCGACACGACCATTTCGTGGCTCTGTCATGGCAAATCATGCTTCATTTCACTGTCACTTACAGCGCTCTGACTCGAATCCAGTAGCATCCGTGATGCATCGATTCGGTTCGGCGTGCCCCAGAGGGAACGGCCACATTTCACTTTTTCAACAGGTTGCCTTATTGTACGGTCATAACTACAGCACTTATTTACGCTCCCGCATTGGACACGGGTCATCTCGCACTTCGTCCTTTACGCATATGATACGTCGGATTGGGACAGCAAAAAAAAAAAAAAAGGATAATAAATAAATGGCGGTGAAAAAAAGGAGTGGTGGTGGGAAAATGTCTACTCAACAGTGCACTTCGGTCATGTTAGCCAGCCGTTCACGTCACTCTTCGGTTTACTTGTTAGGTTCTCACCAATTGTCATCTGTTGTTTCTCTCTCCAGGTCAGTCAAGTTCAGTAGGTCCACCCTGCACCAGCTTAGACGTTATCTTCCCAGGTAAAAAAAAAAAAAAAGGGGGAGAGAAGGGAAGGCATGGAAAATGCGACAGCAACCATGCTGGCATACATATATATGTATGTGAAGGCTTGGGACAATATATATATATGTATACACGTTCGCTCCCGCCTTAGTGCTCAGCAAATAGGTGGGTTTGCTTGGTAAAATAGAGAAACAGTCTTGACTTATGTCACCCTCTATAGGTTCCGGTCGTCCATCCTTCGTCTCCAAAGAGATAGGACATCACTCCTAGGGCATGATTTACCTGGAGCCATGTCCCAACTCGGCAGCGAAGACCTTACCGCCCCCTTGTCTCCTCGCCCGCCTTCAGTGAGCGACAGCGTACAGTCCTTCAGGGGTTGGACTATCCCCAGGCTGACAGCGGAGCTGAGACGCAGGGGCATTCCTTTCCCCGCTACGGCTAGGAAGGCAGAGCTTTTCAGGCTCCTCTCTACCCCACCAGCTACGGCCGGGCCTAGTACCCCGCCTCAGGCTACGCTCCAGTCCATCTCATCGGCTATAGGCCAACTGCACGCTATGGTGTCGTCCCTAACCAATACGGTCACGGACGTCCAGGCCAGAGTGACGCTCCTAGAAGCTCTCCCAGCCACAACCACCCCTGTTCCGGTTCCAGTCCCGTCACCACTGCCGACAGGTAACGAAGGAACATGTCCTGTGGTCTGTCCAGCACATCTGGTGCTGGCCGGCATTAGGAAGGACATCTTGGACGGCAAGGATGTCAACTTGGCCTCCCTGCTCATTTCGGTACATGACCTTGCAGAAAACAAGGCTTACTCCTGGGGAGACGTCTCCGTAGTCCTCAAAGCTAAGGACCCCAGGCTGAATCGTAAACTGTCCATCCCAGAGTTTGCCCTAGCCTTTGGGATGATGAGAGACGTCATTTGCTCAGCATCCCCTGCCAGGAGGGAAGAGCTGGATTTGTACCTCCACACGGTAGTGGACCTAGGATACAAATACGGAGGCTTCTCCTTCTACGACTATCATCGGTCGTTCTCAGCCAAGGCAGCCGCTAAACTGGCACAGTTCCAGTCACCCACAGACTGGAGCCTTATGGACACGGAACTGTTCTGTCGGCATTTTGCCGGCCTTCGTTCACCCCTGTGTGCCATCTGCCAGTCCTCCACCCAATACCGCTTCCTGGTGTGCCAACATACCGGTTAGTCGCCCGGTAGAGTTCCCCTCCACCTCTGGTGCAGCCCTAGGCCAATCAGGCCCTGCGCCAAAGAATCAAGTGGACAAATTTGGACGTACGGTCCGAACCGTAGGGGGAGCGGCCATCTGCAATAATTATAACTACGGCTCGTGCAATTTTAGCCAGTGCCGCCTATTGCACATCTGTGTCGTATGTCACAGAGCGCACCCCAGAAATTTGTGCAAGGTCAAAGCACACAAGGGCTCATGACTGAGCCGCATTGACGTCCTATGCTTGGGCTTCTACCTCACTATGCACCCCACTCCTTCACTAGCCACCTTCCTCATCGGTGGCTTCATGACAGGCTTCCACACCGGCCTCATCTCCTTACCCCACCAGACCTACGAGTGCAGAAACCTCCGCTCAGCAGCCGCTGACGAGCAAGCCATTGACCAACTGCTGCAGAACGAGGTGGAACGAGGCTTTGTCATAGGTCCCTTCCCACAGCCCCCCTTCAATATGTGGAGAGTTATCCCTATTGGGCTTGTCAAGGGCAAATTTTCTAATAAAAATCGTTTGGTGTACGACCTGTCTGCGCCTCGTTCTTCCCACATTCCCAGCTTAAACTCCTTGATTCCTTCTGAAGAGTTCTCATTAAAATACGCCTCGGTGGACATGGCGATTCAGGCCATCCTTAAAGTAGGCACAGGTGCGTGGCTGGCCAAAGCTGACATATCCGACGCCTTTAAACTATTGCCTATCCACCCGTCCCTCTGGTGCTGGCACGGAATTAAATGGAGAGATCAATATTATTTCGCCACCAAGTTTACGTTTGGCTCTAAAAGCAGCCCGTGGCTGTTCGACACATTCGCGCAGTCTCTCGAGTGGATTCTCCTGCACAAAGTTGGTTGTCAGCAAGTTATCCACTACTTGGATGACTTCCTGCTGATCGAACAGCCAGGCACACCTCCAAGGGACCTCGACAAATTAAGGACCGTCTTTGGGAACCTCAATGAACACAAGGTGGACGGGCCCGCGCAATCAATCACCTTCCTCTGAGTCAATCTGGACACCAGCTCCATGCAGGCCAGCCTGCCCCTCGACAAACTGACCCGCATCAGGGCAGTTCTCCACGAGTTCA
The DNA here is from genome assembly GCF_037356315.1 of Lithobates pipiens. Taxonomy (NCBI): domain Eukaryota; kingdom Metazoa; phylum Chordata; class Amphibia; order Anura; family Ranidae; genus Lithobates; species Lithobates pipiens. The sequence continues at coordinate 259,986,656 of NW_027507785.1, read as the reverse complement.
CCCTCACCAGGGGGTGTACAAAGAGGCAGCTACAGTCGCTGTTGGGCATGCTCAACTATGCCATGCGTATAATTCCGCAAGGTCGCTCCTTTGTCTCACGCCTGTTGGTCTACCTTTCTCAGGCACAAGACCCGGATCAAATCCTATGCCTAGATACAGCAGCCTTAGCAGACCTGTCGATGTGGGACAAGTTCCTGTCCACCTGGAATGGTATCTCTTTATTCATCCCGTATATCTCACCTCTCTCGCCACAGGTAGTGACAGATGCCACGGCCTCCACAGGGTTTGCGGCTATTTTTGGCCACCATTGGTTCGCCGGACCCTGGCCTTCTCAAATACTCAGGATCCCTGGGTTTAGTCAGTCGTCATCCCTTTTCGAGCTCTACCCCATGGTAGCAGCCGCCCAGCTCTGGGGTCATACCTGGACAGGACAAACTGTAGGTTTCACCACCGACAACCAGGCCACAGCCGAAATTGTCAACAAGGGCAGGTCCAAATCCCTCTCCGTGATGTCCTTCCTATGCAGGCTGGTGCAGCTGTCTCTGCAGCATCAGTTCAATGTTTACTGAACGTTTATCCCAGGAAAGTACAACCGTGCAGCTGACGCATTGTCCCGCTTTAATTTCCTGTCCTTCTTTCAGCAGGTTCCCAGCGCAGATACGGTCCCAGCTCCTATCCCGCATTGGTGTCGGTTGACCCTGGACTAGAGCCACATCTACATAGAGCCACTCAGCTCATCAACCATTCACTATCGGACAATACTCTGAAAGCCTACCGGGTAGCCTGGAAGGCGTTCAATACATTTCTGCTCGCCTCCACAGTAGGCACCCCCACAGACGCTAGGCACATACTAGCCTTCACCTCATACTGCCATAATCAACTGGCCTTGTCATTTAACACCATCCGCTTATACTTAGCTGGCATACAGCACTTCCTCTCACTTCAGGATCCTACCAAGCCGTCCATCTTCTCGTCCCACGCGAACCGAGCCATCCTGCGCGGCATCCAGAAGCAACAGCCGCCAATAAAAGTCAAACGGCTCCCCATCACCAGTTCCATCTTCAGGGACATGTCCACCATGCTTACCAGTTACCCCTTCGGTGTTCTCCCCAGTCTGGTCATACAGGCAGCCATTTACCTGGCCTACTATGGCTTCCTACGGCCCAGCGAGTTCACTCATAACAGCCCACATACTCCAGTCCTTAGCAGACGTCATCTGCTCCGTCACCAGGACCACTTCATCCTCCACCTCTCGGTAACCAAGACCCAGCAAACAGGCACCGGCGTAGATATCCACCTCTACAAAACCAACAACGCCTGGTGCCCGGTCGCTGTGCTTACACAATTACTCTCTCGGTTACCCGAGCTCCCGGACTCTATCCCTCTTTTGCCCTTCCCGGTCAAACCGTTAACGAGCTGCCAGTTCATTAAACATGTTAGAATTCTCCGGCCACTCCTTCCGCATCGGAGCAGCTTCATCCGCATCCCGGGTCGGGGTCCCGGACCACGTCAGCAAAAGATTGGGCAGGTGGAAATCGGCCTGCTTCACTCGGTACATCCCTAACCCACAGGTAGAGATGTCCCGAGCATTCACTCAACTTGCTCAATAAAGGTTAAGCTGGAAACAATAAAACTCTCTTATCCCTACCTAAGTGTTTTGCCCCCTTATTTTGGTATACCGTCCATTAGACCAGGGCACACTTTCAGGTCCATTTCATATAGGGTATCTCATGATAAGTTTGTATTGTTCAGATACGTATCGGTCATAGGGCTTCAGCCATAAGTAAGAAGGCCAGTATGGTGGCCTGAATTTATGGGAGGAGCCCGGGGGGTATTTAACCAGCCCACTCGCCTGTGGTCTTTGTCGGTTTCCTGTGCGCAATACCCACCCTCCCATCCCCTTTTTTAGGGCATTTATCAAAACATTTCTCTTCAAACACATTCATTTCTAATTACTGGGTATGCCCCCTTATTTTGGTATACCGTCCATTAGACCAAGGCACACTTTCAGGTCCATTTCATATAGGGTATCTCATGATAAGTTTGTATTGTTCGGATACGTATCGGTCATAGGGCTTCAGCCATAAATATATATATATTCGTTTTCTAAATTATAAATAAAAAATTTAAATGTAGCAATGAAAAGTGGAAATGTTATCTGTTATCATATCCCAGAATACAGGCTTTAGTCTAATTAAATACTTTTAACTAAATACTTTTAACTTGCAGCTAGCTGTTTAATCAAATTTTAGCTTTTGAAAGTTTAGCATAGACTTTTCTGAATGGCCGTCTTTACCTGATAACTTGGATAATCTTCATGTATATGGGTGCTTTAAAGTAGAACCATAGCCTGCCGTTAAAAAAACAATATGGTCCTAGCTAGATATTACAGACAAAATAGTTCCTTGATGATATACTGCATCAAGTTGTAACTAGATAATTTTTGTGTCCTCTTCATTGTATCTGCTAATTATTGCACTCAGATTGTTAATGATTTCATGCTACTCCATAATAAACATCTCTGGATTTGTATACATGTTCTAAATCTAACGTACGTCTGATTTTTCGTCAGCAAAGGTCCGATGAAGATCACACACGATCGAATTGCCTGACGGATTCATTCCGTCAGACCTTTGCTGACGAAAATTCCGGCCGTGTGTACACGGCATTAGCCTTCATGATGATGTTTGTTCACTAAGGTTATCTAACAAAGCTCTGAAGGCTTCACAGAACAGCTGTATTTATACTGAGATTAAATTACACACAGATCGACTCTATTTACTAATTAGGTGACTTCTGAATGCAATTGATCAGTGGCGGCTGGTGCTCCAAATTTTTTGTGGGGGGGGGGGTGCGCAAACAACAATTGCAGCCACTGTGCCATCAAACGAGCCACTGTGCCCATCAAATGCTGCCACTGTGCTATCAAATGAGCCACTGTGCCATCAAATGCAGCCACTGTGCCATAAAATGCAGCCACTGTGCCATCAAGCGCAACCACTGTGTCAATCAAATGTTGCCAGTGTGCCCATAAAATGCTACCAGTGTGCCCATCAAATGCTGCCAGTGTGCCCATTAAATGCTGCCTAAGTGCTATTGAATGCCGCCAGAGTGACCCCCCCTGCCCGCTCGCCGTCTGCCCAGCACTTACCCTGTCTCGCTAGGGCAGCGGGTGACGGCGGAGAGCGGGGTCCTTCAAGCCAGCATCTCCTGCCTTCCTCATCTCCTGACTCCCGTCCTCTCCTCCTGATAGGCATCCAATAGCGGCACCTGTCGTTTCAGCCAATCAGGTGACAGGTAACAGACCCGAGCACCTGATTTGCCGAGAGGCGGTTCAGTGTTAGGAAAGCAAATATTAATTCGCTTTCCCAACACAGCTGAGTGAACTGCGAGCACCAAGCATGGGGCTCACAGGTCACCATTTTTGATGCCTATTAGAGCCTATAGCTCTAATCAGGTACTTCAAAAACAACCCCCGCCACTGTAATTCAGACGCCCTGTGCCCAAAAAGGGGGCGGACCTCTGATTGGGGGGTGGCCGCGGCAGCCATGGATAGATCCATGCAATGCATAAATCTATCCATAGTGCACAGAGGGGGTGGCAGGAGAGAGGGGGCAGCGCCCGTGGACTGTAGGCGCATGGGTGCCGCACCCCCATCCAGGCACCCAGCCCCTTTCAGGACACCAGACGCATGGATTCCTATGGCGGGGGTAGGAGGGGATGGTATTTTTTGAAGCATCTGCTTAGAGCCAGAGGCTCTAATAGGCTTCAAAATAGGGTGGGCTCAGGGCGCAGAGAGTCTGCCCTGATCCCACCCAATTGTGTGATGATAGTGAATTAATTTTCGCTATTTTCACACTAACCTTCCTCCCCACCAATCAGGAGGCAGGGCGTCAGACCTGTTTCCTGATTGGTCAAAGCGCCAGGCCACCCTATTGGCTGCCTGGCGCTTAGGAAGAGGAGCGGAGGAAAGACACATGCTGGAGAGGAGCTGCTGCCTGGTAAGTGTCAGGGGGTCTCCCAGAGCCACGCGTACCGGGGGGGAGGGGATTTGGATGCAATGCCAGAGGCGCGTGCAGGGGGGTGATTGGATACACTGCCAGAGCCGTGAGCCCAGCGAGTGGGGGGGGGGGGGGGCAGTGGGCACAGTGGCTGCATAGGATGGGCACAAGTGACTGCATATACTGGGCACAAGTAGCTACATTTGGTGGGCACAAGTGGGTGCATTTGATGGGCACAGTGGCTGCATTTGATGGGCACAAGTGGCTGCGTTTTATGGGCACAGTGGCTGCATTTGATGGGAACAATGGCTGCATTAGTTGTTAGTTAACTGAGCCCTGGACTGTTTCAGCAAATATTAGCACTAAGCTTGGACATAGACAAATATCACTGGGAGTCACACTGACGTCTCCATGTATGTATCTTCTTCTCATACTATTCTATCTTTGTAACAAACATTTACTTTAATTCAAGTCAAGCAGTAATACAAACTCTGCCACTAGAACTAACTGGTTTTAAATACATCTTTACATTATAAACATCTATAAAGACAAGGAGCATCCTACAGAGGGCCGGCGCTACCAATAGGCGAGGTAGGCGCCAGCCTAGAGTGCACGTCAGCTGGAGAGGCCTACCAGCCATCTGTTCACAGTGTCACTCTGCCCTTATTTATACTGACACCACCGTCTCCTTTTTACTGCACTCCGACCACCGCTCTCTGAGCCAGTTCGTTGTCTGACCTCAGCAATGGGCGCGAACACCCTGTGATTGACCTCACTGAATCATGTGCGGGTGGCGGGGCTGGCCTGTGGGTGATCGCAGTCGGTGCATGCGCTTGCTCCCAGAGTCCCGCCTCTCTGCCTGGTGCATGCCGTGGCTCCGCTGCTCCGGATCGAATCTCTTCATTGAGACAGTCTAGCAGAGGCAGATGGGAGACAGAAGAAGGAGGCTGCTGTTCAGTATAAGAAAAAAGGGGCCCTCAGGAGGCTGCAGGGTTGTTGCCTGAAGACCTGAAGACCTGATTTTGAAAAGAGGTAACCAAATATTGCTTTTCACAACAGTGGCTTCTGTGAATCTGAACTAATGCCCCGTACACACGATCAGAAATTCTGCCAGCCAAAGTCGGATGTGAGCTTTTGGTCAGAAATTCAGACCTTTTCCAGCCAGCAAAAGATTGAGAGCAGGTTTTCTATTTTTCAGTAGGAAAAAGTTCAGATTGGAAATTCCGATCGTCTGTACAAATTCCAACGCGCAAATTTCCTACGCATGCTTGGAAACAATTTGACGCATGCTCGGAAGCATTGAACTTCATTTTCTCGGCTTGTCATGGTGCCGTATGTCACCGCGTTCTTAACGGTCGAAAGTTCAGAGGACTTTTGTGTGACCGTGAGTATGTAAGCCAAGCTTGAGCGGAATTCCGTTGGAAAAACCATCCAAGTTTTTTCCGACAGAAAATCCGCTCGTGTGTACGGGGCATAAGTTTTAGAGCTGCAGATGCACCTGCAGAGTTAGGAGCTCCAGTGGTATCCAACACTTCACTTGATGTAGAGGTCAGTGGGAAGTTACATTCCCCCAGCAAATCTCTTGATGCATGTTATGTTATTATTATTTTTTTAGTACTTACCTTTTGTCTTAAAGCCGTAGTAAACCAGACTTTTTTTTTTAAATCCCCTGCAAGACACTGAATAATGTGCTAGAATTGAGAGTCGGAAACTCTCACTCCTGATTGTCTGAGACACATCAGTGGCACCATTGGCTCCCGCGGCTTTCAATTAAAGTCAGTTAGCCAATCAGGAGAGAGAGGGGATGGGTCTGAACGTCAGCTCCGTGTCTGAATGAACATAGCTCAGGTGCCCCCATAGCTAGAGAGCTTTTCTATTGAATTACAACAGACTTGCTGGCTGGACCACCAGATTAGAAAAAAAAAGAAAGAAAGCCTAAAAAAGGAAACAAATGCAGCCATCACATCAAATAATTGGTATGCTGTATTATGCTAAATGTTTGCTTTTTGGTTTAATACTGCTTTAATGTCTCTAGCCATGATTTCTAATTTGGAAAGGGTAGAGAAGGGGAGGGTTGGATACCTTATGAAGTTGTTGTTATTGCACCTGTGCCCAACTAGGGAGAGTTTCACTCATTCCAGGGGCGGCCCGTCCATTAAGGGGGCACAGGTGCGGTCCCCCTATCCATGCCACCGCCCCCTTATTCATGCATCCGGCCCCTTGTAGGATGCCAGGCGCATGAATTACAGTAGTGGGGGTGTATTTTTTAAGCACTTGATTAGAGTGAGAGGCTCTAATAGGCTTCAAAATAGGGTAGGGTGTGGTGCCCAGATGTGTTGCAATGGTCAAATAAATATTCGCTGTTGTAACACTGATCGTCCTCCCGGCCACTCAGGAAGCGGGTCAGAAACCCATCACCCGTTTGGCTGAAAAGACAGGTGATCTTATTAAACGCCTAGGAGGAGAAGAGGAGACGCATGGCAAAGGCGAGGAGGAGGAGAAGAAACAGGAGCCCGATTCCCGGTGCTGCCTGTTGCCTGATGCCGACTGATGCCTGTTGCTGCCTGTTACTGATGCCCGCCACCTAGATGGGGTAAGTGCCGGAGGACCGACCAGCAAACAGTGATGAAGAGATGGGGTGTGGTGTTGGTGGTTGTTGTTTGCCGCCCCCCCCCCCCCCCCCCCAAAAAAAAAGAAAAAAAAACACGAGCCACCACTGCTCATTTCTGTCTTAGTGACACCGAGGGCAATGCTGCAATCAAAACATGAAAAATGAAATCTGAAACCTGATAAATGCTCCTATTAGCACACCTCTTTTGCATTAACCCTATATTCCTTTAGAGAAGCCACTAGATATTGTAGCCCTTATGGGTTTCCATTTATTGGCACACTTACTGGGAATATAGAGTGCATTAGGCAAAGCAGGGTACTTCCCAGATTTGATAATCTCATTATATGGGTGTGCACTACATTCCCACACTAATCTTCGTCAATTGCCTATATTATTATTGGCTGGGATTCAGTCCTCAGCATGGGTTAGGTAATAGATTAGATGTTCCATTGTTTATAGAGTGTAAAGAGCTTAACCACTAAACAGTTTCCTGTCCCTCAGGGTTCCAGCTGGGGGATCTTTGCACTGGGGGTACCACTCCTACCTGGATTCCTAATTAATTTCCTTTTTTGGAAAATGTAACAATATATAGCCCTTGGGGTAAGACTCCAAGGAGGTACTACTAGGCGGACAAACAATTTAAAGAAAAGTTGGCTGTTAAAACAGTATTGTGGCTATATTTGCTTTTCACTTTTATTTCTTTGTTATCAAGACTACATTGTGTTTTCTTACACAGTGAAGCTGGCTACAACCTATAGTGTAGGTCTAGAAGAAAAAAGGTTTGGGACTTTATATAAAGTATGCAGACAGGGAGACAACACAACATAATACTAATGATGACGTCTGATGGATATACCATATTTGTGTCCATATATCTTGCATAATACCAGAGTACATACAATATGATATAGTAAAACAAGGAAACTTTAATTCTATAACATAGTACATAATAGGAAGGTAACATAATGGCATAGCAGCATAATATAAGCAGCGTAATTCCTGCGTCATGAGTGCTACGTCATCACTAGTGGCACTGGCACGCTGACGTGGTGATTTTCATATCGGTGGTCTCCATAAGGCAATGCACTGCTGGCTCGCGAGCGTTCCCACTGCTCGACTGTTGGCAGCCTTCCTCTAACAGACCGCTGCGTAATGTTGGTGGTCATCCCCAGTCACACAGGAGTATTTATACTCAGTGCGATACCCCCTGTGCTTACGTCCCCATGGACACCGTACACCACTGGATTGAGACATTTACACTGAAGTATTTAGGTATTTTTGCCAAAAATATTTTTTCATTTACAGTTTTCTTATTTCCACCTTGGTAATTGCATTCTTTATTCGCACACCAATCCCGTTTGGGATTTTTCACTATTTATTAACTTGTTTTTTATCCAAGCCCTATCACTGCACTTACCTACTACTACTTGGTCACATATCAATATACCCTCTATCAAAGTATTTACCACCATGATATATATATACACTTATATGATGTATTACATTATATACAGAATTATATATTTTTTTTATAGATGGGCTTTCTATATGTGGCTCACACTACTCTCCACTGGGAGAGTCACTGCCTCAGCTCCCGGGCTAATGATTCGCCTGGCCGGCCCTTGTCCCATCTGACTGTGCCCAGACTCATGGTTGGTCTGTAGGTATAAGCGGAGGATTTATTCTTGTACTATTCTCTCTCACTTTTATAGATATCTACATCGCATCTTCTCCTGAAGAGTGGCAACATAGCCACGAAACGCGTTGAGATATTAGATGCCTCTTATATTATTTTTATACATTAATTATAATATGCTCTTTTGGACTCTACCAATTTTTATCATGTTGTTACAGTGGAGACATGCAACAGTGAGTCTGGTGTTTTCATTATTTTACAATTGTGATTATATTATGCCGCTATGCTACTATGTACTATGTTATGGAATCCAAGTTTCCTTGTTATACTATATCATATTGTATGTATTCTGGTATTATGCAGGATATATGGTCAAAAATACGGTTAATCCACCAGACATTATCATTAGTATTATGTTGTGTTGCCTCTCTGGCTGCATGCTTCATATATAATCCCAAACCTTTTTTCTTATATATCTATTTGTCGGGGATGGCGGTACATTTTAATGACCTCATATATAGTGTAAGTCTGATTTACTACAGTGTGATGCAGTGTTCATTTTGTCCAAAAAAATATTTTCGTCAGCCGCATGTTTTCCTCCGCATACTCGGAAACAATTCGACGCATGCTCGGAAGCATTGAACTTAATTTTCTCAGCTCGTCGTAGTGTTGTACATCACCGCGTTCTTGGCGGTCGAAAGTTCAGGGAACTTTTGTGTGACCGTGTGTATGCAAGTTTGAGCGGAATTCTGTCGGAAAAACCATACAAAATTTTTCTAATGGAAAATCTGCTCGTGTGTACGGGGCATTAGTGTGACAACACCCACTCACTGTACTGTATCTATGTAGGAGCTGTGTTGTCACCCTAAACTGCTCACTCATGAGTTTGAATAAAGACCATTCTAAAGTGCCAGGAGTAGGTCATCAAGTGCAACATATCATCCCAACCATCTCTCTTATGATGAGTGGGTTGTTTATTCTCAGCACATCCATCCCCATATGAAAACTCTTCACTTGGGACATCTGCCCCTCCTGGGACCCTTGCCCCCAGCTCTTGTTTTTTGTAGTTCAGAGATTAGCATGCCAGGGCTACTAACACTGCTTTAGATTTCAGTGCAGCAGAGTAGAAAAGATACAAGCTCATTATACTTCTGGCAATGCAACATTGTTGTTACTTTGTATTTACTTTGGTTATTTTATCTGCATATTAAATGCTGACCTTTGATCTGCAAATGATGTCAGTTAAAACAGCCTTACAAGCTAAAATGATTTTTAAATTAACTTGTATTACCCCTTAGTTAACCCTAATTATCCCCAATTAACCCCCCCCCCCCTCTCTTTTTCATCCCTATATTTAAATCATTAACATTTCAACTTTTCAACTTTTTATTTGTTTTGTTTATTATTTTTTTGCTGAAAAGGTTCCTTTATTTAATTAGTAAATAACTATGACGTGATTACGAAATAAAATGCAGTTTGTGTAGTCTGGGTTCAATATTGAGTTGGCCCACCCTTTGCAGCTATGACCTATGCCCCATACACACTATCAGTTTTTCTGCTGAGTTTTTCCTTCAGGTTTACCAAAACCATGTAGTACAAGGGCCTGCCTGATTTCATACAAATGGAAACTCCTAAGGTTTGACCTCATATTACATGGTTTTGGTAAATCTGAAGGAAAACGCAGCAGAAAAACTGATAGTGTGTATGGGGCTTTAAAATCTTCTGGGAAGGCTGTCCACAAGGTTTAGGAGTGTGTCTATGGGAATGTTTGACCATTCTTCCAAAAGTGCATTTGTGAGGTCAGGCACTGATGTTGGACAAGAAGGCCTGGCTCAAAGTCTCCAAAGGTGTTCTATTGGGTTGAGGTCAGGACTGCAGGGCCAGTCAAGGTCCTCCACCCCAAACTCGCTCATCTATGTCTTTATGGACCTTGCTTTGTCCACTGGTCCAAAACATTTGGTGGAGGGGGGTTTTGGTGTGGGGTTGTTTTTCAGGGGTTGGGCTTGGCCTCTTAGTCCCAGTGAAGTTACAAAGGTAAGTCGGTTAATATTGAGAATATAGTTGTGCCACAACCAATGGTACAGAAAGTGAAACAGAATCCTCTGGTGGAGGACTTTTAAGGCACAAAAGTTATAAGGAAAAATTATCTAATAAGTTATATATAGATATTACATAATAGATCATTTTTCCTTATAACTGTTGTGCCTTAAATGTCTACCACCAGGGGATTCTGTTTCACCTTCTAGTTCTATTGAAGGAACCTCTTAAGACGTCAGCATACCAAGACATATTGGACAATTTCATGCTCCCAACTTGGTGGGAACGGTTTGGGGATGGCTCCTTCCTGTTCCAACATGAATGCACACCAGTGCACAAAGCAAGGTCCATAAAGACACAGAACCCAGACCTCAACCCAGTAGAATACTTTTGGGATTAATTAGAGTGGAGACCACAAGCCAGGCCTTCTCCTACAACATCAGTGCCTGACCTCACAAATACGCTTCTGGAAGAATGGTCAAACATTCCCATAGACACACTCCTAAACCTTGTGGACGGCCTTCCCAGAAGAGTTTAAGCTGTTATAGCCGCAAAGGGTGGGTCAACTCAATATTGAACCCTACGGACTAAGACTGGGATGCAATTAAAATTCATATAAAGACAGGTGTCCCAATACTTTTGGTAATATAGTGCAGTCTTTCTCAACCAGTCCTGGCACACTGGTTGTGTGTGTATTTACATGTGGGTGTGGGTGTGTACACGTGTGTGTGTGTGTGTGTGTGTGTGTATGTATGTGTGTACATGTGTATGTAAGTACATGCCAGTGTCTGTCTGTGTGTGTGTGTACATGTTTGTCTGTACTGGTGTGTGTGTACATGTGTGTCTGTATATATTTGTGTGTTTATACATGTGTCTGTGTGCATATATACACGTGTCTGTATGTGTGTGTGTGTGTGTATACATGTGTGTGTGTGTGTTTGAACATGTGTTTTGGTGTGTGATTGTGTGTGTGTATACATGTGTTTGTGTGTCTGTGTCCATGATTGTGTGTGTATATGTATGTTACTTTTAATTCTGACCCCCTATTCCTGTACCATCAGAACTGCTTTTGTAGGTCTGGTTTGTGATAGCAGCAAGGACTGCTGCTCCTCTGAAAAGCAATCCATGCTCAGATCGCTTCCCTATGTGCAGAAATGCAGGGAAAGAAATCCCCAACCTTTAAAAAAAAAATCTATTTAAGTATGGCCTTTTAAGCCCCTCCCACTGCCAGACCAGGCCACACCCACCATTCGCTACAGCATGCTATGTGCATTGAATCATACTTTGAGCGCCTAGGGCAGCGATGACGAACCTTGGCGCCCCAGATGTTTTGGAACTACATTTGCCATGATGCTCAACTACACTGCAGAGTGCATGAGTATCATTGGAAATGTAGTTCCAAAACATCTGGGGTGCCAAGGTTCACCTTCACTGGCATAGGGGTTCCCCAGGTCTTTCCCAATCCTAGCAATGCACTTGGACTACTTCTTCAGAATCAAGAACTATAAAAGAAAACTACAGATAGAGATACACTTTGAAATGATCTGTCATGGAAAGTTATATCACTGATGAAGCACAATGATACACAAGCAAGTGAACCCGACTTTTCCAGCAGGAAAAAAAATCAAAACACTGTTCACTCTAAACAGCCTCAGTAAATCTGGCACTCAAAAAAAAATCTTTTTTGATCGTGGTAAAACTGGTAGAAACCTCCGTGTTTGTTTATTCCCAGTAGGCGGGTCCACCCCATGAACACACACACTGATCACATACTCAGGAGGGCAAACATTTGTTCTGCAAAGGATTAGGATGGACTTTCCACATTCAGTATGTGCAGCTAAAGAAGGATAAGAAAAGTACAAACTAAAATACCTTGTTCCACCAACATGTTAACTATACTATAAATGAAGAGAGATTAAAGTATAAAGTATTAAACCTAAAAGCCAACATTTATTAGATTGCAGTTTACCAATTCTTAAAATGTGATAGCTGCATTCTTTTTTAGTTTTTTTTTAGACTTTCTGCTATATTTATATGGTGATTCGGACAGTAATGCCCTGTACATGCAGTCGGATTTTCTGAATAGAGCCCACACACAATGAGATTTTCAGAAAATCTCATTGTGTGTGGGCTCTATTGGACTTCTCCCGTCGGAAATCCCGATGGAAAAAGTTTGAGAGTTGGATATAAAATTTTCCCACAACAAAATCCGATCTGAGTTTTTCCAAACGTTTGTAGAGAATTCTGACGGACAAAGTGCCACACCTGCTCTGATTAAATTATGAGACCAAAGCTATTGGCTACTAGCCTCTACGTAGTCCCGTCGTACACAACAAACGTCATCTCGTTCCAAAAAATCGGATTTTCCAACAACTTTGTCCGACAAGTTTGGCACAAAATCCATCAGAAAAAATCCAATGGATTTTGTTGTCGGAATGTCCGACCGTGTGTACAAGGCATAAGTCTGTTGTATATCAACAGAATAAGCTTTCCTATAGCAGTTACAGGGATGAGACAAACCAATTGCCACTGATGGGTGCTCCCAAATGGTCAGCTTTTATGTAAAACCTTTATCCCCAAAGGGAGAAACTGTGTGCTGTAACTGCTTACAAAGTTTTAGGGGGTTGGCTTCATTTTTTTTAGTAAATCTACTAGTACAATGAATACCCCCCTCCCCCCCCCCCCCCCCAAGACTGACAATGCTGCTGTCTAGGGATGAGCTCAGGCGTGTTCGCATGGAACACGTGCAGAGCCCACCAGGAAGTCGGCAGGGCGCTGCGCTAATCACAGGCAGTAACACATTGCCCCGATGTGTGGCTGCAGAAATCAGGCAATGTCTCATTGCCTGTGATTAGCGCAGCGCTGCACCGACTTCCTGGCGGGCTCTGCGCGTGTTCCATGCGAACACACGCCTGAGCTCATCCCTACTGCTGTCCAAAAGGTGCCCCCCGTGCTCCTTCATCCAGAGTGGGGGCACACTAATACAGGAGGTGTGTTACTGGCCAGATGAACAGAGGGGAAAAAGCCTTAAAAAAAAAAAAGGAAGGCAGATACCACAACTAATGACGCCGCAGTGAGGTATGTCACTTCCGCATTTGCATCCTTCTTCCCCTTGCTGCCTTCTGGGACCTGTGTGTGTCCCATAAGACAACGGGACCATTCAGAAAGCGCTGCGTGACTCACGCATGTCCAGTGGGAAGCCTTCAGGCTTCACTGCCGGTTTCCCTTACTAGCAATGCTGGCGTCTACACCCGAAACTGATGGACAGATTGGCTTCAGGTGCCATCATCGTGGCTCCCTTGACAGGTGAGTGTCCCTAAATTAATACATTATTACGGTGATTGTAAAGGTAAATTTTTAAAGAACAATAACAAACATGTCTATATTTACATTGTACAGAGCGACCGCAAACCTCCTCTTTTTGGGTCCCCTGCTGGCACTCCTGACCCCTCCCCTCTGTCCAGTGCCTATGGAAAGTGGCTTCCCATGGGGGGCACTCTTGCGTATTTGTTCCCTAGCCCGGCTGCTGTCCATTGACACAGACAGGGGGACTCGGCCCCGCCCCTACTCCCTCCTCACCGGCTTTGATTGAAAGCCCCAGCAAAGCCAGCGAGACCCCGAAGTGAGGGGAGAGAAGAGCTGCAGATGTGCACGGTGCTGGATCGAATGAGGGCTGAGGTAAGTAAAAGGGGGGGGGGGGGTGATACCTAAACATTTTTTACCTTAATGCAAGGAATACTTTAAGGTAAAAAAAAAATGTAGGCTTTACAACCACTTTGAGGCTGGCATGGATGGCTTGAATTTCAGCCCAAACCTGCTGAACCAGCTGAAATGAAACCCTTTCGGCACCACCCGGTGACTTCAAATCAGATACAATCACTAATCAGGTATTGTGACAGCTGCAAGTAAACTTATGAATACTTTCCTGGTTTGGGAAACATCTGATTAGTTATCGTCTCTTACAGGTTAAAGTCCAGTTAGGCTGGATTCACACCTATGCATTTTTAGTGCTTTTTGCATTTTGCAGATTTGCACAACAGAACATGTTCCATAGGAAACCATATTAAATGGACTGTAGTACAAATCTGCAAAATGCAAAAAGCACTAAAAATGCATAGGTCTGAATCCAGCCTTAAAGCGGAGTTCCACACTAATTTAGAACTTTCAATAGAAATCATCCTGGCAGCATAATAATAGTGAAATAGCTACATTTTTTATTTTTTTTTGTGAATGTTTACCTTGATATTCCTATTTTATATGCAGCATCCAGTCCTTGCCACCTGCGGATATGCCCATAGTTAGCTATGTGTCATAATTCCCAGGAGTCAGTGTGGATAGCCGCCGCTCATTATCGCGATAGTTTACCTTCATTGCCATCACAACGGGGCGGGCACTTCCGATGACGCCACCTGTTGTGATGGCAACGTCAGAAGTGTATGGCACTGCAAGCTGTAAATACTGCACATGCATGAGAATGGAGCGGTGCATGCTGGTCACTCAGCTGCACCATAACCAAGAAGATGGTGCTTGTGGGCTTCACATGCCCACAAGCAACATGGAATATACCAGGCATAAAAAAAAAGTCAAACAGATCTTAGGCTGGATTCACACCTATGCATTTTTTGTGCATTTTTCAGATTTGCACTACAGTCCATTTACCATGGTTTCCTATGGAACACGTTCTGTAGTGCAAATCTGCAAAAAGCACTAAAAATGCATAGGTGTGAATCCAGCCTTAGGATCTAAATCAGCAATTGAGTGGACAACAATCAATAAACAATGAGTCATATTAATAATAGCATTTAACAAAATATATTTGTCCAAAAAAAATGTAAACATTTACATAGTTGGAATTCCGCTTTAAGCCTTTGTGATTCATTATTGTAATGCAGTCAGGCTGACATTATACACATTAGTAAATCTGTTCTTTTATTTTATTTACTTTTTAACTGCAAAGTGCTGCAGCAAGAATTAAAAATCCCCTGTGCTGGGAGAGTAGGACCACTACTCCAACACACAAAGCAGTGACCCGGCTCTCCAGCAGTCCAATGTGTCCCCTGAACAATACAGTACAATTTTATAACACTTCACTGACTACATGTGAGCATATAAATATGTAAATGCATCTCTTCCATCAGCGCTGTCAGACCTCGACTGCTGTATGTGACGAGTTTCTTCCATTCCACGTGTGCAGTCTAATCCATCATAGACGACACAGGAAATACTTTCCTTTCTTAGAAAGTGATCTGTTCTCACATTCCAGACTAAATGCCATGACACCATCCCTGCAGTCTTTCTACAGCACAGTCCACAACTGTCAAGTCTGATGATCATACAGGCTGACTCCCTTTTCCTTCCTAGAAATTCTACTATGAAGGTTTCTTTAATAGAGCAATGCAAAAAAGCATTGGTGAAGTGCAAGGTGCAGTAAGCTATAGAAGCTCTAGTCTGTCCTCTAAGCCCTTGTACACACGGTCGGAGATTCCGACAACCAAATCCATCGGATTTTGTCCGACGGATTTTGTCCGAAACTGTTGCATACACACGGTCGGACAAAGTTGTCGGAAAATCCGACGTGATTACATTATTTCGTTACGACAGGACTACGTTCAAGCTAGTAGCCAATAGCTTTGGTGTAGGAATTTGATCTGAGCATGCGTGGCACTTTGTCCGATCGGAATTCTCTACACATGATCGGAGTATGTCCGATCGGAGCATTTTGTCGAAAAATTTTACCAACAAGTTGGAAAACTTGGTCCGTCGTATAGTCCAACGGAAACAGTCCGATGTAGACCACACACAGTCGGAATATCCGACAAAACGGTGCGATCGGACACATTCCGTCAGAATCTCCGACCGTGTGTACAAGGGCTAAGATAGTGTTTCTCAACTCCAGTCCTTAAGGCATCCCAACAGGTCATGTTTTCAGGCTTTCCATTATTTTGCACAGGTGATTTGATCACTGCCTTTAGTAATTACCACAGACGTTTCATCTGAGTGAAATCCTGAAAACATGACCTGTTGGGGTGCCTTGAGGACTGGAGTTGAGTAAGGCCGCGTACACACGCGGGGACTGTTCGCCCAACTTTGTCCGTCAAACAGTTTCGGCAAACAGTCCGCTCAAAATTAGCATGGACGGACATGGCCACACACGACGGACGAACAGTTTGCTGAAACCGTGCGCGATGACGTGAACGGCACGTACGACGGGACGAAAAATACGACGTCCTATACACTGCATTATAACTTTCGGCGTGAAAATCCTTTCTGAGCATGCGCGCAACTTTGTTTGACGAACAAGCCTACACACGCGGGGACTGTCCGCTGAAACAAGGTTTCAGCGGACAGTTTTTCGGAATTTCCGAAAAACCTTGTTCAGCGGACTGTTCGCTGACACTGTCCGCTGAAAGCCCACACACGAGCGGACTGTCCGCTGAAACTTGGTTTCAGCGAACAGTCCCCGCGTGTGTACGCGGCCTAACACTGCTCTAATGACCCGTGCACACAATCTGAAAATTGGACGACAGATCGTCCGACTTTTTTCACTTAATAGTCGCAAGTAGAAATTGAATAGGTTACTAAAGTCACGAAAATTCTCGTACGACAGAAAAAAAAAAATTGGAAGTGATGTCATGTGTTGTAGTGTATTTGTATTGTATTTTCGGATGACAACTGTACTGACTAAATGAAAATCGTATGATCTGGTATCGTACGAGGAAAATTTTCATGATTGTTTAATGAAGTAATATTGGATAATTTATTGTGATCAACTCTCGAAAGCTCTGTACTAACTAGGGTTGCACCGATACTAGTATATGTATTGGTGCTGATATTGAGTATTTGCACAAGTATCGGCACTTGTGCAAATGCACCGATACCTCAGTTTAACCCCTCATTAACCCTTAATTTACTGTAATCAGCCTTAATTAACTCCCTATTCTCCTCCATTTAATTATTATTTTCCTGTTTCTTTTTTTTTTGTGTACGTCTATTTTATAAACGATAAACAATTAAAACTTTTATTTTGTTTGCTTTGTTAGTGAATATTTTCACACATATATATTAACATATATTTAAACATTACACATTAAAAAAGTGCAAAATTAAAAAACAAAAATGTAATTCATTTGTAAATTACTTTTTAATTCTTTGTACGATTGCTGACAGCTGAAGTGTAAAACAGTTGCAGTAGCTATCGGTAATTGGTATCGGTGAGTACTAAAAAAAAAAGTATCGATACTCGTACATGTAAAAAAAATTGGTATCGGTGCATCCCTAGAACTAACAATCCAATTATCGTATGTTCGCGTCAAAAGCAGTATTTTTCATCCAATTTTTCAGATCGTGGGTACAGGCCATAAGCCCCAGTTATTCCCCTGATGGATGATACTATCTTGCCTCTCAAGTAGAAACCAATTAGCTTCCAGTTTTTTTATTGTCTAAGCTTAAAGCGGAGGTTCACGCAAAAATGGAACCTCCGCTTTTCGGAACCCTCTCCTAAGACAGGTATTTGCACCCACTTCCGGGTATAGACTCCCGTGGGAGTCTATGCCTCTTCCTGTCCCACCACGCTGTCTGCTGGGACACACACGGGTCCCAGAGACAGCGTGGACCATTCTCATTGCGCTGCGTGACTTGCACATGCGCAGTAGGGAATAGGGAAGTGAAGCCGCAAAGCTTAATTTCCTGATTCCCATACTGAAGATGGTGACGCCAACATCCAAGGACTGAGGGACGGTTCGGCCTCGGGAGCCGACATCGCTGGACCCTGGGACAGGTAAGTGTCCTTATTTTATAAGTCAGTAGCTGCAGTATTTGTAGCTGTTGACTTTTAAAAAATAAAATAAAATCCGCGGGACACCCTCTTTAATTGAACAGGGTTGACATTAGAAGCTGATTGGCTACCATACACAGCTGTGCCAAAATTTGGACTCTCCAGTTTTAGTAAATCAGCCCCTATGTGACTGTTATGTGTCACTGTTCTCTGCATGTCAGCAGCCAGGGGAAGTGTTGGGAGATTTGATCTGAGGGCTTAGAGCAGGGGTCTCCAAACTATGGCCCGAGGGCCTGATGTGGCCCTTTGCTTGCCTTCATCCGGCCCTTGGGGCACTATTCCTCCCAATGATGTGAGGCACTATACCTCCCAATGACACCAACAATCGGGCACTGCTCCTCCCAATGGCACCAACAATGGGGCACTATTCCTCCCAATGACACCAACAATGGAGCCTTATCCCGCTTCCTACTGACCACCAACCCTGAGGCCATGTTTATTCTCACTGATGCCTGGCCTTGGGGCATTTTCTACCCTCACTGGTCAGAATCCGGCCCCCCTGAAGTACGAAGGACAGTAAACTGGCCCTTTGCTTGAAAAGTTTGGAGACCCCTGGCTTAGAGAATTATTAAACCCAAAATCAAACATTATTATATTGTAGCCAACCAATTCTTAAATGTGATGGCTGAATTCATTTTTTATTTTTAGTCTTTCTTTCCTTTTTTTTTTTTTCCACCTGGTGATCCTGACAGTTTTGCAACAGAAAAGCTCTCATGTAAATGCAGCAGTTAGAGTATTGAGACAAACCATTTATAACACTGACCGGGGTTTCTTATAATGATCAGTGTTTATTTTATTTATGTACAACTTTTATCCCGAAAGGAAACACTGTTGCTGTAGCTGCTTATAAAGTGTGATCTGAAGTTTGGATTTAATTTGTTTAGTGTATTTTTTTTTTTTTATCAGAAGGAATGTTTATTAAGATAAAACATCAGTTTACATGTGAATAGCTGTAAATATTATAAGAGAACGATGTATTTTTTTTTTTTCTAACATGTCATGTATTGGCTTAAAGCGGTTCTTCACCCTAAAGGGGAAGTTCCGCTAATCTGATCCCTCCCCCCCTCCGGTGCCACAATCGGCACCTTTCAGGGGGGAGGGGGGTGCAGTTACCTGGATAATCCAGGTATCTGCACCCACTTCCGGGCAGACCGCCGCAGACCCCCGCAGACGCCCCCCCCCCCCGTTGTGTTCTGGGAAACACACAGTTCCCAGGACACAGAGGGGGACCAGAAGAGACGCGCACCGTGACTCGCGCATGCGCAGTAGGGAACCGGGCTGTGGAGCCGCGATGCTTCACTTCCTGATTCCCTGACAGAGGATGGCGGCGGGGGCAGCAGCGAGACGAGCGATCGCTCGTCATCTGCCGCCGACATCGCTGGACCCTGGGACAGGTAAGTGTGATTTTATTAAAAGTCAGCAGCTGCAATATTAGTAGCTGCTGGCTTTTAATATTTTTTTTTTAGGTGCAGAACCACTTTAAATATCTTGCGAATATTAGGCAAAGATTCAACTAGTAAGGAACAAAGGCATACAAGTAGGGCTGGTGCAAGGATTTTTGACACCCTAGGCTCAACCTAATTTTTCCACCCCCCCCTTTGACTCTAACCCTGACCCCAATCCCTTTTCCCTGCCCACGTAAACCCCACCTTTTTAACAAAGCGCCCATCAAATGCAACCCATCAGCACCCATCAAATGCAACCCACCAGCGCCCATCAAATGTAGGCTACCAGCGCCCATCAATGCAGCCTCACCAGCGCCCATCAATGCATCCTAACCAGTGCCCATCACATGTAGCTTTACCAGGACCCATCAAACCAGCCTACCAGCGCCCATCAATGCAACCTACTAGCACCCTTCAATGCAGCCTACCTGCGCCCATCAAATGCAGCCTCACCAGCGCCCATCAATGCGACCTCACCAGCGCACATCACATGTAGCCTCACCAGGACCCATCAAATGCAGCCATTCATTCGGGAGTCGGGACACAGACACAGTCCTCCACTGCCGGTCCTCCCTGCTTTTAATGCCCCTGATAAAAGGACTGCACAATTGTCCTGAAACACGTCAGGCAGAATATCTACAATTACCACGCACTATAACGATTCATGATTGCTATTTGTTGTTTTTATCAATTTTACTCTTGGGGATGTTTGCACCTTAATAATTTTATATTTTTGCTTATATCTTTTTCCTCGTTGCCTACAAAGTCCCTTATACTTTCCTTGGGGGGGGGGGGGGGGGGGGCATTTGTTTCTTTATACTTACTCTGGGATTGGCAACCTACTAACCCCTATTGGTGGATTTATACTTTAAAGGTATCCCTGTGCATCCAGAGTGGGGGCACACTAGTACATGAGGTGTTACTGGTCAGATCACCAGATGAAAACAGAGGAAAAATGTGTACAGTGATTGTAAAGTCTTGTTTTTCTCTCTAAAAATAACAAACAGGTTATATTTACCTGCCCTGTGCACAGAGCAGCCCAGATCCTCCTCTTCCCTCTTCGGCTTTCCTGGCCCCTCCCTTCTGTTGAGTGCCCCCACAGCAAGCAGCTTGCTATGGGGGCACCCGAGCCGAGTCACAGCTCCCTGTGTCCATTCAGACACAGAGCCCTGGTCCATTCAGACACAGAGCCCTGGTCCAGCCCCACCCCCTCTCACTCCTGCTTGGCTAACTGACTTTGATTGACAGCAGCGGGAGTTTCAATCTAGCTTTGCCATAGACTTCTATTGAGGCTTTGAAGACACATTGAAGCACTACTAAAGCTACATGGGGTATAATTTTTGAAGCAAAGCTGAAGCAAAGCAAAAGCAAAGTGTAAACAGAAATGTAAACAAACAATTTTATTTAGTGACAGGAGCTTTGACTAGCATTCAGAGAGCTTTAACATTGCCTGTCTGAAGCCATGTTTTGAAGCAAGTGTAAAATAGCCCTTAGGACGGTAAAAAAAAGTCCTGCAAGCCGCAGCTTTGCAGTGCTGTAGGAGCGGAGTATACACGTCTCGTAGAGCACCCCTGCCCATTGAAAACAATGGGGCAGCACCACTTAGTAGGCAAGGTTGAAAAAAATACACAAGTCCATCAAGTCAAATCTATATGTGTGATTTTATATCCCTGTATGTTGTGGTCGTTCAGGTGCTTATCTAATAGTTTTTTAAATTATCGATGCTCCCCGTTGAATCCACCGCCCGTGGAAGGGAATTCCACATTCTAACTGCTCTCACAGTAAAGAACCCTCTATGCAGTTTAAGATTAAACTGATTTTCTTCTAATTTTAGTGAATAGCCGCGTGTCTTATTAAATTTCCTTTTGCGGAAAAGTTTTATTTCTATTGTGGGATCACCAGTATGGTATTTGTATATTGAAATCATATCCTCTCTCAAGCGTCTCTTCTCCAGAAAGAATAAGTTCAGTGCTCGCAACCTTTCCTCATAACTAATATCCTCCAGTCCCTTTATTCGTTTTGTTGCCCTTCTCTGGACTCTCTCCAGTTCCAGCACTGGACAGCATACTCCAGATTAGAGCTGCACGATTAATCGTCAAGAATCGTTATTGCGATCTTGACTAAAGTGTTTCTCGATTCTTTCTATGCAAACAATTCTCTCGGCTCTTCTGAAGCCACAGCCCTCAAAAGAAAGGAAGGAAAAAAACAGGCATTCTGGCAAGAATCAAAACATTCTATATCAGTTGAACTTAAAGGGATTGTAAAGTGATTTTTTTTTTTTTTAAATAACAAACATGTTATACTTACCTCCACTGTGCAGCTCGTTTTGCACAGAGTGGCCCCGAACCTGCTCTTCTGGGGTCCCAGGGCGGCTGTCTCGGCTTCCTCCTGCAGGTACTTCTCACGTTCATGCGAGCTCCCTCGCATGGTGAGAAGCATCTGCGGGCGTGCTCCCGTGATACAGCCGGCAGCTATAGCCGCTCGCTGTATCACACGGCCCCGCCCCCTGGCGCTTCGCGTCAGTGGATGTGATTGACAGCAGCGCGAGCCAATGGCTGCGCTGCTTTCCATCCATCCACTCCAGTCAATCAGACAGCCAGGCTGAACAGTGGAAAGGACGTTGGGGGCGAGCGCGGGACTTTCGAGGGGTGAGGTAAGTAAAACAGGGGGGGGGGGGGGGGCGCCGGGACTGTCAGATGTTTTTTCACCTTAATGCATAGGATGCATTAAGGTGAAAAAACATTTGCCTTTACAACCCCTTTAAGTATAAACATTGTAACAATTTGTTTGATGTCTTGTGTAAGTGAAAAAAAGTTTAACCACTTAAACACTAAAACTTTTTCTGACATTTGTTGGTTTCAAGTTAAAATAATTTTATTTATTTTTTGCTAGAAAATTACTTAGAACCCCCAAAGATTATATATATATATTTTAGTAGACACTCTAGAGAATAAAATGGTGGTTGTTGCAATATTTTATGTCACACTGTATTTGCGCAGCAGTCTTTCGAATGCAATTATTTTGGAAAAAATTACCCCCAAGTTCTTTTCCATCCTAGATTCCCCCAGAGGTTCTCCCCCAGTGTATAGATTGCATTCATATTTTTGCCACCCAAATGCATTATTTTAGGTTTTTCTACATTATACCTCATTTGCCATGTAGTTGCCCACCCCATTCATTTGTTCAGATCTTCTTGCAATGTTTCCACATCCCACAGAGAAGTTATTGCCCTGCTTAGCTTAGTATTGCCCACAAATGCTGAGATTGAGCTGAATACTGAGATTGAGCTGTTACTAAACCCACAACAGTACAATCTCTGTATATGCAGTAAAGCATGCTTGTTATACTCACTGTGGAACCTAAGGGGTTAATCCTCCTCCTTGTGTAAAAAGGCTTGATCCTGTATTCTCTGATCCTCCCCTTCTTCCACTGTCCCCAATTTATCTCCTTATATTATAGAGCCTTTGAAGTCACTGTGCACATGCCCAGTTTGGTGCATATTGCTAGAGAGTTATTTTTGTCTTGTGTTCAGCATGCACAGGGCCAATCAGCACTGTCCAGACAGAGGGTCAGGGGTCCTGCAGCCTCATAAAACAGAGTAAAATGAAAATGCATCCTTCAAACGTTAAAGTGATTGTAAAGGCTTGTTTGTTTGTTTTTTGTAAAAATAACAAACATGTTATACTTACCTGCTCTGTGCATTGGATTTGCACAGAGCAGCCCAGGGCCTCCTCTTTTTGGGTCTCTCTTCGGCTCTCCTGGCCCCTCCATACTGTTGAGTGCCCCCACTGCAAGCAGCTTGCTATGTGGGGACCTGAGCCGAGCAGCAGCCCCCTCTGTCCATTCAGACACGGAGCTGCGGCCCAGCCCCACCCCTCTCTCCTTATTGGCTCACTGAATTTAATTGACAGCAGTGGGAGCCAAAGAGGAGGGAGAATCTTGGCCAGCTGAGTGTCTCCTGCAACATCGTTGGATAGAGACCAGGGTCAGATAAGTATAAGGGGGGCTGCTGTACACTGAAAGCTTTTTATCTTAATGCATTAAGATAAAAAATAAAAAATAAAACCTGACTTTACAATCCCTTTAAACAGACACTGGTAGAAGTTACAAGATGCAAAATACTGCTGATGAGAAAATGTGTTTAGCAGTTTATATTTACTAAAATAATTGCATTTCCATGTTCTGTGTACTGTGTGAGACCAGATACAGTGAATGCAGGGTCCTAGGTTTAGTAACAATTTAATGTAGTCCATCTAAAGCTGGATACACACTATACAATTTTTATACAATTTTCTGTGTACAGCTTTCCTTTAGATTTACCAAAACCATATAATATGAGGTCAAACCTAAATACTTTAATATTGTATGTGATCAGGCAGGCCCTTGAACTACATAGTTGAAGGTGAATCTAAAGGAAATCGAACAACAAAAATTGTATGTGTAGCCAGCTTTATGCCGCGCACACATGATCGGACTTTCCAGCAGACTTGGTCCGGCCGGCTGACTGGAATCCGTCGGACAATTCGATTGTGTGTGGGCTCCAGTGCACTTTTTTTTTCCACCAAATAAAACATGTTTCAAATCTATCCGACGGACTAAAAATCAGGAAAACCGTTCGTCTGTGTGCCAGTCTGACCAAATACGACGAAAAGGGCAGCTATTGGCTACTGGCTATTGAACTTCCTTATTTAGTCCCATCTTACGTCATCACGTTCAAACAAATGGACTTTCAAACGGACTTAGTCCGGTTATGTGTGGCCAAATCCATTCGTTCAGAAAGTCTGTGGGACCTCCGCCAAAAGTCCGACGTGATGACCGTCGGACCTAGTCCGTCGAAAAGTCCAGTCGTGCATACGCGCCATTAGACTACCCTGGGTGACAAAGCCACAGGGTGACAAAACTACTATCATTTCACTGCAGAATGAACAGCATTGTCAATTTGTTACAGGAAGTGGAAACATTAGGGATCTAATGGCAGGATCAAGAGCTAATGAAAGTATGTCACAGTGGGCAGCACACAAGCAATATGAACGAGTGTTGAATGACATTGCACAACATGTTGGGAAATCTTTGTCACTAAAAATGAGCGAAAAAAATAAAACTAATACCCATCAGGTAAATCTGAAAGTAGAGGTGTATCTGTCATTCTTTGTGGGATATCTTCTACCCATTTATGGTGAATCTACTAAATTTGTCATTTAAATGTAGCAATAAATTAATTACAAGATAAATACTTTGTTGGTTCAAATAGAAAACTGGCTTGACATTACTTCCCCAGGGGTATTTCTCTTTGGCATTGTGCCCAAGTGAAAGAGTATCAAAAAAAGTGGTTGCATCATGGCTTCTGTAGAGCATTTCCAGGATAACCCAAGAATGACGTATGGGAACACGGGTCACCCCGGTCATTGGTTAGGCAAACCTCAGACTACAATGTAAGTTGTAAGCTAAAGAATCTTTCACAGTCAACTTTTATTATCAACTCACAATATCATCACCTGATAAAACTTGAGATTATAACATCAGGCCGGCTGAAATCATTAGCTTTATAGATAAAGTTATTCAACTCTTATTTTCACTATGTTCATGGCCCATCAGAACAGCATCCTCGCCAGGTGAGGACCTCACCACTTGCAAGCAGTGGACTGTGAAGCATCCCATATCTAAGCATGCCAGGCAGGGGCAGACTGGCAACTCATGGGGCCCCCGGGTAATAGGAGATTATGGGGCCCCCAGGCAATCAGAGATTGTGGTTTCACACAGTAGACACAAACACACACACACAGTATACAATCACAATGTATACACAGACATGTTTCTATTGGCTGAGAAGGTACTGGAGAGGTGGGGCAGCTATAATCTCAGGATTTTTAGACAAAAAGGATGACATTTCAGAGACAGATGTAAAAGAAAAAACACAAATTTTTACATACTGTCCCTGGTTTTACTGAGGCTGGCCACCCTGATGGGGCCCCCTAGTGGCATCGGCCCTCGGGCAGTGCCCGAGTAGCCCAATGGTCAGTCCGCCCCTGATGCCAGGTACCCCAGGAAGCCAAACTCACCCTCTTTAAAAAAAAATTGAATCCCCTTATGAATGAAACAATATACATTTACAGTAGTATAATAAGTCTTGTTCACCATAATCCATCTACTCCCTTCTCCAAAGGCTGGATCACATTTGTGTGGTGTGTTCCTGGCCCCTTGTGCGTTAGGTGCATTACAATCAAACTCTATTAGAATGCACATGAAAGTACATCAAAGATAAATACATAAAATTAACTGGTGTGAACAGGGCCCTAAAATAAATTGATATTATGTCCGCAGTTAATAAAGTAACAGGCTTGCGTTACAGCGGGGACCTATAGGATTATTTACTCATTCCCCTTCCAAAAAAATCTGCCTCCAAAGCCTAGAGAAATATTGAATTAAGGAATCATGTGATATTCCCTATGCCACCCACAATCAGGGCTGCTGATAAGGCAGTACAGCCAGCCCTCCTGTAGTGTGCCTGGGTCCCATCAGTTCAAAAGGGTGGCCAGGGTACCCGTTCAAGCAGGAGGTCCAGTTGTACTGTCTTGCAGACACCTATCCTCTTCTACCTCCCCCTGCAGTCCTGCCAGCTTCTCCTCTTCTTTCCCCCTCCAACTGCACTGCAGGGGGGATCGGTTGATGCACATGTGCCCCTTCCATCTGCTCTCCAGGCCCCCCTGTGTGACCTTTTCCCCCACAGGCTGCCAGCTTCCCTCTTCTCTCCCATCGTCAGCTGCTGCAGGCACACAGGGGGATGTTTCAAGATGGAGAGTGGAGGCGGGGGCCAGTAAATATGTCATTTACAGGCTCCTTCCTTTCCTGAATGAACACAGTGAGTGATCATTACCAATCACTCCTGTGTCCATTTATCAGTGAAGCATAGTAAGCTGTGTTTACTATGCCTCTGTTTCTGAATGATCAGGATGGAAGTCTTCTAGCACTTCCTATTCATTCATCTGTGCAGCTGAGGTTACAGAGAAAAGGACTGGTAAATCTATGCCCTCAGTCACTTTCAGCTGGGGGGAAGGGGGCCCTGTCAGGTAGGCTGTATGGGGCTCGTGATTTCTAACAGCAGCCCTGCCCACAATGCACCCCTCACTTAGTGCACAGCCTTATGTAAGATATGACTTGCTCAGGAAGGAATCAGATGACAGATCAGGGTGGAATGTGAGCAGGCAGGAGATAACTAAATGCCCCCCCCCCCCCCCCCCGAGGATCTCCACAGTAAAATTAACCCGTTACTTATACATTCATTTAATGTCTACATTAAAATTGCGCAACACTGATTATGCCGACACAAGCATTTCAACTACTGTATATACACACACACATATAACTGGATATATATACATACATATACATTATATGCACAAACAAATACACACTACCCAAATTCACTGCCCTCTGCTGCGTTTATGTAAATAACACTATTAAACATTTATTTTGTTTAATTTAGCCACCCGCTTCCCAACTTCTGTCACACAAAGCTTTTACTATCTGAACAAGAAGAGAGGTTTCCTGTGTCTTTATGGGAAGCAGATGTTGATTCATCACTATTCATCAGGACACACAGCAACCTAAAAATACACGCAGTGCTGACCAAGAACAACGTTCGCCATTTAATGAAAGGGTTCAAAGTACAACTACAGTATATTTTATCAAATGAAACACCCAATCAAAAAGAATATGTACCTAGCCAATGAAAGCTTTTAAAAGGGAAAGTCTAATAAGAGATAATAATAATAATAATAATAATAATAAGAGATGCTGGGGCAAATTCACCAACATTTAGGCTCTATGCACACTGGATGTTAAAATAAGAGTATAAAAACGTTTTTCAGTGAGTCTTTCAATGTTTTTAATGTTTTTGCAATAGCGTTTATTAGCGTTTTCTAGCGGTTTCCACATTAGCGTTTTTTTAATTAATTCATTTTTTTCAATGGATCAAAAACATTAAAAAACGCTGATAAGCCACGTTTATCGATGTTTATGAGCGTTTGCCTTTTTTTGTGGTCAGAAAAACGACTCCTGAATGCAATTTTATGGCGTTCAGAAAACAGCTCATAAACTCCACTGCTGATAAACATCCAAAACATCTATGTGTGCATGGACACATAGGATAACATAGAGGGGAGTTTATGGGCTGTTAAAAAAAAAACACCCAAACTCCAAAAATCTGGCTTTTATGAGCTTCAGTGTGCATGGAGCCTAAACATGGCAGTAGCTTTGGAGCGAGTCTATCAATGTTTTTTAATGTTTTTGCAGTAGCATTTATTAGCGTTTTTTAGCATTATGCCCCGTACACACGAGCAGATTTTCGGTCGGAAAAAAACTTGGATGGTTTTTCCAATGGAATTCCACTTAAGCTTGGCTTGCATACACACGGTCACACAAAAGTTTGCTGAATGAACGTTAATGCAAAATTACTGTCACATGACCTATATGCATAGACTATCAAATGAGATAATTTAAAGTGGTTTAACCCATTAAACTTTGTCCCATGTAAATCAGCCTAAAAAACCCTAATGAACACTGCTTGTAGATATCTCCTTACTTGCTTAGTATTGTTGTAATCCTTTTTGTTCTTTAGAATGACTTCACTGAGCATGCCCAGATCTCCCTTGATTTATGGCCCTCTCTCTATGTGCTTGTCAATCTGTTATCAAGACTTCCTACGGCACACAACACTGATATCCCAGGAGGCTGCAGAATAATTCAGAGCTTCCTCCTACACACCATGTGACCATGTGACATCACATGCAGTGTAAACCTGGCCATTACTGCAGACTTATCAGCTGAAGCTAATAAGACTGACAAAGGCAAACATTAGACAATCGGCACAAGTAAATACTATGAAATAAAACAAGTCAGCTATGCACAGGGAAGCAGGGTTGCCATAGAAACGTTGGATTGAGAAGGAGTCTTGGTTAACAGTAAAGAAAGTGCTCAATGTAAGGGCAGAAATACACTCCACTGTGGACTCACAAAATAATACTTAAGATGGTGCTGCCTAACCCCTGGAAACAAGTTTTTTAAAGTTTATTTAAACAGTAAGTAATATGCGATTTGAGCTGGATTACAGTGGCTATAGTTTGATCATTACTTATTATAATGGACTAAATGAAAAGAAACATCAGAGTGGGAGAGTTTACTTCCTCTTTAAGATCCAATTCATGAATAGAAAAATATCAAAAACATGAGATAAATAACAAAAAAGATCAAATAAAGTAAATTTGCTAAAAAAAAAAAAGAAATGTTATTTATTTAATGCTACAGGCGTTCAATATTTTAGGAATGTAGAAAATAACAATCATAGGAACTCAGCACTAGCCAGTAAGTGAAAAGAAAACAATGTATCAGTGTGAGGATTCAATGTTGTTAGCTCAGGAATGTAAATACGTTGCAACATTGCACCAGAGGAGATTGTTCTGCGAATAAACAAGAACAACGTTTTCATAGTTCCACAATTCTTTATTGTGACTTCATTGATCTCACTCTGGTACAATGTTATAGTCAGGAAAAAAGAAACTGAGAAAGAAAACATAAACAAAAAAAATAATAATAAATTAAAGCAATATTAAATCCAAAACCAAAAATTTATTAGATTGCAGTTTATGAGTAATTTTTGGAGAAACACTGAAGTGTTGAACTTTAGTGAATTGACCCCGCTGTCATTACATTTCTACTGTCAGTAAACCATTGTTCTTTCCCTGAGTTATTCAAGTTGAATGAGTTGGCAAGAACTAGCAGAATACGGTTTATTCCATCCTTTTTTCCATTTAATACTTCTACAGCAGGGGGGCAGGCAACTTTTGAAAGTTGAATATCTACCCTGAGCAATATGAAATAAATCAAAGAATACTAGGGTGCAGCTGTCCTCTTATTTATTATTATTATTTTTTTTTTAGAAGCTTATTTTAATTTGACATATAAATATAACTCATATAGTGCAGCGGCTACTGTATTTCTATATATATCGTGATAATTTGTGTGAAATCAAAATCTAGTAAAAATTATTATAACAAAACAAATTCCAAAATTGTGTCTGATCCACTGCTGTGCTCTTTAATACTCAATCAACTTAGCAATACCACCAAGTACACACCACCAGCGGCTATAAAACCTGCTGAATACAATCACTCCTGTGATATACTCTTCTACAATCTCCTTCCTCCCCACCTGGGATCCTGCTCTATTAACACGTCTCCTCATTCAGTGAACCAGATATAATGAAAAAGGCAGACTACATAGTGCTCTCCATTTAAACATATTTATTAAAATGCCCCCAATAAAATTGCACTTACAAAATGCCTGTATCATTAGAACGTCTGCTTGCTCTCCGCTTCACAAGGACCGCGGCAGCTGCATGACATCACGGGCTCGGCTCCTCCCTCCCATATGTGTATCGCCAACTCATTGGGCTTCTTCAGTAGTTGCTGCACCTACGTTTTGTAAGTGCAATTTTAATGAGGCATTTTTATAAACATGTTTAAATGGAGAGCACTATGTAGTTGGCCAATTTTTGCTTCGACTGCATCCACCTCAGAATTGCGTGCAGGCAGCCCATAGAAATGGATGCAGATACAGTGGCTGCATGCACAGTTGCATGTCGAAGTTTGACATGGTATATGGCACTGGATACCGTATGTAGGTAACGTAAACAGTGGGTGCATCTGTTGGTAAAGGCAATAGTACATTTGGCCCAAGCCTAAATGAAAGTGACAGAAATCTGGAGTTTGGTTTTAAAACTGAACTCCAGGAGTTATCTTTTGGTATACTTACACTGGACCAGCTTGGATGAATACAGCACCTGGAAGATCACGGTTATTAATGCATGTAGCGCAGACTACTACAGTAATTTTCAGCATCCCCAGTGGCCAACCGAATATTACATATGGATACTTACATTGAATCAACCTGGACCATGTAAGTTTGTAAAAAAGAAATAAATCCTGGAGTTCTGCTTTAAAAATTACCCTACTCAAATTTCTGTGCTATGATTGGTGCACAGTATTGAGGGACTGACACTATAAGGGATAATTTTAATGGGCTTTTGTTCACTTCTCTCCCAATACAAGTTGATAGTAATGCAAAAAGTAGCCTAAAGCAGATTGATACAAGTTGCATTCACCACAATCGTAATTTCAGCCAGCAAAAGACCGATGCTCCATCGGAATTTAGCCTCCCAAATTCCCGCCAGCAAAAATTTGAGAGCATGTTCTCAATTTTTCAGACGAAAAAACTTTCTATCGGAGATTCCGAACGTGTGTATGCAATTCCGACATGGAAAAACTCAAGCATGCTCAGATTCAACTACGAGATGGAAGCTATTGGCTACTGGGTATTGAACTTCCTTTTTCTAGTCCCGTTGTACATGTTGTACGTCACCACGTTCTTGACGGTCGGAATTTGGTGTGACCATGTGTATGCAAGACAGTTTGAGTGAAATCCCATCGGAATTCCGTCAGGAAAACCATCAGAGCTTTTTCCAACCAAAATTCCGATCGTGTGTACGCGGCATTAGAAAATGATGTACAGTGGAGGTGGAGAGAGGAGGTGTGTGCTGGTTTAAGTTCCCCATCACCAGCAGCGTACCCATTCTAATCTTATCTTCCTCAGCCTACATAGACCAATTCTATCCTACTTATGGCCCCTTCCACATGAGGCGGATCTGTATCAGCGGAGTCCACCAGCTCAGCAGGAGATCTCTCCATTGATCTCCACTGAGCCGGCGGATGAGAAGTCCGTCTCTGCTCACTGAGTGGGGAGGGGCCTGTCGAGCATCGCTGATTCCTATGGAGAGGTCAGGTGTCCGTTTTCATTAGATCTTATCGATTCGCCAGGATGCATGGCAAACGCATTGCCATACGTCTGATTTTAGCAGATCGGATGTCAGCGGACATGGTCACGGCTGACATCCGTCACTCCATAGACCTGCATGGAGCATCCGTCCTTAACGGTCCACCTGTGTGAAAGGGGCCTTAATAGAGAAAGAAGTGAAGTTGTTGGGACCTCTTCCTTATCTATTGGATAAAAGTTCATCCTAAAGGAAGGTGGGAGTTGTGCGAGTCCACAGAGTATATAACTCAAGCCTCACTAAATTAAACTAATTACAAAATAAATACGTTAATAAAAAGAGGAAACCAGCTTAACATTACTTCTCTTTGGCATTGTGCCTGGATGTAGGAGAATCAAAACAGGAGGTTGCACAATGTCTTCTATACAGGATTTCTAGAAAAACACAAGAGTGGTGTATGGAAACACAGGTCCCCTCGGTCATTAGGCATTCCTGCAACTACAAAGTAAGCCAACAAAGTAAGTAACAGGACCTTTCACATCCAACGTTTGTATATCATCTCTCTATAAATGTAAGATTGTAAATCAGGACTAGGGATGAGCCGAACACTCCCCTGTTCGGTTCGTACCAGAACCTTCGAACGGACCTAAAATTCATACAAACTTTAGAACCCTATTAAAGTCTATGGGACTCGAACGTTCAAAATCAAAAGTGCTAATTTTAAAGGCTAATATGCAAGCTATGCAACAGACAACACCAGCAATAAGGGGTATCTTCAGGTGTATACTGTGCTGGAGGCACACAAGACCCACTTTAACTCCTGCAGCTGCCTGTATTAGAGAGCAACAGCAATAAAGGGTAGATACAGGTGTATACTGAGCTGGAGGCACACAACACCCACTAACTCCTGCAGATGGCTGAGAAAAGAACACTGTCCCTGCCTATCTTGCTCTTTCCCTGCACGCCAACACACTACACAAGGCCACCGCGTTGGCGGCCTTATATAGTGTGGGGTGTGTACTAAACCCCCTGAGCTATAATTGGCCACAGGCATCCTGCCTGTGGCCAATTATGGCTCTCCTCGCTGCCGGTGCTGTGATTGGCCAAGCATGCGGGGTCACAGTGCATGCTTGGCCAATCTTGAGCCAGCAATGCACTGCGATGGCGTAGTGCATTGTGGACCCTTTGTGCCACATGAATTTGGTGCGAACGGTCCACAAAGTTCTGAATTCGCCGAACAGACGAACGGCCGATGTTCGAATCGAACACTGAGCTCATCCCTAATCAGGACAGTGAAAACTATCAGCTGTATTGATAATGATAAATATCTCTTATTTCTGTTATGTCCAGGCCCCACCAGGACAGTCAACACAAGGGAATTGCAAGCAATGGAACATGTCAGTCTTTCAAGGATAAGTAACAACACATCCTAGAAGTTAGCACCTTTGCCTAGGAGCACTAGGGTCATCGGTTCGAATCTCAACCATGAACTACCTGCCTGGAGTTTGCATGCTCTCCCTGTGCCTGCATGGGTTTCCTCTGGGTATTGCGGAATCCTCCTACACCAATGACATGCTAGTAGGTTAATTGGATCTTGTATAAATTGGCCCTAGTATGTGTATGCATGAATGGGAGTTAGGGACATTAGATTGTAAGCTCCTTGAGGGCAGGGACTAGTAGGTCCCCCCCCCCCCCCAAGCTTTTGACAAAAAAAAAAAAGTTAAAAAATAAATAAAATGGTCGCTTCAAGAGTGTCCGGGTGCCGGACATAGGCAGTCTATGGGAAGCTTCCCAGCTTGCAATCAGCTGCTTGCAAGCTGGGAAGCTGATTTGCCTGTGTTTAGGGCATGTGCAGGGCGCAAGCTGTGCGCCCGCAAACACTCCCACTTGCCACTGATTTGCCCTGGCTCCTGTCTTGCCTTTTTTATTGACTGGAACCAGAGGGTGATTAGGCGGTGCTTTTTTGGCACTGCCGGGTCACTTCTAGTTTCCCTGCAGGCTCACTGACAGTGACTTGTGGAGTGTGGACTCTGGAGATTGCAACTATCCGGGACCGGGACCCTTTGATGTGAGGCAGGGAGGGTCACAGTGGCAGTGGATGGATGGACACAGAGCTGGCAGTGTACCAGAGAGCACCAGGTGAGTGCGGGGATCGGAGAGGATTGCTGTATTTACTCCCCCTCCCTGTATGTCTCTCTCTCTCTCCCGACATCATGCTTTCCCCACCGCCTCTACAGAGCAGCAAACCAAGTGTGACTGCTCCATGGTGAGTACTGTGTCCTGCCTTGAGCCAGGCCCCCCTCCCCCCAGCTCTGATCACTTTCACTTTTCTCAGCTGCTGCAGAGGTGTCATGGAGGGGGGAGGGGAGGGGCTGCTGAGTGTTGTTGTGCGTGGCAGTGACTGGCAGCTGTGGGGTTTCTTCACCCCCCCGCTTGCATCTCCACCCTAAACACTTCCTCTGCCTGCATCTCCACCCTAAACACCCCCCCCCCCCAACTGCATCACCACCCTAAACACCCCCCCCCCGGACTGCATATCCACCCTAAATATCCCCCTGCATGCATCTCCACCCTAAACATCCCCCTGACTCATCTCCACCCTAAACATCCCCCCTGACTGCATCTCCACCCTAAACACCCCCTGCCTGTATCTCCATCCTAAACACCCCCCATCTGCATCTCCACCCTAAACACCCCCCTGATTGCATCTCCACCCTAAAAATCCCCCCTGACTGCATCTCCACCCTAAACACCCCCCTGACTGTATCTCCACCCTAAACATCCCCCCTGACTCCATCTCCACCCTAAACACCCCCCCCTGACTCCATCTCCACCCTAAACATCCCCCGACTGCATCTCAACCCTAAACACCCCCCCTGACTGCATCTCCACCCTAAACACACCCATCCTTGCCTCCCCACCCTCTCCACCCCCCCTTCTTGCCTCTCCACCCTAAACACCCCCCTCCCTGCATGTCCACCTTAATCACCCCCAATCCTGGCCTCTCTACCCTAAACAACCCCCCATCCCTGCCTCTCTACCCTAAACAAATAACCTCTCTGTGTTTAATTATGGGGTTAGTATGAGGGAGGGGGTCCTGTGTAACAATGGGGGGGTAGTTTTGAGGAAAGGGTCCTGTGTAATGATGAGGAGAGGGATGGTGGTAGGGGGATTGGTTTTGTTTAACCATGGGAGATATGTACTCTGTCCTGTGATGCTCGGGATGCATACTATGTCCGTGATGCTGGGGTTGTATACTCTGTCCCGTGATGCTGGGGTTGTATACTCTGTCCCGTAATGCTGGGGCTTTATACTCTGTCCCGTGATGCTGGGGCTGTATACTCTGTCCCGTGATGCTGGGGCTGTATACTCTGTCCCGTGATGCTGGGGCTGTATACTCTGTCCCGTGATGCTGGGGCTGTATACTCTGTCCCGTGATGCTGGGGCTGTATACTCTGTCCCATGATGCTGGGGCTGTATACTCTGTCCCGTGATGCTGGGGGTGTATACTCTGTCCCGTGATGCTGGGGCTGTATACTGTGTCCCGTGATGCTGGGGCTGTATACTCTGTCCCGTGATGCTGGGGCTGTGTACTCTGTCCCGTGATGCTGGGGCTGTATATTCTGTCCTGTGATGCTGGGGCTGTATACTCTGTCCTGTAATGCTGAGCTGTATACTCCTGATACTATGGGTGGAAGTTAGTGGAATAGAGGGGATGGAGTGGGTTGATTCTATAAGGGGTGGGGCTTATGAGAAGTGGGATGGGTCAAAAGGGAGGGGTGGGGTCTGGCGCCCCACCATCCTAAAAGTTCACCAGCCGCCACTGGCAGGGATTGATGTGAACATACAATAAATGTGTAAAGCGCTGCATAAATTGATGACGCTGCACAAGTACCTGTAATAAATAAACAAATAATATAAAGAAAGTGCGGAGTTATGTGACTTCCTATACACAGAAGCACACAATGCCACCCCAGTGCCACAAAGCATATCCAAAAAAAAAATCAATCCCCACTAAAACTGCTCAAAATCTAATTCTACACCTGTTATTTCTCTGTTGATTACTTGTCATCTACCACTGTCTCTCATTTGAAGAGACTGTCCCCCTTTTGGAACCAAATCTCAGTATCCCTTCATTTTTTCTCAGTTGGCCCTCGCTTTGGTCTGATGTATAGACCTCAAGAAATAAATGGATTAATACATATTTAACAACAGGAAAAAATGCATCCAACCTCTACATACATTTTTTTTAGTTCGGAGTCTCAGCAGAGCCATGTGGAAACTGTAGGTCTTGTGATGCCAGCAAGGATCCATGGTCAGCGCGCACCCAACCAGAGACAGAATGCACCTCAGGGGCCCCACTAAAGTTATGCTTGGTGGCGAAATAAGCAATAGTAGATTTACCACATTTTATTTTTTATTTTTTTGCATATTCATTTTTAGTAGGCTTTTGCTTATATAGTTTGAGTTAAAAGGGTTTCCTCTCTTGCTTGATGGGATTCTAATGTAATTTTGGTATTTCCTTTTTCCTGAAATTACAGTTTACATTGAACATTAGGCTACATAGTAAAATTCAATTCAATCTAATTTTTACATTTATGCTTAGGCATTTGCTCTTTTAAATAAAAAACGGTTTCAAGCAGCAGGTCTTCTGCAAAGTGCAGGTAATACAGCATCATTAAAGCTCTTTTGCCTATAGCAGTACTTTAAATACTTACTAAAAATTTGTTGTTCTGGGTGATACTTCAACTCTTAAGCCTGGTACACACGATGCCAACAAAGCATCAGACTCTTGTCTGAAGGGCTTGTGCTAGGAACATGTCTTGCATACAAATTGTACACAATTCCCAGCCAACAAACATGAACGTAGTGACGTACTATGAGGAATTTCAGCTCTTGAGTGCCACCCTTTGGGCACCTTCTGCTAATGTTGTGTGTGAGCATTGTTTCTGAGCATGCGTGTTCGTACTTTCAACTTTTGTGTGATGGATTTGTGTACAGACGATAGGAAAATCTGACAACAGACTGTTGTCCACAGAAAATTTGCTAGCCTGCCATCCAACATTTGTTGGCGGAAAGTTGGACAACAATTGTCTGATGGAGCATACTAACGGTCGGATTTTAGGCAAACAGTCTGTCATATCACACAATTCCCTGCAGAAAATCTGATTGTGTGTACGAGGATTTAGGCTCCATTCGCATGAGCGTTTAGCTACAAGAAAGGTAAGTGCTTTACCAGGAGGGCTGCGCTCAGTTATCCTTCAACCCTGTCCCTGCCTTTTCATTTTCTGCCCACGTGTTAAAGTTTAAATTTTAGGTATAATGGTTATGTAAAGAGGTAAACTCTGATGGGTTTACTTCTTCTTTGTCTCCCTGCAAAGGTAAAGCATAATGGGCTACTAAGGAGGAGGAAAGCCGCTGAGGACAAGGCCACCGCCATGGAGGAGGAGGAGATGCAAGAAGGAGAAGAAGCTGCTGAATGAGGTAAGTTCAGGGCTGGTGGGGGGATGGACAAGTGACCAACGAACCGACTGGGAGGGTTGGGCGACGAGTGTCTTGTTTGCTGCCCCCACACAAAATATACAACACCAGCCGCCACTGACGTACATGTGTCAAGCCTCAAAATTGTGTGCAGCCAAGAGACAACGAAAAACTTGGTATCCAAAACAGTCCATAGGTGATGCTTTAAAAGCCTTTACAGCTTCTCGGTTTAGAGGTAACAGTGCTTAGAGCTGAGCTCTTCTGGGTTCACACTACTCAGGGGAGATCAGTGATCAGCCATTCGCTGATCTTCCATAATTCTCCATCCTGACAACCACCATGGAGCCCCGCATTTTGAAATATCACAGGGTGATGATCGGGGGGATGTGAGAGAATGTGCTGGAGCATGTTACATATTACACCCTAAATATGGGTGTAACGTAACATGTTCCAAAAAGTGAACTTAGCCTTTTGGCCTGGTTCACACCTATATACAGATTGCATATTCCAGGCGCATTCTGCATTTCTCAATACATGTTTTTGATCCATTGAAGTCTATGGAACAAATTTGGAGGTACTCGGTACTGCCACCTCCTGCTCTAGCCTTGCACCCACTGCTGCCACTTGTAAACACTGAAGCCAGTTTCCTATGCTGGATTCTGTGCTTACAAGTGATAGCGTGCCTCTCCTCCCACAAAGTGCTCCCTTACAGCCCAGCCTCTTGGCAGCCACTTCTCCTGACTGGGTAAGTAGCTTGGGTTGGGTGGAAATAAACTGTACTGAGGGGAAAGAGAGATTTTTGTGCTGATTTGATCCTGGCTTCTTCTCCACCTGATGAGGAGCAGGTGGTGCTGATGTAGTAATAGGCAGGGGGAGGTTGTGGGGTTCTGGGGTGTGGTAGTTTCCCATCTTTGCCCTGGGCACTGGATGACCTTGTCCTGACATTGCTCATGTTCATTACCGTGCAAGTATCACAGCCTCTGGGTATCCAGAGCGGTCACATTCTGACTGTTTTATCATAAGATTCCTCATTATCCTGATCACATCATGAAAAAATCAACCAAGGAGGCATAGGCATGAGCACAGGGTGTGCCAGGTGTGCCTGGGCACACCCTACTCATCTCATGCTGTGCCGGTTTCCCCTTCTTCCCACCTGCAGTGCTGCCAGCTTCCCTCCTCTCCCGTCACCTGCTGCGGGGGATGTTTCAGGATGGAGAGCGGGGGAAGGGGCCAGTAAATATTTACTTTATCATCCCCTTTCTTTTCTACATAGAAGGGATCAGTACAGATCACTCAGTGTTCATTCTTAACTGAAGCATAGCAAACTATTGATATTTCACCAAAGCCCCCCAACAGGGCTGCTAACAAAAAAAAGAAAAAAAAACAGTAAAAAAATAATATTGTCGAAAATAATAAAAATAAACTTCGGACACCCACCACTGCCCTGCTGACCCCAATCTCTACTCTACTGACACCGTCCACTGCTCTGCTCATATACACACATGTGTGTTTGTGCACTGGGGTGTACACCCTAATCCAATTGGTTGTGCTCACCAATGCCAGGAGGGATTCTTTCCAGTTTCTTTCAAGTTTTGTTTTTGTAAAAAGTTGAAAAAGAAGCAATCAAGCAAGTAGGGACATCTCCAATTGTTTTAGATGGAAGCTTAAAGTGTTTGGACCATCAACCACATTTTTTCAGCTCTTTGATTCAGCATTTTCATTCAAATCTAAAGTCAACTGAATGTACTTGAACAGTATTTCAACATTATTAGGACTTGTTCACACATCAGCTATCCAGCAGAAGGATCAGTGACGGGTTCAGGTGAAAAGTTGAACTAACACTTTATCTCCAAGGTACCCACTGTCAGGGCTGGTGCAAGGATTTTTGACACCCTAGGCGAAACCTCATTTTGCCCCCCCCCCCACTGGCTCCAGCCCAGACTCCACCCCCTTTGCCCTGCCCATGTATACCCCACATATTTAATGAAGTTCCCATCAAATGGAACCTTTACCAGCGCCCATCAATCTAGCCACACCAGCACCCATCAATGTTTGCTTGCTTCCATTCATTCTGGAGTCAGGACACAAACACAGTCCTCTGCCGCCGCTGCCCCTTTAACACTGTGCAAATGAAGTGGTTGCTGCCTGCTGATGCTGAGACTTAGTTGCTTGCTGCAGAGAGAAGAGAGTATGAACATCAGTGGCCAGGCGCCCCTAGGCATAAGTGCACCCTAGTGGTAGCACCGGCCCTGCCCACTGTACTGGCTGATGAGCTGTCAGTGCCCACATGGCTGGTGCAGCGGTCCAGGGATTTTTTTCTAAAAAAGTGAACTTACACTTTAAATCTTTTTCAAAAATAAAACGGTTATCATGGCTTGAAGAGTTCCATTTATAATGGTAAACTGGCCACAGACATTACAATCGTATTGCAGGATCTCTGTAAAATGACTATTAGCTCTTTCATTTACCAAACATGACATAACACAAGAGCCTTTCCAGTAGAATCAGCTTTACCGAGTCAAGAAAAAATAGTTGTATGATTTAATTTTTATATTTACATTGTCCATCGTTAAATGCTGTGTACGCTATGTTGCCAAAAGTATTGGGACACCTGCATTTACACGCACATGAACTTTAATGGCATCCCAGTCTTAGTCCATAGGGTTCAATATTGAGTTGGCCCACCCTTTGCAGCTATAACAGCTTCATCTCTTCTGGGAAGGCTGTCCACAAGGTTTAGGAGCATCTCTATGGGAATGTTTGATCATTCTTCCAGAAGAGCAATTGTGAGGTCAGGCACTGATGTGAATGAGAAGGCCTGACTCGCAGTCTCATGGACTGTGCATGTGTTTTCAATATTTTTGATGTTGTCAATCTGTGTTGTTTGTAGGTTGTAAGTTTCACTTTGATTTAATTGTCTGTACGGCATTCTTTTGCAAAATCTTCCTCAAGCTGTTGTGACTACTAAATGTTTAAATCCTTAAGAGACTGTCCATTTGTGGGCATAGTCCTTTTAACGCTTGTTAATTTCCTCTGCAAAATGGTCAGACCTCAAAACCATATTCTTTTATTGTCTCAAATTAACATACATGTGTTTTTTGCTTTCCTTGCTCTTTTCCAAGTCCTGTTTTGTTGACCAATAAAATTTGAAGCAAATTTTTGTTTTATGTGTTTTGTTAATAATTTGTTTTGCAGATGCATGCTCAATCCAAGTAATGCATTTTACACCCCCCACCCCCCAAACAATTTCCATGCAACAGATTTCCCAGCTGCAGCTTAACTAGGCTGATTGGCATGGCAAATCAAAAAAAGGTGTGATTTGTCTAAAAGCTACTTTCCTGGTGCCTTCATGGTAGCATATGCATGGATTGTGTGTATGAAGCCATGGATAGGCACCAGGAAAGGAAAGTTACAGAGAGGTAAGTATTCAATTTTCCATTTTAGTGTAGTGGTTCTCAGCCTCCGTTCTCAAGTACCCCCAACAGGACATGTTTTGGGAATTTATCTTAGCTAAAATAGCTGTCCAAAATACCCAGCCATTGACTGTGATTTAAAGCACCTGTGCAAGATGAAAGTAAAGCTGCAAACGAGGCCTGTTGGGGGTACTTGAGGGCAGGGTTGAGTACCATGATTTAGAGCACAAAGCTAAAATCTAGCTCAAGACAATCCTATTCTAATTGTGGGCATTTGAGGGAAACCAAGTGAGTGTTAAGCCTCATACACACGATAGGACTTTGTACAAACTTTCCCTTGGATTTTTGTACAAAGGGCGTCGGCCCTGAACTTGTATTGCATACACACAGCAGGACTTTTTCAGCCAACTTTCACCAAATCACGTGGTTTTTCTGCTCTTTACCGCCACCTTTGGTCAACTTCTGTATTGTTGTCTGATCTTTTGCATTGGTTCTGAGCATGCCTGTTTGTACTTTGTACAAAAGTCCTATGGTTTTCTGTACACACGATCAGACTTTGCTCCATCGGACTTTTGTTTCCAGAAAGTTTGTCCGTTCGCACAGCCAACAAAAGTCCGATGAAAACCAAAAAAGTTTTTCCGATGGAGCGTATACCCCACCAGTACTCTCCAGCCCCCGTGCTCTCCACCCCTGTTTTTCTCCCCCCCCCAGTGCTCTTCACCACCCCACACTCTTAGCCCCCCCAGTGCTCTCAGCCTACTGTGCTCTCTACCCCTGTTCTTATTGCCCCCCCCCCCAGTGCTCTCAAGTTCCCCCCAGCACTCTCTGCTCCCCACCCCTGTGATCTCCACTCCCCCTCGCTCTTTGCCCCCACCCATGTGTTCTCCAACCCCGCCAGTACTCTTTGCTCCTCCTTCTCTCCAACTCCCACCCAGTGCTCTCCACTTCCCCAGGACCAGAGGACAGGCTGACTGGGGCTGGAAAATGAGGACAGCTGAAGGTCCAGGTGGCCAGGGACCACTCCATCTCACAGCAGACAGATCCTCTGGAAGGAGCACAGTCCCCATCCAAAACGAGAACAGACCCTGCCTGCTGCTGGCCATCATGGATATCCTGCTGGCATGCAAGGTACCGTACCAAGCATCAACAACACACCTTCCCACAGACAGGGACTGCAGACTGGGACATGGGGCACAGGGGGGGCTGCAATGATGGACACAGTGAGGCTGCATTCAAGGCACAGTAAAGCTGCATTTGATGGACACAGTGAGGCTGCATTTGATGGACACAGTGAGGCTGAATTTGATGGACACAGTGAGGCTGCATTTGATGGACACAGTGAGGCTGCATTTGATGGACACAGTGAGGCTGCATTGATGGGCACAGTGAGGCTGCATTTGGTGGGCACAGTGAGGCTGCATTTGGTGGGCACAGTGAGGCTGCATTTGATGGGCACTGGTGAGGCTGCATTGAGCTCTTGCATCAAGTCTGCAGTCTCTGACCATCTCCTGTAGCATGTCTGCAGTCTCTGAGGGAGTCTGGAGAGGAGTCAAGAGTGGGAGCACCGCCGGGATGGGGGTCATGGGAGAAGTCAGACTTGTGTGGACTGTGGACAGGAGACTATAGGATAAAACCAGAGCCACCAAGCTGGAGCCGACTGACTGAGCCCTGCACAGTGCACTTGAGAGGAGGTCAGTGAAAGCACCGCCAGGCCAGTCGGGGGGGGGGGGGGGGGGGTCACTGATGTAAGGGGGGAGTGAATACGATAATGTAAGGGGTACTGATATAAAGGGTTTCCTCCTTATATTAGTAACCCACCCCCCTTACCTTCGAGTATTCTTTCTGCAGAAGGTGCCCCCCCCCCCCACATTCTGAGTTCCTGGGGTCCCCCTTGATGATTGATCACTTACCACTATTAACTGGTAAAATGTATGGTTTTCCCTTTCATGAACAAGAAAATAATGACGTTATGCTGTTGGGCTGGTATAATAATGCTGTGAGGCTGGTATGAAATTTTTTCCAGGGCTGGTTTTTGAAAGCATGGGCGTCCACAAGGTTACTCAGGTGGCTGCGTACCATGCCCATATAGCCTAGAGAATGTACATCTTTTTACATTGCAATACATCTGTTGTTGCCATATTTTTATCTTTATGAAAACAGTCTATACAGTGACAGTATGAGATCAAAATATGGCCACAACAGATGTATTGCAATGTAAAAAGATGTACATTCTCTAGGCTATATGGGCATGGTACGCAGCCACCAGAGTAACTTCCAATACAAAGTGAAGATGAATTATCTGTTATATAACACATATGTATTACCAGTGGAAAGATTTTCATGAGATTGTCGAAAAGGGGCGGAGCATGAGTGGCCTTAAAATGATGCCCCCCCCTGGAAAAAGTTCTGCGGACGCCCATGCCCGTGGCGCATATCTGGTACCCGGAAGCGCTGGCCAGAACACAGGAATGACATCACGCCCCTACAGAAAGTTGCTTGTACTGCTGCTAATTTCTTCCCACCACCATGCCCCGCTCACTGTTCTCTGAGGAAGAT
Organism: Lithobates pipiens; assembly: GCF_037356315.1. NCBI lineage: Eukaryota > Metazoa > Chordata > Amphibia > Anura > Ranidae > Lithobates > Lithobates pipiens. The sequence continues at coordinate 259,943,818 of NW_027507785.1, read as the reverse complement.
ATGATCCTTATTTGTAAATTAAGATAATTTTTGATTTATTTCTACATGGGGTGGTGTTTGTGTGGATCATGTGTGTATGTCTGAATGATTTGGCCTCAAAACACACACCTACTTCCTGTGTACAGATTCACTTCCAGGCCAAAGTATATTGCTACCTGCTTCAGTGTGTGTGTGTGTATATAGATGTAGATTGTTGTGTCCACCAGCAGAGAGAAGTTGGGTAGATGCCACACTCCCAATTCTGGAGGCATAATAATGGTCTAGCAAAGGGGTCTTCAAACTATGGCCCTCCAGTTGTTCAGGAACTACAATTCCCATCATGCCTAGTCATGTCTGTGAATATCAGAGTTTTACAATGCCTCATGGGATGTGTAGTTCTGCAACAGCTGGAGAGCCAAAGTTTGAAGATTCCTGATCACTCTAGCACAGGGATATGCAATTAGCGGATCTCCAGCTGTTGCAGAACTACAAGTCCCATGAGGCATAGCAAGACTCTGACAGCCACAAGCATGACACCCAGAGGCAGAGGCATGATGGGACTTGTAGTTTTGCAACCGCTGGAGGTCCGCTAAGTGCATATCCCTGCTCTAGCATGTCTTGAAAAAAGGTGCCTTGTATAATGCCCAAGAAATATCGTTAGGAAAATACAAATGGGTCATGGCACATCTACATTCCAAATTTGGCAGTTAAGATGGTCACGCACTATGCAATCTGATTGGCCAATCTCTGTACAACACGATATTTGAGCAAAATAGGTAATAGGAAGACGCACTTGAACAATTAATTCAAAATATAGGAAATCAAATAGGCTCTTGCACTAAATCATATAATTTATTTAAGATCTAACTGATTGCAGTGTATGGTCACCTTTTAAAGATGTGAAAATATAAATTTATTGGGTTTACAAACACTTCTCTGTTCTTTCTAATATATTGAACGATTTGGGTAAAAATAAGACACATTTCAAAGATCGATTAGAAGTCATAGGAATGAGATTAGCATCAAAAGGGTTAATTAACTGAAAACATCTACTAATTGCCTAACAAGACACATCCAATGAGATGAAATTAACCAATTGTATTGGGCATGCGCTATTATCAATGTGAAAACTACAGTTACCCTAGCACAGTTGCAGTTTACATATGCGGGTATTTATTATCGTTATTTGCGCTTCAATGTGCGCCGGTTCGCACGTTCATTTAATGACTTTTCCGGCCCACCAATTAATGTATGAACTGGTGCAGTGCCTTCTTCTTAGTAAATCACCCCCATGATCAATATTGGGTGTTTTTGCACTTAAATAACTGCACTCCTGTGCGCTGCTTTCCATCCACAAAACAAAAACACCCGAGCCTGCGTACATGTGTACACATGCTTTCAACATGCTTCAAACCCGTGCATCTATGTGCATCGGAACATTCAACAACAAAACGCTTACTAATTGCCTGAAACATTACTCAGCTCAGGTGTATGGGCCCAGAGCCAAATTCAGAATTGTGTAAAGCATGAAGAAAGCTCCATTCACATCTAAGCAGGTGCAACAGTGTATGCGTGTAATTTCACTAGGCTGCCCTATGCGTGAAAATCAGACAAGAGAAGTGCAGGCACCCCTTTTAATTTTTTAATTTTTATTTTTTTAATTGCACTGCACTAAAATACATTGTACTTCTTTACATGCTTTTTGGTGTAAGATTTTGCACACACTTTAGCAAGGTGACTTAATAGCACCGCCGCACCTGCATAAGAGATGTGCGCTTTTTGTGTGCTGCGGGAATACACATGATTTTGTGTGAGTTTCTGCATTGCACTAATGTGAACCTAGCCAAAGGGAACTAAGGCATCGTAAAAGCTTAACCTGCCTCACGCAGATATATACTGCGGCAGAAGGGCGTGTACAGGCAGAATCACGTACCTGTACGTTGCCCTTTAAGAGGCAGGCGCGCGCCCCGGGAGCTTGGTGAGCACGATCGTGGGTCTCGCAGACTCGATGTCTACGGGGATACCCGCGATCGTCTCACCGAGAGGAATAACGGCGCTAATGTAAACAAGCATCTCCCCGTTCTGTCTAGTGACACTGTCACTGATCACAGCTCCCTGTAATCGGGAGCGGTGATCAGTGTTGTGTCACACATAGCCCCTCCCCCCACAGTTAGAATCACTCCCTAGGACACACTTAACCCCTACAGCGCCACCTGGTGGTTAACCCCTTCATGGCCAGTCACATTTACACAGCAATCAATGCATTTTTAATTGCACTGATTGCTGTATAAATGTGAATGGTCCCATAATTGCACCAAAAGTGTCCGATCTGTCCGCCATAATGTTGCAGTCATGATAAAAAAACTGCTGATCACCACCATTACTAATAAAAAAAAATATTAATAAAAATGAAATAAAACTATCCCCTATTTTGTAAACGCTATAACTTTTGCACAAACCAATCAAACGCTTATTGCGATTTTTTTTTTTACCAAAAATATGTAGAAGAATACGTATTGGCCTAAACTGAGAAAAAAATTATGTTTTTTTATATATTTTTGGGGGATATTTATTTAAAAAGTAAAAAAAAAGTAAAAAATGTGTTTTTTTTTTTTTTTTTTACATTTACGCAATTTTTTTGTTTACAGTGCAAAAAATAAAAAGGTGATCAAATACCACCAAAAGAAAGCTCTATTTGTGGGAAAAGAAGGATGTCAATTTTTTTTGGGAACCACGTCGCACGACCGTGCTATTTTCAGTTAAAGCGACGCAGTGCCGAATCGCAAAAAACGCTCCGGTCTTTGGCCAGCCAAATGGTCCAGGGCTTAAGTGGTTAAAGTAGAATTATAGAAAAAACATAGAATAAGGGAGGGGTATCACCTCGGTCAGATTTTTTTGCCATCTGTGTTCCATTAAGAAGATTTCCCTTCACTTTCCATCCCATAGCCAAACAGGATATGAGTGGAAATCCCTGCAAATGAAAGAAGTCCAGCTTGAGCTCGTTTGGCTGGGCTTCTCCTCAGGGTCACAGGAGTGCATTTCGTTTTGGACTCCTTTTCAGCAGAAATCAATCTGAAGTCGGCTCTCCACTGACATCACACAGATCAGTCCAGGTACCGCGTCATCGCAATAATAAAGTCTGGATCTGCCAGGTGCCTGGACTGACACCTATCTCAGCCTCTCAGTGAGTCACTGAGAGCCTGAGACAGCCACTTCACCCCCTCCACAGCTCAGCGATCCAGTGAGCGAGGAGGAGCAGAGAGGAGAGCTGCTGATTGACTGTCAGCAGCTCTCCACTAAGGGATCTGTTACAACCGAACCATCAGCGATATTTGATTGCTCGGTTCTCAGTGCAGAGGCGGCGGGGGACAGATGTAGCATCGGACAGATGCTGCATCCATCTACATAAGTATAAAAGGGGGAATAAAAAACCTTACTTCTCTTTTAAAAAGTTACTAAACCCACAACAGTAAAATCAGTCTGTATTTGCAGTAAAGCAGGCTTGTTATACTCACTGTGGAACCTACGGGGTTAATCATTTGCATTATGTAACAAGGCTGTTTGACCCCATCTGTTCTAATCCTCCCCCTTCTTCCACTGTCCCCAATCCATCTCCTGATAAGACAGAGCCTTGGGGGACACTCTACACATGCTCAGTTTGGTGTAAATTGCTAGAAAGGTTTTTATTTCTTGGGAGGGTGCATGTGAACAGCACAGGGCCAATCAACACTGCCTAGAGAGTCATGCAGCATCATAGGACAGTGAGAGTAGAATGAAAACAACTCCTACAAGCTTCAACCAGACACTGATAGAAGTCACAAGACTGCTATATACTGCTGATGAAAAAATGCAATTTAGCAGTTTATATTTACTAAAATAATTGCATTTCCATGTGCTGTGTACTGAGGGAGATCAGATATAGTGAATGCAGGGTCCTGGGTTTAGTAGCACTTTAAGGGAACAGAACTAGTGTGCCCATTAGAAGATTTACCCTCTATTACTTATCTGGCAACAACCCAAAATTTGGGATTTTCTTTTATTTTTAATGATATTGGTAAACAGGACAAATAGAGAGGGGGAATCTCCCTAACGGGGACACGGACAGTAATAAAACCTGACAAGCGTTTTAATCCCTCTCCACTCTATCCAAAACGAAAAAGCTTTGCCTTCGGATATACTTTAACTCCAAACTATCTGCAATAATCAGTAGCTAGCAGCATACAATATTGCCAAAAAGAAAAGAAAGGTTTGACTTTAGATAAACAATTAAAAAAATAAATCCATATGCTAAATATTATCATTGTGTTAAAACCAATATTATTATTACATCTGTAGCCACATTCAAATATCACAATACAATCTTTCTCTACAGTGTCCTTTACAAGATGGAAATCTGTACATTGTCCTAACCGGAAGACTTCTGGGTGATAAGCTGGCCACACATTAGCAGAATTTTGTTTGAAGTTTTTCTAATTGTTTCAATTTTTCCAATCATTAGTGGTGTCAGCCTGATGTTCGATTTCAGCCACTGTGATGAGAAGATTGGAAGGAGCCAGACGGGGAAAGCATTTGAGTAATGTCCATGATACTTTCCTATGTGCACTAACGTGCAACTTTCAGGACAAGCTTTTGGGGTGTACCCCTTCATCAAGGTCCAAGCAGTACTAATACACAAAGATTTATCAAATGTTAGTAAGACGATCTCTGAGGGGTATAAAAACCACAAACATACATAGCTATGGGAATCAAAGTTGCATAATTCGTGCATTGGATAACAATCTTGGACAAACACATTTCTAACAGTGTATTTGGTTTTCATTTCAGAAAGTACATTCATTCCAAAATCGAATGTCGAAAGCAAATGTGTATGAACGTTCGTTCAACATTCTACCAGTGTATGGCCAGCTTTACCCTATAAAATAAAATCTGTACTGAGAAACGAGAATAACTATACAAATCAGACTGGCCAGCTATTGTAGCTTTCTTTGCAATCCACAAACAATCTGCCCATTGGCACAATACATGTATGTCCCTGTACCAGAGGAGTGCCTGGCACAGATCAGTTGGGACGATGGTACCATACATCCCTGTACCAGAGGAGTGCCTGGCACAGAACAGACTGGGTGATAGTACCATACATGGCCATATATCCCTGTACCAGAGGAGTGCTTGGCACAGATAAAATTGGATGATGGTACTGTACCCTACATGTGCATTCATCCCTGTACAATTCCTGTACCAGAGGAATGTCTGGCACAGATTAGACTGGGTTATGGTACCATACATGTCCACATGTCCATACATCCCTGTAAAATTCCTGTACCAGAGGAGTGCCCGGCACAGATCAGATTGTAAGATGGTACTATACATGTCCATACATTCCTGTACACTTGCTACACCAGAGGAGTGCCTGGCACAGATCAGATTAGACAATGGTACCATACATGTCCATACATCTCTGTGCAATTCCTATGCCAGAGGAGTGCCTGGCACAGATGACACTGGACAATGCTACTTTACATGTGCATACATCCCTATACAATTCCTGTATCAGAGGAATGCCTGGCACAGATTAGACTGGGTGATAGTATCATACATGTCCACATGCCCATACATCCCTGTACAATTCCAATACCAGAGGAGTGCCTGGCACCAATCAGATTGGACAATGGTACTATACATGTGCATACATCCCTGTGTAATTCGTGTACCAGAGGAGTGCCTGGCACAGATTAAACCGGATGATGGTACCATACATGTCCATATATCCCTATACCAGAGGAGTGCCTGTCACTGATCAGATTGGAAGATGGTACCATACATGTGCATACAACCATGTACAATTCCTGTAGCAGAGGAGTGCCTGGCACAGATCAGAGCAGAGGCTGGCACACTGTCTGTCCATACATCCATATATAAGAATAATGCCTGGCACAGATCAGAGCAGAGGTTGGCACCGTACATGTCCATACATCCCTATATAAACCCCGTACCAGAGGAGCACCTGGTACAGATCAGACTGGAGGATGGCACCGTCCATACATCCGTGTACCCCCCATTCATCCCAGTGCTCGGTGCTGTGTGTCTCACCCTTGATGTCCCGAGCCAGTGCTTGGAAGGTCGGCTTGAAGGACTGGCAGTGCCCGCACCAGCTGGCATAGAACTGGGCGAACCAGGCGCTGGAGGAGTTGAGGAGGACGGAATGGGCGCCGTCGGCCAGGGACACCACCAGATCATCGGGCCCGTACAAGTGAGCCTGAGCCGGGGCCAGTGCCAGGAGAAGGAAGCCCAGCACTCCGGAGACACGGAGCCAGCCCAGGTCCGCCATCATCCTCATCATCATCCGTCTACTGAGCCCGACTGTGCCCGGACACTGGAGGAGACACCCAGAGCCTGCCCACAGCTACACGAGCCGGCCTACCGGCATCATCACTGCACTCAGCTACATCCCATCTACACACATCTCACCTCGCCATACACTGTACAATCTGCTTGTACAATCTACTTTACTAAAACCATGTACTGGAGAACAAATCTAAACATCGAATTCAATTCCTTTTAAATCAGACTGGCTCTTGCACTTTAACGTTAGTGGTAGATCACAAACTCACCATACACTTTATAATCTGATTGTACAATCAGATTGTAAACTGCATGGGGCTCATGATCTGCATTCACATGGGCGTACAATAGCGTACATCTGTGCCAGGGCCATGATTGCCTGCATGGGGGCACAGGTGTTCCATGCACCCGCCAGCCAATCCTATTCTTGTCAATTGGGGGCTCAGCAGCTGCACCGACACGGCCGCCGCTTCAATCCAAGTGCGTGTCTCCTAACGCAGGCAGCGTGCGTTCGGGCCGAGTTCACGCTGATGCGATGCGGGACGCCGCATGTCTTTGTCACAGAAATCACAGCACATTCCTGTGCAGCGTCTCCGGGGTGCGAATTGACCATGGATTTGTATGGCTCAAATCGCACCACATTCACACCAAACTCGTGCAGGACCCTTTTTTTTGTCTGCACCAGAATCGGATCGCTTTCGTGTTCACCCATGCCTTCCAATTCTGAGGCTGGGTTCACACTGCTGCGGGGGGAGATCCGGATGTGATTCGCACCGCAAATCACATCCGATCTCCGTAGCGATGCGAGTTCAGCCATACAGAGGCCGGGTTCACACCGCTGCGATGCGGGAACGCTGCAAATTCGCGGCGTTTTCCCGCATCGCACACCTCCCGCCGGCAGTTCACACTGCCCTATGTGGACGGCTGGGAGTGTCAATGTTATGTTAATGACACCCCCAGATCCGTCCGCATATCGCAGTGCGATCTGCCGACTCGCACAGGAATCGGATCGCATGGTGTGAACCCCCATGCGATCCGATTCTGTTGCGGACCAAAAAAAGGGTCCCGTGCGAGTTTGCTGCGGGAGCGATGCGAATTCAGCCATACTATCTGTATGGCTGTACTCGCATCGCTACGGAGATCGGATGTGATTTGCGGTGCGAATCACATCCGGATCTCCCCCCGCAGCAGTGTGAACCCAGCCAGATAGTATGGCTGAATTCGCATCGCTCCCGCAGCAAACTCGCACGGGACCCTTTTTTTGGTCCGCAACAGAATCGGATCACATGGGTGTTCACACCATGCGATCCGATTCCTGTGCGAGTCGGCAGATCGCACTGCGATATGCGGACGGATCTGGGGGTGTCATTAACATATCATTGACACTCCCAGCCGTCCGCATAGGGCAGTGTGAACTGCCGGCGGGAGGTGTGCGATGCGGGAAAACGCAGCGGATTCGCGGCGTTCCCGCATCGCAGCGGTGTGAACCCGGCCTGAAAATCGCACTTAGTTTTGCAAACTGATTTGGGGGATTTTGTCAACTTAGGCTGGGTTCACACCGCTGCGGCTGGGAGACCCGGATGTGATTCGCACCGCACTGCAGTGCAAATCACATCCGATCTCTGTGCGATGCGAGTTCAGCCATACAGATAGTATGGCTGAATTCGCATTGCACCCGCTCCAAACTCGCACAGGACCCTTTTTTGGTCCGCAGTAGAATCAGATCGCATGGGTGTTCACACCATGCGATCCGATTCCTGTCTGAGTTTGCAGATCGCACTGCGATATGCGAACTGATCTGGGGGTGTCATTAAGGTTTCACTGACACCCCCAGAAGTCCGCTTAGGCAGTGTGAACTGCCCGCGGGAGGTATGCGATGTGGGAACCCTCCACGGATTCGCGGCGTTCCCGCATCGCTTCAGTGTGAACCCAGCCTTAATATATACTCCGCAATCGGTTTGCATGAATGGCTTGCGATTTTGATGCTGTGCAAAATCCACAGCGATTTTGCACCTCCTCTGAGTGAACTGAGGCTCAGGGTCGTGTACCTCCATCCATGTGGCTGTCAAATTGGAGCAGCGGCTACTGCACCCCAACTGACATGAATGGGATCGCCTGCAGGGGGAGCACACAACACCTGTACATCCCCATGGAGGCAAACCTGACCCTTGCACAAGGCAGTGCCGGGACAAGATCATCAAGTGCCCAGGGCAAAGATGCCAATGTGCACCCCCTTTCCCTTAGAGTTAGGGTCAGGGTGCTCTCTACCCCTGCAATAAACCATTGCACCAGGGGCAGCCGTCCCTCCTGCCCACCCCTTGTCCTGGCCCTGGCACAGGGTGTATGATATAGTACGCTCACGTGAACGAGGCCAGTAAGGTAAGTCATGCAAGTGCCTGTCTAATTGGATAAAAATAGGTTAAAGGGGTTGTAAAGGTTTGTGTTTTTTCACCTTAATGCATCCTATGCATCAAGGTGAAAAAACACCTGTCAGTGACCAGCCCCCTAGCCCCCCCACCATTATACTTACCTGAACTTGTTCCACAGGGAAGCACCGTCTCTCTGCTAGGGGGTTCTCGGCTGTTGATTGGATAGATCGATAGCAGCGCAGCCATTAGCTCCTGCTGCTGTCAATCAAATCCAATGACGCGGCCGCTGGGGACGGGGCCAATTCCTGCATTCGCCGTTAAATGCTGGAGTCGGGAGCATGCTGCAAGGTAACCCCCTTGGGAGAGCACTTCTCCCAGGGGGTTATCTGATGTGGGGAGGAGCCAAGAGAGCCATGAGGGACCCCAGAAGAGCAGGTTCGGGGCCACTCTGTGCAAAAGAACTGCACAGTGGAGGTAATTATGATATGTTTGTTATTTATTTATTTATTTTTTAAATGTACCTTTAGTGTCACTTTAAATATTCAGGTCCTCATAGTTTTGCTAGATCTAAAGATGATTGTATGGAGACTGTATGGTCAGATCATAATGTGTATGGTGAGCCTAAACCTGGCTATACACTATACAATCTGATTGTGAGATCTCTGTACAAGCTTCCTTAGAATTATCAAAATATGGACAAGCCTGCACAATTAATTAAAATAAAATCAGGCATGACCCTGCACTACATAGTTGATGGTAGATCGAAAGGTGATTGAACAATCAGATTGTATAAATGTATAAACCAGACTTACATTGCATGTGTTCAACTTCATGCTAGGAGAGACAGCTGCACAGACCGGAGACAGCCCTGGCAGAAGGAAACAATATAAAGCTTTAGAACACACTAGCAGTTTTGTTTTCCAGCAGGCTGAACGAGAAAAAATAACTGAAGGGCTTGAGAAGAGCCACTGTACTAACTATGCGATGGTAGTACAGCAATCTCCACGCTAAGCTATTGTGTTGTGACAGGGGGACAGGGACGGACGGTGACGGTGGCGGGGACGCCCCCCCAGCAGAACATACCGGTCAGTGCTCTCCGCCATTGGCTGAGAGCGTTGATCGGATGTCAATCGGCAGACGTTTTTCACTCATGACCCTTTGACAGTGTCAGACGTTCGCCTGGCTTATGCCAGACCGGCTGCCATACACACGGGCCAAATGTTGCCCGATTTCAAATAAACCGGCCAATAACAACCAATGTTTGGCCCATGTGGGCTTAACAGTATATGGCCAGCTATAATCAGCTCCTATAGAACTCTTATATATGAGGAGGGGGACAGTCCAGGAGCCCGGGCATACCTAGACTGACAGCTCTGCATTCTATTTACATAGCAGGGAGGAGAGAAATAGTTGGCTATGCAAATAAATTGCTCTAGTCTAGAGGGACTGCCAAGGGGAAACAGAACGTTTATTATAATCGATAGGGCCACTCACTACATGAAGTGGGAACAATGTGATTGTACAATCTCAGCACAAACTCTCTCCAGATTCACCTAATTTATGCAATATGAGAACCTGTAAAAAGAACAGTTTGTCCCGTATTCAGTCTCTTGCACTGCATAGCTGTCCATAGATCCTAGGGCTTGTTCAGGTGTGCGGCAGCCCTTGCTATACCTCTGAAAAACAAGCTGCGGTGGATTGCTTTTCAGAGGCCTTCAACAGTCTTGAGTGGCTACATGCTCTTGTTTAAGTGGGCTTTGCAGGGCACTAAAATTGGGGCTCAACGGCACGCTTTTACCCCTTTCATCTTGCACATTTGAATGAGCCCTTAGGCCTCATGCACACTGGATGTTTTTAATGTTGCTGTAAAGCATTTTTTATCTGCCTCTAAACCAGTGGCGGCCCATCCATACAGGGCACAGGGGCGCCGCCCCCCTAATCCATGTACCCACCCCCTAATTTACATGCAGGGTGACAGATGCATGGATTTCAATGTTTTTTTTTAATGTATTTTTATTTTTTTAAGAAGCACATGATTAGAGCCTGAAAAAGCTCTATTTTTGGGAAAAAAGGATGTCAATTTTGTTTGGGTGCAGCGTCGCACGACCACGCAATTGTCAGTTAACCGCTTGCCGACCGCCACCTCTACATTTAAGTCGACAGTATGGAATGTCTGCGTAAATGGGAGTACTTGTATGTCCCTTTGAATTTGCAACCGTGCCACCCATGAGTAGGATCGCGGGTCCTGTGGACTCGATTTCCGCGGAGATACCCGCGATCGTCTTAGGGAGAGGAAAAACGGGGAGATGCTAATGTAAACAAGCATCTCCCCATTCTGCCTAGTGACAGTGTCACTGATCACAGCTCCCTGTGATCGGGAGCGGTGATCAGTGACGTGTCACTCATAGCCATGCCCCCTAACAGTTGGAATCACTCCCTAGGACACACTTAACCCCTTCCTAGCCAGGATGTGGTTAACCCTTTCACTGCCAGTGTCATTTTTACAGTAATCAGTGCAATTTTATAGCACTGATCACTGTAAAAATTACAATGGTCCCAAAAATGTGTCAAAATTGTCCAATGTGTCCGCCATAATGTCACAGTCATGATAAAAATCGCAGATCACCGCCATTACTAGTAAAAAAAAAATATATTAATAAAAATGCCATAAAACGAACCCCTATTTTGCAGACGCTGCCAAAACACTACTGCCAGGAGGAGAGGCGTCTCGGACAGATGGCCAAACATCCAGTGTGCATGAGCTCTAAAGGAGTAAAATCCACTCCTTATATTTTACATTCTTGCAGATTCATACCTTCCTCTGCTTTAACCACTTCAACTCCAGAAGGTGTAACCCCCCCCCATGACTAGATAATTTTTTTGCAATACTGCATTATTTTAACTGACAATTGCACAGTCGGGCAAGGCTGTACCCAAATAAAATTGATGTCTTTTTTTTCCCCAAAAATAGAGCTTTCTTTTGGGGATATTTGATCGCCACTGCGGTTTTTATTGTTTGCACTATAAACAAAAAAAGGCAGACAATTTTGAAGAAAAACGCAATATTTTTTACTTTATACCATAAAACATACCCAATAAAATGTTTTTTTTTTAAATCTCATTTGTTTATCAATTTAGGCCAATATGTTATCTGCTACATATTTTTGGTAAAAAAAAAAAAAAAAATATATATATTTTTTTTACTAGTAATGGCGGCGATCAGCAATTTTGAGCAGGACTGTGACATTGCAGAAGACAAATCAGCCACCCAACTGACACTTTTTGGAGACCAGTGACACTAATATAGTGATCAGTGCTAAAGAAATACACTGTCTCTGTACTCTGTACTGACAGGGAAAGGGTTAACATCAGAGGCGATGAAAGGGTTAAATGTGTTCCCTGGGAGTGCTCTCTTGGTTACTTGGGGATCTGAATTATGTGTCAGGGTGTCAGTTCGCCCGAAACTTGGACACACGATTCAAAACCCAGACTGTCCGGGTGAATCCTGGACGGGTTGCAACCCTACTCTCTATGCAGTAAAGGATGCTTGTTATATTCACTGTGGAACCTAAGGGGTTAATTCTCTGCATTGTGTAAAAAGGCTGTTTGATCCTGTTAAAATGGCAAACACCCAAAACTCAAATCCTGAGTGGCAGCAGACATGAACCCAAAAACACTCTTTTTTCACATGTGCTCAACTCACTACAGAGGACTTGTAAGAGTAATTTTGAGACATTCCACTGCAAGGTAAATAAGCTTCTCTTGAATGTCAGGTGACTGCTAGCTCTATCATGACAGATTTATGCCCAGGGCCCCTACAATATTATTGTCTTTACAGCACCAGATTTTATGACTTCCACAACAGTTGGTTTGTCCCAATACAAAAACCATTGACAAAAAATAAATAAATAAATAAACTCCCCGATATAAAGAAAAACTTTTCTTCCAACAAGATTTACTTACTGTAGCAGACTACCATTATTGAGAGATGTTAATTATTACACAGACACAAAGTGGAAAAGCTTTAAACATACACAAAAGAGCAGCATACCATAAGGTGAAAGAGTCCTGGAAAATGATAACAATTCACAAAGAGCAACAACCTACTTCAATAATTTCCCTTTGGGATTACAGTGCCTTGCGAAAGTATTCAGCCCCCTTGAACTTTTCAACCTTTTGCCACATTTCAGGCTTCAAACATAAAGCTATAAAATTTTAATTTTTTGTGAAGAGTCACAAACAAGTGGGACACAATTGTGAAGTGGAACGAAATTTATTGGATATTTTAAACTTTTTTAGCAAATAAAAAACTGAAAAGTGGTGCGTGCAAAATTATTCGGCCCCTTTAGTGCAGCAAACTCACTCCAGAAGTTCAGCGAGGATCTCTGAATGATCCAATGTTGTCCTAAATGACGGATGGTGATAAATAGAATCCACCTGTGTGTAATCAAGTCTCTGTATAAATGCACCTGCTCTGTGATAGTCTCAGGGTTCTGTTGAAAGCGTAGAGAGCATCATGAAGACCAAGGAACACACCAGGCAGGTCCGTAATACTGTTGTGGAGAAGTTTAAAGCGGGATTTGGATACAAAAAGATTTCCCAAGCTTTAAACATCCCAAGGAGCACTGTGCAAGCGATCATTTTGAAATGGAAGGAGTATCAGACCACTGCAAATCTACCAAGACCTGGCCGTCCCTCTAAACTTTCAGCTCAGACAAGGAGAAGACTGATCAGAGATGCAGCCAAGAGGCCCATGATCACTCTGGATGAACTGCAGAGAACTACAGCTGAGGTGGGAGAGTCTGTCCATAGGACAACAATCAGTCGTGCACTGCACAAATCTGGCCTTTATGGAAGAGTGGCAAGAAGAAAGCCATTTCTCAAAGATATCCATAAAAAGTCTAGTCTAAAGTTTGCCACAAGCCACCTGGGAGACACACCGAACATGTGGAAGAAGGTGCTCTGGTCAGATGAAACCAAAATCAAACTTTTTGCCCACAATGCAAAACGATATGTTTGGCATAAAAGCAACACAGCTCATCACCCTCAACACACCATCCCCACTGTCCAACATGGTGGTGGCAGCATCATGGTTTGGGCCTGCTTTTCTTCAGCAGGGACAGGGAAGATGGTTAAAATTGAGGGGAAGATGGATGCAGCCAAATACAGGACCATTCTGGATAAAACCTGTTGGAGTCTGCAAAAGACCTGAAACTGGGACGGAGATTTATCTTCCAACAAGACAATGATCCCAAACATACAGCAAAATCTACAAAGGAATGGTTCACAAATAAACGTATCCAGGTGTTAGAATGGCCAAGTCAAAGTCCAGACCTGAATCCAATGGAGAATCTGTGGAAAGAGCTGAAAACTGCTGTTCACAAACGCTCTCCATCCAACCTCACTGAGCTCGAGCTGTTTTGTAAGGAAGAATGGGCAAGAATTTCAGTCTCTCGATGTGCAAAACTGATAGAGACATACCCCAAGCGACTTGCAGCTGTAATTGCAGCAAAGGGTGGCTCTACAAAGTATTTACGCAAGGGGGCCGAACAATTTTGCACGCCCCACTTTTCATTTTTTTTTGTTAAAAAAGTTTCAAAAATCCAATAGATTTCGTTCCACTTCACAATTGTGTCCCACTTGTTGGTGATTCTTCACAAAAAATAAAATTTTTATATCTTTATGTTTGAAGCCTGAAATGTGGCAAAAGGTTGAAAAGTTCAAGGGGGCCGAATACTTTCGCAAGGCACTGTATTTAAGTATTCTGAATCTGAATGAACACTACATAGTGTAGCAAAGTCTCTGGCCTCGTCCAGTCTAATGAGAACTTTCCAAGCCAAAGATAGCTGACATCCTTCTGTATGTGGTGGGTTGAGAGGCATAGTGGGTGCAAGGTGGACAAAGTTATTGGGTGCCAGACATTTCTTGGATGTAAAAGAGATTTTTATTTCTCTTAAAGTGGTTATAAACCCTGTCAGGTAAGTGACACATAATGGGCTACTATGCGATGCATAGTAGTCCATTATGGTTTACCTTTGCAGGGAATGAAAGAGGAAGTAAACTCATCAGGGTTTACTTCCTCTTTAACAGTCCTTTTTGTATTTTTGGGGGAAAGAGCGTTAGGGCCAGCACACCCTTAGATAGTTGCTAATTCAATTGGCAGACTCCGAGACTTCAATAAGAGAACAGCCATGTAGGGAAAGGCCCTAGCAAGAAGCCACATCTGCACTTGCAGGAATGCTGTCTCCTATGGTAACAGTCTTTAACAGTTCCTAACTCCAATGGCTTCACTACAACTGCCTCTTGTAGTTATTCAACACTGATCTCCCAGTGTTTCACTAGACCCTCTGATTCACTGACTCTGAATCCCTTGAGCTCCTCCAAGATTTGTGGCGGTATCTCCCTCAAGCGTCACCCCTGCTTCTCTGCTGGGTCCTTAGCTTGGAACTCCAGATACTTCTCAAGCTTCATCCCTGCTAACCAGTGAGGTCCCTGGCTTCACTCACAAGGCTGCCCTGCAAGTGTCTCCTCTGTGGGTTGGGTCCCAAAATTGATC
Organism: Lithobates pipiens; assembly: GCF_037356315.1. Taxonomy (NCBI): domain Eukaryota; kingdom Metazoa; phylum Chordata; class Amphibia; order Anura; family Ranidae; genus Lithobates; species Lithobates pipiens. Next base: position 259,928,572 of record NW_027507785.1, on the reverse strand, counting down.
ACCACCTGAAGTTTCCTGATTGTCTACTGTGCCCTTTCGGTGAGAATATGGTTCCGGTGCTTGCTTTAGTTGCTCACTGTGGTCCCTGGTAAAGGTGATTGGTCACTTTGTGGCAACAGCGTCCCTTCAACCTCCAACCACTGACAGGTTCTCTGGCCGACAGAGGCGTCACTTTTGGTTGGACTGCAAGCCGCAATCCCAACCCTGAGCTGCCCTCTTACTTCTGGATAAGCCCTCACACAGCCTGGCAGCCAGATGCCCCCTGGATAGGCCCAGTCTCCAGCAGCCTCGGGATGCACGACACATGCCCACCCAGACAGCCATCTAGGTGGCACAGAACATAGATCACCTGACCTCACCCAAATATATAGGTTCTCCCAGCAGGCCAAGGGATTAAAAAACCCTGCACATTGGCTGAGATACCCCATATGCTCATAACCTGACCTTGGGTTGCCTTTCTCATATCTAGTACCACCAAGTAGTGATGGACGAACTTCCGACGGGACGTTTCGCGAAAGCGAAATGCGAACGGACCCAAACGTTCGCGAAACCGAACGTTCGCCGCGGGCCCCATTGACTTCAATGGGAGGCGAACTTTGCAAACCTTCATGTCGAATTTGCGGCCACGTGGTAATTATTAGGGGGTAAAACGTAGTCCCACCATCTGGACAATGACATAATACATGTATGAGGTGAATTTGGGATCGATAACTACAAGCATTTTTATTTTATTTGGGAAATTGTTCTAACAATTCAGGACTATGGAGCTAATGAAGGCAATGGAGGAGAGGGAAGGTCAGGGACCAGGGTAGGCAAAGAAGAGGGTGCAGGAGATGATCACCAGCAGCGTGACATACCGGAATGACACATGCACCGTGATAGAGGCATCTGACAGCAGCACCGTAATACAGAGCACTGACAGCAGCACCGTGACATACAGCGCTGACAGCAGCACCGTGACATACAGCGCTGACAGCAGCACCGTGACATACAGCGCTGACAGCAGCACCGTGACATACAGCGCTGACAGCAGCACCGTGACATACAGCGCTGACAGCAGCACCGTGACATACAGCGCTGACAGCAGCACCGTGACATACAGCGCTGACAGCAGCACCGTGACATACAGCGCTGACAGCAGCACCGTGACATACAGCGCTGACAGCAGCACCGTAAGCAGCCCCAGGAGGAAGTCAGCACAGCACAGGGATGGTGTGATCCCCTCATAATAAGAACCCCCAGGAGGAAGTCAGCACAGCACAGGGATAGTGTGATCCCTTCATAATAAGAACCCCCAGGAGGAAGTCAGCACAGCACAGGGATATCATAAGCAGCCCCAGTAGAAATATGACACCGCTCAACCTCTTCAAAGAGGAGGGTAGGGGCATATAGTACGGTGTGCTTTTTTGGGTCAAGGAAGTGAGCCAAATGAATTAAGAAGGTCTGTGTGCTTGATTAAAAAAATAGTTTATAGACATATACATGGTCTACTGGTCACATGTGTTGAATTCCTCCGAGATCCATGCCTCATTCATTTTTAGAAATGTGAGGTAGTTAACACTGTGGTGAGCTAGGCGAGTACGCTTATCGGTCACAATCCCCCCTGCTGCGCTGAACGTCCTTTCGGACAGGACACTGGATGAGGGGCAAGCCAACAGTTCGATTGCAAATTGGGCAAGCTCTGGCCAGAGGTCAAGCCTGCCCACCCAGTAGTCTAGGGGTTCATCACTCCTCAGAGCGTCCACATCGGCCGTTAACCCAATGTAGTCGGACACCTGACGGTCTAGGCGTTCCCTGATGCTGGATCCGGATGACACCTGTCGATGGGTCGGCTGAAAGAATGACCTCATATCCGAAGTCACCAACACATCTTCAAACCGGCCTCTTCTTGCAGGCGCTGTTGGATTGGTACCCGCAAATCCTTCTCTGGGAGTGGGAATTGCTCCTCTGCCAGCGCACGCAAAAGCAGAATGCAGCATTTCTCGAAGCAAGGCCTGGAAGTGCTGCATTCTGACAGCCCTCTGCGACGGCGGTAACATTTCCGCCATTTTGTGTTTGTACCGGGGGTCTAAGTACGTTGCCACCCAGTACTGGTCCTTGACCCTCATGCTTTTTATACGGGGGTCCCTATTAAAACACTGGAGCATGAAGGCCCCCATTTGCACTAAAGTGGAAGCGGTGTGGTGGCCTGGCTCCTGCTCATCATCCAGGATAATGTCGTCCTCTTCATTCTCCTCTCCCCATCCTCGCACAACAGGGATCCCAGAAAGGTTTAAAGCATGCTCTTCTTGCTCCTGCTCATCCGCCCCGGCACCATCCTCCTCTGACTCCTCTTCAGACTCCTGTTGTTGACTTGTCTCAGATAGAGTAGCCCCCCCTGGGAATTCATCCAGCATTGCGACTTCCTCATCTTCCCGCTCCTGCTCCTCCACAGCCTGATCAATGACACGACGCAATGCACGCTCCAGAAAGAAGGCATAAGGTACCATGTCACTGATGGCGCCATGGCTGCGACTGACCAGTTTGGTGATCTCCTCAAATGGCCGCAGAAGTCTGCATGTGTCGCGCATGAGCAGCCACTGGCGCGGTGAAAAAAAACCCAGCTCCCCAGAACCGTTTCTTTCGCAGAGTTCATACAGGTAGACGTTAACTGCACGTTTCTGCTGGAGCAGCCTATCAAGCATATAGAAGGTTGAGTTCCATCGCGTCGGGCAATCGCAAATAAGACGTCTGACCGGCAGATGGTGTCGCCGCTGAATGTCAGCAAGGCGAGCCATGGCCGTGTAAGATCTTCTGAAATGGGCCGAGATTTTCCTTGCCTGCCGCAAGATGTCCTGGACCCCAGGGTATTTGACAAGGAATCGCTGCACGACCAAGTTTAAGACGTGTGCCATGCACGGCACGTGCGTGATTTTGCCCTGTTTCAATGCGCTAAGCAGATTGGCACCGTTGTCACACACCACTTTACCAACTGTCAAATTGAGCGGTGTTAGCCACTCATCTGCCTGTGAACGCAAAGCTGAAAGGAGTGCCGGGCCAGTGTGGCTCTTTGCTTCCAGGCACAACAGACGCAGCACGGCATGGCAACGTCTCACCTGGCATGTGGAATAGGTTCTGGGGAGCTTGGGCGGTGCAGTGGAAGAGACGCTAGCAGCGGAAAAGGAGGAGGCAGCTGAGGAGGAGAGGGAGGAGGATGGAGTAGGAGGAGGAGAAGAAGAGTCAGGCCTGCATGCAATCCGTGGCGGTAAAACCAAATCTACACGGGTGCCACGGGTTACATGCTTGACGGCCGTCAGAAGGTTCACCCAGTGGGCAGTAAAACTGATATACCTTCCCTGCCCGTGTTTGCTAGACCACGTGTCTGTGGTCAGATGTATCTTGGCACCGACACTGTGTGCCAGAGATACATTCACTTGCCGCTGAACATGGCCATATAGCTCTGGGATGCCCTTCTCTGAGAAATACTTCCTTCCTGGGACCTTCCATTGTGGTGTTCCAATGGCCACAAATTTGCGAAAGGCCTCCGAGTCCACCAGTTTATATGGCAGTAGTTGGCGGGCTATGAGTTCTGACAAGCCAGCCGCCAACCGTTGGGCAAGAGGGTTATCCGGCGTCATCATTTTTTTACGCTCAAACATTAGGCCCACGGAAGCCTGCCTTTTTGCAGAAAAATGTGAGCTTGGCGTGATGGAAGGTGGAGTGGAGGACAATTGTGAGGAGAGAGGAGAAGGAGAAGTAGAAGACGAGGCTGGACGGTGAGAGCCTGCAGTGTGGCTTTGTGTGTTCCGTTGCTCCCACTGGGCTCGGTGATGGCTGCTCATGTGCCTTCTTAAGGCGGTCGTCCCTAGGTGAGTATTGGGCTTACCGCGACTAACGCGTTGACTGCAAAGATTGCAGATGGCAACGCTATTGTCAGCAGCGGACACGTTAAAAAAAGCCCACACTGCGGAGCCATGTGCCGGTGTCCTGGGAGCGCCAGATGTGACCGTACATGGTCGATGACTCGCTCCTGATACATTTGCAGTCTGCTTTGTCCCTGCTGTGCAATGTAAGTCATTGCTGCTTCTCCTCCCTATCTGCTGGTCCATATCTCCCTCTGAACTCCCCTCCTCTTCCTCTCTTGTGGGCACCCACGTGACATCACTAGACACGTCATCATCAACGTCACCTTCCCCACCGCTATAAGTAGAGATCTCGGAGTAGGCAGCAACACCGGGGACCAACCTCCTCCTTGGGCTGATCTGGGTACTGGCGTCAGACTGCTGAGTAGCGCTTGTTGCTACCTCCTCTTCCTGATCCAATACCAAGAGTGGCTGCGCATCAGAAATGTCCTCTTGATATGGATCGGAAAATAATTCCAGTGACTCAAGCGGAAGGTATGTGGTGGTGGTGGTGGTGGTCGTGTTGTTGGTGGTAGTGTCTTTGGGGGTGCACATAGCAGAGAGTGAAGAAGAGGGTGCAGATCGAGAGGATGAGGAGGGTGCAGAAGAGTAAGGCTGAGCGAGCCACTCAACCAAGTCTGGTGCATCCTTTAAAGTAATTGAACGCACCTTCTGCAACTTCCCACTTTGGCTCAAGCCTGTTGCTCCTGCCCTACCCCTACCACCCCTGCGGAAGGGCCTGCCTCTTCCTCTGCCTGTCATTTTTTAAATGACCCTGTGACAAAACTCTTAGTCCCTATACCGATGAAGGACTGCTGCAGTATAGGGCAGCGGTCAGCAGTGGTGCACGTCAACCCTATCTATTGTGGACCGATAGCGGTCCTTACAGAACAGCAGACTGTACCGCACTCAAGCCTATGTACCGTAGCACCCTATACCAAGTTACCAGTCCTTATAAGAACTTTTGTGGACCAAGCAGGTTGTGTATTAGTGTTTAGCAGACTGTACGTCAGTCCCTATACCGCTGAAGGACTGCTGCAGTATAGGGCAGCGGTCAGCAGTGGTGCACGTCAACCCTATCTATTGTGGACCGATAGCGGTCCTTACAGAACAGCAGACTGTACCGCACTCAAGCCTATGTACCGTAGCACCCTATACCAAGTTACCAGTCCTTATAAGAACTTTTGTGGACCAAGCAGGTTGTGTATTAGTGTTTAGCAGACTGTACGTCAGTCCCTATACCGCTGAAGGACTGCTGCAGTATAGGGCAGCGGTCAGCAGTGGTGCACGTCAACCCTATCTATTGTGGACCGATAGCGGTCCTTACAGAACAGCAGACTGTACCGCACTCAAGCCTATGTACCGTAGCACCCTATACCAAGTTACCAGTCCTTATAAGAACTTTTGTGGAACAAGCAGGTTGTGTGTTAGTGATTAGCAGACTGTACGTCAGTCCCTATACCGCTGAAGGACTGCTGCAGTATAGGTGAGCGGTCAGCAGTGGTGCACGTCAACCCTATCTATTGTGGACCTATAGCGGTCCTTACAGAACAGCAGACTGTACCGCACTCAAGCCTATGTACCGTAGCACCCTATACCAAGTTACCAGTCCTTATAAGAACTTTTGTGGACCAAGCAGGTTGTGTATTAGTGTTTAGCAGACTGTACGTCAGTCCCTATACCGCTGAAGGACTGCTGCAGTATAGGTGAGCGGTCAGCAGTGGTGCACGTCAACCCTATCTATTGTGGACCGATAGCGGTCCTTACAGAACAGCAGACTGTACCGCACTCAAGCCTATGTACCGTAGCACCCTATACCAAGTTACCAGTCCTTATAAGAACTTTTGTGGACCAAGCAGGTTGTGTATTAGTGTTTAGCAGACTGTACGTCAGTCCCTATACCGCTGAAGGACTGCTGCAGTATAGGGCAGCGGTCAGCAGTGGTGCACGTCAACCCTATCTATTGTGGACCGATAGCGGTCCTTACAGAACAGCAGACTGTACCGCACTCAAGCCTATGTACCGTAGCACCCTATACCAAGTTACCAGTCCTTATAAGAACTTTTGTGGACCAAGCAGGTTGTGTATTAGTGTTTAGCAGACTGTACGTCAGTCCCTATACCGCTGAAGGACTGCTGCAGTATAGGGCAGCGGTCAGCAGTGGTGCACGTCAACCCTATCTATTGTGGACCGATAGCGGTCCTTACAGAACAGCAGACTGTACCGCACTCAAGCCTATGTACCGTAGCACCCTATACCAAGTTACCAGTCCTTATAAGAACTTTTGTGGAACAAGCAGGTTGTGTGTTAGTGATTAGCAGACTGTACGTCAGTCCCTATACCGCTGAAGGACTGCTGCAGTATAGGTGAGCGGTCAGCAGTGGTGCACGTCAACCCTATCTATTGTGGACCGATAGCGGTCCTTACAGAACAGCAGACTGTACCGCACTCAAGCCTATGTACCGTAGCACCCTATACCAAGTTACCAGTCCTTATAAGAACTTTTGTGGACCAAGCAGGTTGTGTATTAGTGTTTAGCAGACTGTACGTCAGTCCCTATACCGCTGAAGGACTGCTGCAGTATAGGGCAGCGGTCAGCAGTGGTGCACGTCAACCCTATCTATTGTGGACCGATAGCGGTCCTTACAGAACAGCAGACTGTACCGCACTCAAGCCTATGTACCGTAGCACCCTATACCAAGTTACCAGTCCTTATAAGAACTTTTGTGGAACAAGCAGGTTGTGTGTTAGTGATTAGCAGACTGTACGTCAGTCCCTATACCGCTGAAGGACTGCTGCAGTATAGGTGAGCGGTCAGCAGTGGTGCACGTCAACCCTATCTATTGTGGACCTATAGCGGTCCTTACAGAACAGCAGACTGTACCGCACTCAAGCCTATGTACCGTAGCACCCTATACCAAGTTACCAGTCCTTATAAGAACTTTTGTGGACCAAGCAGGTTGTGTATTAGTGTTTAGCAGACTGTACGTCAGTCCCTATACCGCTGAAGGACTGCTGCAGTATAGGGCAGCGGTCAGCAGTGGTGCACGTCAACCCTATCTATTGTGGACCGATAGCGGTCCTTACAGAACAGCAGACTGTACCGCACTCAAGCCTATGTACCGTAGCACCCTATACCAAGTTACCAGTCCTTATAAGAACTTTTGTGGACCAAGCAGGTTGTGTATTAGTGTTTAGCAGACTGTACGTCAGTCCCTATACCGCTGAAGGACTGCTGCAGTATAGGGCAGCGGTCAGCAGTGGTGCACGTCAACCCTATCTATTGTGGACCGATAGCGGTCCTTACAGAACAGCAGACTGTACCGCACTCAAGCCTATGTACCGTAGCACCCTATACCAAGTTACCAGTCCTTATAAGAACTTTTGTGGAACAAGCAGGTTGTGTGTTAGTGATTAGCAGACTGTACGTCAGTCCCTATACCGCTGAAGGACTGCTGCAGTATAGGTGAGCGGTCAGCAGTGGTGCACGTCAACCCTATCTATTGTGGACCGATAGCGGTCCTTACAGAACAGCAGACTGTACCGCACTCAAGCCTATGTACCGTAGCACCCTATACCAAGTTACCAGTCCTTATAAGAACTTTTGTGGACCAAGCAGGTTGTGTATTAGTGTTTAGCAGACTGTACGTCAGTCCCTATACCGCTGAAGGACTGCTGCAGTATAGGGCAGCGGTCAGCAGTGGTGCACGTCAACCCTATCTATTGTGGACCGATAGCGGTCCTTACAGAACAGCAGACTGTACCGCACTCAAGCCTATGTACCGTAGCACCCTATACCAAGTTACCAGTCCTTATAAGAACTTTTGTGGAACAAGCAGGTTGTGTGTTAGTGATTAGCAGACTGTACGTCAGTCCCTATACCGCTGAAGGACTGCTGCAGTATAGGGCAGCGGTCAGCAGTGGTGCACGTCAACCCTATCTATTGTGGACCGATAGCGGTCCTTACAGAACAGCAGACTGTACCGCACTCAAGCCTATGTACCGTAGCACCCTATACCAAGTTACCAGTCCTTATAAGAACTTTTGTGGAACAAGTGAGTTGTGAATGTTTAGCAGACTGCAGCAGAAGGGCAGCAGTCAAGTATAATATCCTTTCTATATTTGGAAGAAAGAATATTATACATGTACAAGCCTATTACTGTACCACTGATACCAGTCCTGAAAAGAACCTTTGTGGAACTAATAATAACAGCAAGTCTTTAAAATTACCCTCACTGCCTGACAACACTGCTTCCTTCCTGTCCCTATACAAATTGGCAAAAAAAGAGAACGATTAGTGGTTACTGGAACAGCTCTTTTGTGGACCTTGATAGTAACAGCTAATGATGATGATGATGATGATGATGATGAAAGACTAATCTGGCTGTCCCTGTAGCATACACCGTCCTTTCCCTTTCTCTAAACTAACAAAAGACACTCAGGCTGCTGCAAGAATCAGCAGCACAGCAAACCTATCAACACCTAACACCTATACCAGTCCTGAAAAGAACTTTTGTGTACCAAATAGCTAGTGGTTTATCTCTCCCTACTCCACACAGGAACCTGTCCCTATCGTAACAGAAGAAAGAATGTAAAATGGCCACCGGATCGGGTGTATTTATAGGTTAGGGGGAATGTACAAGTGTCCATGTGCTGTCATGTCTCAATTGGCTGTCCTGTATCACATGATAAACGTGTCACCAAAGGTTAAAGTTCTTGTATACATTAAACACGTAAGTCCGCCGCGGCGAACGACGGAAAAAGGCGTTCGAACGTGCGGACCGCGAATGTCGGAAATTCGCCGCGAAACGACCGCCGGGCGAAACGTTCGTCCATCACTACCACCAAGTACCCAACCACCTAGTGGTAGAAGAGAAAAGTGCAACAAGGCTATACTTGGGGAGAAATCAATAGATCTCCATCAATCGACCAAGATAACTACTCTTGGTAAGTAAATTTGTGAGGAGCTCCCTGACTAAACCCCAGGGTGCTACACCAGGAAACATAAAACATAAAAAATAAGATTTTGTGGCTTTATGTACAAATTAATGAAAATTAATAAAAAGCATATTGTAAAAGGTAAACCATTTCATAATGAACCATATAGAGTGCTGAATAACGAACAAATAGAAGTGTGGGATTGACTAAAAATGAATAAAACAGACCAGGCAGCTACACTAATTTCTTTAATACTAGCATAGGCAAAACTATATTGAGAGGTGCTAAATCTTTTGAAGAGTGAGGGCCACTTAAGTGATTTGGTTACCGGTCATGGGCCTCAATGAACTATGGGGTTTTACCGACCCTCAAAGCCCTTACTGTCCTGAGCCTCCTCTATGGCTGTTTTCTCACTGATGCACTGCAGGTGCATTACTGCACACCTGTGGCTTTCTTGTGGATAAACTACAATTTGCAATGGACTTCTATTACATCTGGCAGGTGTGGTGTACTTTCTGAAAGTGCACCAGAATTCCTGCATTTCGCACTTTGCTGCACTTACTGATCACTGTGAACGCAGCCTAATAATAATTTTTTATAAGTGCTAATATGCCCATTGCAAAAGTGCATTGCATGTTTTAATTGGTCACTTCCCACCCAGACTATTGGCAAATCACAGCAAAGCGGAACATTCTTTGTTCACATCATATGAAGTCCCGCCAGAAAACACATTGCAGCGTGTTCTGTTACTGGCCTGCTGCCTGTACAATGTGATCACAGCAGATCACATGACAGTTGCAAGCAATGAATGGCTTTGATTCATACCAATCATTGTATACAATTGTGTTGCTAGCTGTGATTGACCACAGTAATCACATGATACAGACAGGGCCAATCACATCCCATCTGTGCCATGTGATTAGCTATAGTCAATCACAGCTAAGCACAAAATACAAACTGAATAAATCAGTTTCATTCCTTAAAAATGGTTGCTTATACCAGTGAATTTCACTGGTATAAGCAATCATAGTGTGTAAAAAAAAGAGTAGTATGGTGTTACTATGGTAGCACTGCATTACTCTGGTCACAGAGCATTAAAAAAAAATTTAAAAGAAAGAAAAAAAGTAATAAAAAGAAAAAAAAGTAAAGATTTTTTTTTTAATTGTTCCTTTTTTTTTACATACTGTCACAAGTCAGTGTCTCTGATCAATGTCACATCAGTTATCTATATGATTATTCTGTAGTGCACTGGTGGCAGTATATAAAAATAAAAAAAAAAAGTGAAAAAAAAATATTTTTTTTAAATCCTTAATTTTCCCCAAAAATTTAACAAAAGATTACAACTTCCAAAAAACTCACAATGCCTCTTACTAAACACCTTGGACTGTCTACTTTCCAAAAAGGGGTAATTTTGGTAATATTTGTACTGTCCTGGCATTTTAAGGCCTCAGTACATCAGGATTGATCAATTTTCAGATATACTGTGTATACCACAGTTTGTGGGCTCTATAACTTTCCTACAGACTAAATAATATACACTGATTCAGGTTAGTTTCACCAAAGAAATGTAGCAGTATACAGTTTGGCCTAAATGTATGAAGAAAAATGATTTGCATACTTTATTAACAGATTTTTTTAGCAAAAAAAAAAAAAAAACAGCGGTGATTAAATACCACTAAAAGAACACTCTATTTGTGCAAAAAAATTTATAAAAATCTCTATGGGTAAAGTGTTGCATGACCAAACAGTTGTCATACAAAATGTGACAGCGCTGAAAGCTGAAAATTGGCCTGGGCAGGTTGGGGGTAAAATTGTCTGGTATTAAAGTGGTTAATACACTGACCTTTTCTTCTTTCAGCTTCTGCTGGCATCACTCTCCAGGATGCTAGAAAAATCCCAGGGGAAGAAAGGAGATAGCGCTACAGGGGAAGCATCGACTTGCACCGGTTCCTGCTTCCTCTGCAGCCACTTCCTCCGCTGCTGGCGCCAGCTGCATACACTCTGATTCTCTGGGATGGTGGGTCAGCAACCCATTGATAGCGATCTGGGCTTGCTGACCCGCCATGCCAGAGCATGAGATTGTGGGCCACATCAGAGGGCCATGGGTTGAGCAACCCGGCTGTATTGTAATCATAGCCTTGCAAATAAGCTTGCTGAAAGTCAATACCAACATGATAGCTTAGTGCAGCCTTTTTCAACTAGGGTGCCCAGGCACCTTGGGATGCCTTCAGGTTTCTTCAGGGGTGCCTTGGCAAAATGCCTAAAAATTGCCCAAAAAATTGTATAAAAGCCACAAGGTGGATCAAAGCTGTTTTTTAGTTACACAACGTCACAATGCATTCATTGTGCACCATTACAACCTTCCAGCCGCTGGCACCCTAACAACCAATGACGTAATCAGTAATCGGTTGATCCATCCTTGTTTCCCCTCCCCTGTCTCCCTCTGCCACACTGGGGTGACATTAGCTGAGTGAGGGAGAGAAACAGAGGGAGAAGAGAAACACTGGAATACTAGTCAGTTCCAGAGTGCAAAGGTGTATTTGCTTTGGAATATGAAATCACCTCTAATGTCGGGTGTCCTACAGGTGTGGAGGTTGCTGTGATATATAAAACTATAGTTTTGTTTTTTACATTGTGGAATCTGGTGGCTTGAGAATGTGGAAAAATTTAAAGGGGGCCTTAACTGAAAAAAGGTTGAGAAGCACTGGCTAATTAGTGTATGAACAGACAGACCCTCTCAGTGATAGATGGTGTGTATCTGCCATGCAGGATCTTGAGGTTCTTAAGATAAATGAGTGAGAGGTCTGTAGGCAGCAAGGGGTTAAGCACTGGCAATACCTTACTCCCCCCTGGGGTATAATTTTGACTTACCTGAGTGTAATTAGAGGTGGTGCTGAGAAAGGAGATGCAGGCTGTGAGGGATCATGACTGCAGGACTGAAGCAGACCCAGTAAGGTCTATCTGTTAGCCAGGAGGCTTATATTCCTTTACTGAACTTTTGTTTTGGGCAGGGCCGCCATCAGGAGTGTACAGCCCAGACTCATGTAAGGGACCCAGGCATCCCAAGGGGCCTGGATGTCCCAAATGGCCTCGGCCCCAAGGTATTTCCACCTGCTGCCTGAAGGCTGGATAATTGACAGCCACTTTCAGCCACTCCGCCACACTTCCTTGTTGCCGTGGCAACACCAAGCTCACTCCTCACAAGTGCTGCCGATTAGACACCTCCGGATGCACTTCTGCTGGAATTAGTGGAGGGGGAAGTGGCGGAAAAGTTTTTGCCCACCTCCCCCTCCACCAATCGCCAATCACCAATCACCTGCTGGTCTCATCTGATGTTCTCCTCCTGCCGCTCCCCCCCCAGTGCCTGCTCTGTTTTGGGACTATGTTTTTCTAGAAGCCTTTACTGTTTTCTTTATCTGCTGACCAAATAAATAAGTGCAGGAAGCTGGGTTACCTGTCTGAAAACTCTTGACTTGGAGCTAATCGGCCACAGAAGGTAACAGAATCAAACTAAGTAACAACTGTACATACTGATACAATTATGCTTGTATAATGTATCTAAAAATGCTACAACTTTTACATACATGGGCCTTTAGAAAAAGTGTCTGCATAGGGATGAATCAGATATAAAATACTTTGGAATTTTAATAAAGAAAGAAAATGCAAACCTAAAACTTCAAATTAAAGCTAGAAAGATCTGTGTTAGGAATCTGTGTTGGCAGATACATTTTTGTCAGTCAGCTAATGGCCCTTTCGTGCAGGCGATTGGTCTGTTCATTTTTTGACCCGTGTTTGTACACTATAAGGTGACTGCAATACATGGGTGGGTTAATGTAAATGGACCTGCATCTTCCTACATCCAACCACCTCTGGGCCCGCTCAGGTCCACAGGACCAAATGTTTGCATTCAGGTCCCTTTTACAGAGCAGAACAGAGTTGGGTCGATGTTGGAGGACACTAGTTTGCTTACATATGACCACCTATAGGAATTACACGGGACTTGGAACAGACATGGATATCACAAACATGACATCTATACAGTTCTAATCCAACTCAGCAGTAGATGAGTTGAGGATCACCAGTAGAGACCATACAGACACCACCAGTGGGGCCTGAAATATGAAATAAAAAGTGCAAGAAGGGAGATCTATGGTAGGGGAATAAATACCTGTATTTCCTCTGATTCTCTATAAAATGGCAGACATATAATGTGGTCAGTGGCAGTAAGAGGGGTACAAGCTACTCATGGGTATTTAAAAACTAAAATGTACTGAGAAGAGGAGATGGAGGCAACAGATCCATGGAAAATGTAATGGAGAGTCTGGGTATGTTCGTGAAGATAGGGGAGTAGCTGTGACATTTAAGGGCCTATTTACATTTTGCACTTTTCCTGATGGGATTTCCAACTAAATAAAATTAAAATGCATCAAAGCATATATCAACGGGCTTTGGTGTGCAAAAAGTTTAAAATGTTTGTTGCGATGCAGTGCATATCAGCGTGCGTGATAATACATGTCAGCACACATGCATACGCGTTCACATGAAGAAGACCTCATGTAAAAAAATGCAAAAGTGTGTTCTGTCCAAAAGTCTGCTACCAGCATATACAATCTGAACAGCTAATAATTTCACTGAATACCCTTGACTATACTTCATAAGCACATATGAGACATCTATAAATTATGTCATGTTTTTAAACCTTTCCTTGAGGGGATCAAGCTGCTTGGCGTTTATAATAACTTCTCATGAAATTTTAATAAAACATGTTTTATATTTTGTAAAAATCCACTGAAAATCACTAGATTCTCATATTGATTCACCACAAGTGAATTTTTGTCCCAATGATTTGCTGAGTATTTTTACTGCCCCTTACCAGCAGTGTAAGAATTTGTAGACACCTGACCCTTAGTTTACTCTGAGTTGTAAGATGCCTAGTCCTGACCTCTGCACTATATACTCTATGTTGTATATAACATTATTCTGACCAAAATGTGTTTACAAGCTTGTAGCTCCTCCTGTCTCTCCCCCTCCACAGCTAATACATTTCCTGCAGCCACCACTTGGGTGCCAGGACGTTGGTTGCAGGGCAACAGGCCCCACACTGCCAGCAATGTCTCCTCTTCCATTGATCCCACTTGGGTGGCATCCTTGTTTGGTGGAGCGACAGTCCATCCACATAGCCTCCTCTCTTTATATTGGCTGGCAGAACTCAGTGCTTGATTTAAACATCACAAGCCCTGGGCTTATAATAGTGTTAGCTTTCTGGTTCTTGTACCTTGTGCCTTGCCTAGCCTTGTCTCTTGTTTGCTCCTGTTACTGATGTTTGCCTGGATAAGGATTACTCTAATGTTTGCCACCTGCCCTGACCTCTTACTTGGATAAAGATTATATTATTGATTGCAACCTGATCTGACACTTTGCCTGGATACAGATTATGCTACTGATTACCGTCTGTCCTGACTCTTGCCTGGATTACAAACAACACTACTGTCTGCTGCCGGTAACCAGTCAGCCACTGCTAGGTGCGTGACTAGCCAACTCCTACCTCAGTCGCTTCTGCACTCAGCATCTGCCTTCATAGGTATCCAGTTTGAATTTGCGAACTTGAAGCCATCTGACACAGTATGTGAACTCTCTCTCTCAGAGGACTCCTGAGGAGTGTCCTAGTCATCTGACTAGAACATCTCAACTTAAGTTTTGCGGCATCCAAGTATGCTGTCATATGTGAAACTGCTCTGACATCTTGATAGTTTGCTAACTGATAAACCTTACATTATCAAGAAGATCAGTTATCCTGGACCTTTAATTGACCATCCTCTAACCCTGCTCTGGCTTCTGTGGATGCATTTTTCAATGCTTTAGGTGTTCTCTGTTCGATGACCCTGATTGCATGCACATGGCAGAAGCAAGCTTTCATGCTTTACGTTAAAGCAGGTTGCCCAATGAACAATATTGTGAGTTTCCAGAAATGGGTCATGGACCTTTATTGAAATAATCCAACACATTTTAAAGTGTGTGAATCTCTCAAGTTATCAAGGATGCTCAAGTCAACCACCCCACACCTGAGATGCTAGAAGAAGCCGTGCAGCTAGCATCCTGTATCGACTGATGCCACTCTAGCTACTTCCTCCTCTTCTGCTACGTTACCCTTCCCCAAGGTTCCCGCTACCACTATTTCATTAGAAGAGGCTATGCTATGTAGATTGAGGCCACTTGCCAATAATCCATTATGGAACCAAAGGTCATTTCATAGGCATCCAAGGTCTAGCAGAGCCTGGATTGTGGGGGGGCAGCTTCACTGGGCCATATCCTTCCTCCAAGGAACAAAACAATTTATTTATCCTTGCCTGCATATCTTACAAATGTCTTAAGTATAATATCTCTGTCTTTTGTGGAGTTTGGCTCAGCTGGTTACTTCATAGATGAAGCACTAGCATATCAGCTTCAGCTTCCTCTGGTGGACTCCTTGTATTCCCTGGTTGCTATTGACAACCATCCAAAATTGTGACTTGGGACAGCTTTTGCACTGACCACTGTCTTCCTAAAGCCTACTTTGGTTTCATTCACTCCTCACTTTCTCTTGCTGGTGCGAATATCATTTTTTTTTCTGAAGAAAAACTATGGCAACCTCAGGCCATGTATTGACTTCAGAGCCTCGAATTGTATTGTGATTCCCAACCAATACCCATTCCCTTTGATAATTGAGCTATACAGCTCTGATCAAGGAGCCCAGATTTTTTCCAACATTGATAGTCAAATCCATCTAAAATATGCTAATGTATCCAACAGTACCCTTCCCACAGGCTGGCAATGCTGCTGTCAAATGACGTCTCCATTGCTCCTCCATAGAGTAGAGCCACCAATAGTTACTGCCTTATCACCAGAAAAAAAAAAGAAAAATTCAAAATGCAGCTGCAACATGTAATTGCAATATATATGCTTTTTTAATTTAGACAATCTTTACTGATATCTTCCATGGTTGCCTGGGCAAGTTACTTGTAGACTAACAGAGTGACATTTTTTTTCCAGTCTTCGGCAGATCATCATAGCACTCTCAGCCAGGTTTTGAAAACTAGCCTTGTATACACCAAACTGTAGAAGTGTATTTTCCATGCTACCAAGGTCCAATTTCTGAGGTACATTATCTCTAATACTGGCTGCTCTGATTATTGATCTCACCAAGATCCGGCTTCACAGTGGCCTCTACCAATTGATCTTCATGCCATTCATTACTTCTTGGAGGTTTACCATTTTTTTTTATAGGGCGTTTATACAACCTTCTCTACACCTGGAAATGCCCCAATGACTTTACCAAGAAAAGGTTCTAATCCCAAATTTTGACCACAAGAAACAATCCAAGCTTTCAAAATCCTAAAGAAGGCTTTTATTTTGGCTCCCATTTTGGGGCATTCAAGCCTTGCTTTACCTTTCTTGTTAAGGTTGACGCTTCTGAGAATGGAGCAGGAGCTGTTTTGTCACAAAATACTTCCAACGGCAACCTGTATCCTTGTTTGTCACATGTTTTCTTCCTCTGAGCACAACTACAACATAAGCAACTGAGATCTACTGGCTTTGAAAAGGTCTTTGAAAGAGAGTCATCATTGGCTGGAGAAGGCCCAACATTTGGTAACCATCTGTATGGATCAAAAAAACTTCAAGTATTTCTAAGTAGGCCAAGTGTCGGGCAATTCTTCTTTTTTTCTCCAGGTTCAATTTCATCATGCAAATAATATATCAGCTGCTGCTTGCTTCCTTTTATAGACTGCTGTTGACTTCACTTCCTCTTCAGCTTTATCAACAGGGGTTCTAAGCCCTTGTACACACGGTCGGACATTCTGACAACCAAATCCGTTGGATTTTGTCCGATGGACTTTCTCTGAAACTGTTGCATACACGCGGTCGGACAAAGTTGTCGGAAAATCCGATTGTACATAATGTGATGACGTTATTTTGTTACGACGGGACTACGTTCAGGCTAGTAGCCAATAGCTTTGGTCTAGGAGTTTGATCTGAGCATGCGTGGCACTTTGTCCGTCGGAGTAGGCTACACATGATCGGAGTATGTCCGATCCGAGCATTTTGTCGGAAAATTTTACCGGCAAGTTGGAAAAGTTGGACCGTCGGATATTCTGACGGAAACAGTCCGATGGAGACCACACACAGTCGGAATATCCGACGAAACGGTCCGATAGCACACATTCCGTCGCAATCTCCGACCTTGTGTACAAGGGCTGAGAATATAGAGGCAAATGCTCTTTCTTAAAGCTTTGCACCCTGCTCTTCATCCCTCTCTAGTGAACACTCTATTCTGGCCTCTGCCCAGATCATTGACCTCCTGACCTTTGTACTCCACTTAAGGCAGCTCAAACCTCTTCTTGTAACATTGCCCCAACCATCTGGTTGTTTGTTCCCCTTCAGCTCTGGCTCAAAGTGCTTCAACAGCCACACAATGCCAAGTTTGCTGGCCACCCTTGTATTCACATAACCATCTCCGCTTCACCTTCCTCATCTCTCAAGAAGGGTGCTACAGCTTAAGACAGGGCCTGTGAGATCTGTGCCCGCTTAAAGTCAGCCCAGACTTAGCCTTTTGAGCCGCTGTTACTACCTATTCCTGAACATCCTTGGACTCATTTTATTTTTGATCTGCCTCGCTTCCTTAAAGGGTCAAGACAGTCATCTGGGCAATAGGTGTCTTTTTTTGTTTTGTTTTTGGCTACAGAGTTCTGATCTTTTCATACAAAGTCATCAAATTTAATGGAATTCTGGTGAACATTCTTTCAGACAAGCTCTTGTGATTTCTGCAGCAACCAATGCTCCTATCTCTTCCCCTGCAGCTCTTATGATTCCCACAGACTCCTCTCAGCTGATCTTCCTTTCCCAGCCGGAGCGTCCCTTGCCAGGCAGCAGGGTGTGGGCTGCCAGCAATGCTTCCTCTGCCATTGACTGGAAGAGCCACTCCTCTTGAGTAGTTTCCTCATTGCTAGGCAGCAGGTCAGCTCTATCTTCCTAGCCACTCTCTTTTCATTGTCTGGTTGCACTGCAGCACTTTATTTAAACATCACAAGCCTAGGTCTCTGGGCTTGTGATATAGCTGTCTTTCTCACTCCTGTACCTTGCTTATGTTACTGACACTTGCCTGTATATACTGTGTATTACTCCTATTTACCACCTGACCTGACCTCTTGCTTGGATATGAATTATGCTATTGATTGCAATCTGCCCTGACCACTTGCCAGGATACAGACTGTGCTCCTGATTGCCACCTGCCCTGATTCTTGCTTGGATTATGGATTATGCTACTATCTGTTTCTGCCTCAGACTGATATTAAAACCAGTCTGCCACTACCTAGGTTTCTCCAGCAACCTTCACTCAGAAAAGTGGTGTTTGCGCAGAAATAATATAGTACTTTAGGCACTTAATTGAGGGATATTATGCACAAATATGGTAGCAGAGAAACAGAGCAAAGGGAGAGAACTGGACCAGCCCCATACAAATTTCTAAAAAATATCTCCTTCCTGCACTGTGCTAGTGCCAAGCTTTTACACCCTGCATACTATTTAACCATGAATGATTACAACATGAGTATTGTAAAGACAAAAAACACTCCAACAATTATGTTTCTGTCTTTATGACCTATTTTGGTTTCCAGATCCGTATAAGTTGCTGACACCACTCTATCTAAAAATTATTATTATTATTATTATTATTATTATTAATAATAATAATAATAATAATAATAGTAATGTGGTATGATGTACAAAGGCAGACGGGACTTGCTGGAATTTGAGTTGAAGCAGAAGTAAGTAGACCAGTCAGTTTTTATTTTCTCAGTTATCCAATAAATCATAGATTTTAGGTTTAAATCCGAGCAAAAGAAAAAAAAAACCTTTTAGATCCGTAAGCAGTCTGGGTTCCAGAAAAACATTTAGGGCTCCACTGTGATAAAACATTGGCCTAAGGCTGCTTTCACTTTGTTGCAAAACTTAGCAAAAATTTGACTATAAAATGACGTGACTGCACCTGCAATCGCAGGTGCGCTTTTGGTGCTTTTTCCATTAATTTCAATGGGGAGGTGCATTTTTGGTGCATTTGTTTTTCCATAGCACCAAGATACACCAAAAAGGCAGCATGCACGACTTTTAATAATGCAACTGACCTGCAACAGACTGGTGTGAAGCATTCCATAGGATTTAAAGTGGTTGTAAACCCTTACAAACCACTTTGACCTACAGGTAAGCCTAGATTAAGGCTTACCTGTAGGTCCAAGAAATATCTCCTAAACCTATACGGTTTAGGAGATATTTGCCTGAAGACAGGCACCGCTGTCTACGGCGCATGCGCTGTAGACAGCGACGCGCAGGCGCACTGAGCGTGGCATTTCCAACAATGGATCTGCCGCGCGTGTCGGCTCCCGTGCGCATGCGCGGGAGTGACGTCATCGCGGCTCCGCCGAATGACAGCGGCGGAGCTGCGAGACGCCACCAGCAAGATGGATGCGGCGGACTACAGGGGACAGCGGCGACTTCGCTGGCTCCTGTGTCAGGTAAGTGACACATAATGGGCTACTATGCAATGCATAGTAGTCCATTATGCTTTGCCTTTGCAGGGAATGAAAGAGGAAGTAAACTCATTAGGGTTTACTTACTCTTTAATAGTCATGCATTTTTCTTCCGCTTTTGTAAAGGCAAAAACGGAAGAAAAACTGATCAGTGTGAACGGGCTCTCAGTTAAAATGAGGACGATTAAACAAAAATGATGGGATATCCTAAACTTACACACTCAGGAACACAACAAAGGTCTAGTGCACAATGTTTAGAAGCACTAGAGGACAGGGCTGTATTTAGGCATTATGGAGTCTGTGGCACCCATGAATGGTGACACCCTTTTGAAAGCCCCCTATGCGTGTCTTTCAATTTTTTAGTACAAACAAGAATTTTTTTTTCTAAGTTATAAACTAAATAACGAATTAAAGACGAAGATGCACCTATTTACTTACAAGCACTGTGGCTTGCCTTGCAGCACAGGGATATTGGGTTCTGTCTCTAGTGAAGATACTATAGGTATTGAGCTTATATGTCTCTGTGCTCTGGTTTCTTCCCAAAATATAGGAAGGTTGACTTGGTAATGGCAAATGGTTCTTTGCACTTTGTAGGACACTGCATAATTTGTTGGCACATTGTAAAACCAATATTTCAAAAAAGCTGGAACTCTGTGTAAAATCTACATAAAAACAGAATGCAATTACTTGCAAATCTCAAACCCATATTTTACTCACAATAGGGAGGGCGAGTGTGCGGGATAACGGGTCGACAGGTGAGAGAGCCTGAGTAGGCAGATCGGAGCATGAGTCGCCAGGTGAGTGTGCGGGTGTGCAGGACAGACATCGAGTGAGGGAGCGGTCCGGTCTGCAGATGAGCAGAGAGTCAGTAAGCTGGCAGGTGGAGAGCAGAGAGATGACGTAATCTCTCACTGCCCGCCCTGCATCACTGCAGTTCTGCTCTCACTGTACAGCTGCGGGCAGCAGAGAGATTAGATCTTCTCTCTGCTGCCTGCCTTCAGTCTGACAATATGCACCTTAGCAGGCCAATGACAATAAGCAACGTGTGGCAGGTGATGTGGCAAGTGTAATCTGCAATGTGTGGCAGGTGACATGGCAAGTGTAATCCCCAATGTGTGGCAGGTGACGTGGCAAGTGTAATCCGCAATGTGTGGCAGGTGATGTGTCAAGTGTAATCCCCAATGTGTGGCAGGTGATGTGACAATCAGCAACATGTGGCAAGTGTAATCCCCAATGTGTGGCAGGTGACCTGTCAAGTGTAATCCCCAATGTGTGGCAGGTGACTTGTCAAGTGTAATCCCCAATGTGTGGCAAGTGACGTGGCAAGTGTAATCCGCAATGTGTGGCAGGTGATGTGGCAAGTGACAATCGGCATCTGGTGGCAGGCAAGTGACAATCCGCAGCTTTTGGCAGGGACGTGGCAAGTGACAAGCTGCATCTGAAGGCAGGTCGACGTGGAAAGTGACAGACTCGAGGCTCCAACTGATTCTGCATTAATAGAACCATTTCATTTTATATTACAATGTAATAATAGAAATAATGCACTTCAATCATCCTGACACCATAACAGTGCAGTGATGATGAAAGCGCTAGCCATTGCCCCAATAAATTGCCCACAAAAAAAAGCATTTTCTGGCAGTGCCCCTTCCGAGACTAGACTCTGGATCCCCCCTGGTGTAGCATCGCCTCTTTTGGGAGAGGAATGTTGTCCCATTCTTGCCTGCTACTGTAACTACTCAACAATCCTGGTCTTCTATGTCATATTTTTCATTTCAAGATGCGCCAAATTTTTTCAATTGCTGAAAGGTCTGGACTGTAGGCAGGGCATAAGCACCCATACTCTACAAATCCATGCTGTTGTCATAGATGAAGTATGCAGTTTAGCATTGTCCTGTGGAAATATGCAAGGCCTTCCCTGAAAGACATCATCTAGATGGGAGCATACAGTATGCTGCTCTAAACCCTGGATATACAGTTGTGTTCAAAATAATAGCAGTTCAGCATCACTAACCAGATCAATCCCAGTTTTTGGTATAAATTATATTTCTACATGGCAAATAGTTTATTAGTAGGTGTAATACAGTAATGGAAAACCAACAGACCTGACGGTCATGACACGCATGCTGCTGATTCTGTGTAATTTAATCGTCAATTTAAATAAGTTGAGTCATGCATTTTTCTGCATTGTCTGGGAAAAAACAGGTGTCAAACAGGTGGCCCTTTATGTAGGGATGAAGGCAGCAAATGTTTTACATGCTGGGTATGGTGCATTTCTCTCTGCAAATATGAGTAAAATCATGGGTCATTCCAGACATTGTTCAGTGTACTTTGATTAAAAAGTTGACTGGAGAGGGGAAAACATATAAAGAAGTGCAGAACCTGATAGGCTGCTCAGCTAAAATGATCGCAAAGGCTTTAATATGGCAACAAAAATCAGAAAGAGGTGGAAGAAAACAGAAAACTACCATTCAAATGGTACCAAGAAATACAGGGGAATTGTGGAATGTGGTACAATCGCCCTGAGCTGGAATACCTGCATAAATGCAGACACTTTTTTTTATTTTTATTTTTGAAAAAGCCTAATATACCTTTTTTCTTCACTTCCTGTAAAGTAATAAAATTTTTCTTCATGTTTTGATTTGGAATAGACTGTGCAGTGTTCCCAGTGCATTTGTGTGTATGGAAATAAAGGCTATTATAAAGATTTCGAGCTTTACTCACTTTTTTAACCACTTACAGACTGCCCGCCACAGTTTTACGGCAGGCGGTCCGATACAAGGTAAAAGTAGTCTCTGCAGTGGATTCGCCGCACAATCACTTTTATCGGTGGCAGGAGAGGGGGGCCCCCCTCCCGCTGTGATCCGGTGCCCTCCGCCACTTCCCAGAGCCATCGGCAGCGGCGGAGGCGATCGCGTCTTGTCTCCTGCTTGGTATGGAGATGAGTGAAAGGAAGATGGCCCCCACCCATCTCCATACAATTGCTGGGTGGAAATGACGTCAAAGCGTCACTTCCGCCCACAGCTCTTAAAGGGACAATTTTTTTAAATTACATTTTTTTATTTTTTATTATTGCATTTTAGTCTAAACTTTTTTATCCCTGATCTCATATTTAAGAGGACCTGTCATGCTTTCTTCTATTACAAGGGATGTTTACATTCCTTGTAATAGGAATAAAAGTGAAATTTTTTTTGTAAAAGGTAAAATAAATAATAATAAAACATTTTTTAAACGCGCCCCGTCTCGCCGAGCTCGCGCGCAGAAGCAAACGCATACGTGAGTAGCACCCGCATAAGAAAACTGTGTTTAAACCACGCATGTGAGGTATCGCCACGATTGTTAGAGCGAGAGCAACAATTCTAGCCCTAGACCTTCTCTGTTATGTAATGTAAAACATGCAACCTGTATAATATTTTAAATGTCACCTATGGAGATTTTAAAGTTTGTCGTCATTCCGTGAGCGGGCACAATTTTGAAGCATGACATGTTGGGTATCAATTTACTCAGTGTAACATTATCTTTCACAATATAAAAAAAATTGGGCTAATTTTACTGTTGTCTTATTTTTTTTATTCAAAAAATGTTTTTTTCCCCCAAAAAGTGCACTTGTAAGACCGCTGCGCAAATACAGTGTGAAAAAAGTACTGTAATGAGCGCCATTTTATTCTCTAGGGTGTTAGAAAAAAAAATAATATATAATCTTTGGGGGTTATAAGTAATTTTCTAGCAAAAAAAAACTGTTTTAATCATATAAACGCCAAAATCTCAAAACCAGGCTGGTCCTTAAGTGATTAAACACACAGCTATTATTTTGAACACAACTGTATCTTTCTGCATTGATGGTGCCCATTCTATATGCACTAATGCACCCCCAAACCTTCACAAATGTAGGCTTTTTAACTAACTGCTGATAACATGGTGACCATGGTTGCCAAAAAGAAATTTTGATTTGTCTGACCACAGAAGTTTTCCACTTTGCAACAGACCATTTTAAATGAACATTGGGCGAGAGTAGACGTGTTGCTGCCATCAAATTCAAATTGTTACCTTTTTTTTCCTTTGCTTTTAAATGGTAAATTTTCACTGTTTTAAACATTGGTTATATATTTTTTTTTCTATTGTGAATAAAATATGGGTTTATGAGATTTGCAAATCATTGCATTCTGTTTTTATGTAGATTTTATACAGCGTTCCAACTTTTTTGGAACTGGGGTTGTAACTTAAAAAAAAAAACATTGCCTATTACTACAAGCATCTTCATCATCCTCTTTTTATTTGTGACAAAATTAAAGTGGTTGTAAACCCTTACAAACCACTTTTACCTACAGGTAAGCCTAGATTAAGGCTTACCTGTAGGCAGGGCCGCTGATAGAAATCATGGGGCCCCGTACAGCTTACCTGACGGGGCCCCCTTCAGCTCCACCTTGGCCCCACCTTCAGGCCCGCCCTGCCACTGGCCCCTCCCCAGACCCCACCTTGAAACAAAGTGCAGGTTTGTCTACAAGTGATAGGCATGGGTGGCACTGTCTGCAGCACATTACGGCATTGACGGCATGGGTGGCACTGTCTGCAGCACATTACGGCATTGGCCACACTGTCTGTAGCACATTATGGCATTGGCGGCATGGGTGACACTGTCAGTAGCACATTACGGCATTGGCGGCACGGGTGGCACTGTCTCTGCAGGCAGCACATGCGTTATGGGCCATAATGCATGTGCTACCGGCAGACAGTGCCGCCAATGCTGTAACGTGCTGCAAACAGTGCCAGCCGTGACACTAATGGCATAACGCATGTGCTACTTGCTGACAGCGCCACCCATGCCACCAATGCCATATTTTGCTGCAGACAGTGCCACCCATGCCGCCAATGGCATAATGCCATTGGCAGCATGGGTCGCACTGTCTCTGCAGGCATCACATGCGTTATGACATTAGGGTCATGGGTGGCACTGTCTGCTGCACAATATGGCATTGGGAGCATGGGTGGCACTGTCTGCAGGCAGCACATGTCTTATGGGCCATAACGCATGTGCTAACTGCAGACAGTGCCAGCCATGCCACCAATGCCATATTCTGCTGCAGACAGTGCCACCCATGAAGAGGCATTCTTTCGCACCCGAAATAGAGGAAATAGTCCCTCCCCTGCCGCCACCTAGTCTGCGGATAGCTATCTGCACCAAAAAAATAAAAACGTAAAAATAACCGGGGGGTGGTGGGGGTTATTTGGTTGGTAGTTGATTCAGACGGACTCTGATCGGCCATGGCTGAAGGATTTTTTTTATATTAATTATTTATCTGCTCAGCTTGCTTGGGCCCCCCTGCTGGCTGGGCCCGGTACAACAGGGCCATTTATACTGGCCTATCAGCGGCCCTGCCTGTAGGTCCAAGAAATATCTCCTAAATCTACACGGTTTAGGAGATACTTGCCAAAACACAGGCACCCCTGTCTACGACGCATGTGCCGTAGACAGCGGCGTGCAGGCGCACTGAGCGCGCCACTGTCAACGGCGATATGCCGCGAGCGGCGGCTCCCGTGCGCATGCGCAGGAGTGACATCATCGCAGCTTCGCGGCAGAGCAGCGAGACCCACCGAGAAGATGGATGCGCCGGACTACAGGGGACAGCGGTGACTTCGCTGGCTCCTGTGTCAGGTAAGTGACACATAATGGACTACTATGCATCCATTATGCTTTACCTTTGCAGGGAATCAAAGAGGAAGTAAACTCATCAGGGTTTACCTCCTCTTTAAAGCGGTTCTTCACCCTAAAGGGGAAGTTCCGCTAATCTGATCCCTCCCCCCCTCCGGTGCCACAATCGTCACCTTTCAGGGTGGAGGGGGGTGCAGTTACCTGGATAATCCAGGTATCTTCACCCACTTCTGGGCAGACCGCCGCAGGCGCCCCGCCCCCCCCCGTTGTGTTCTGGGAAACACACAGTTCCCATGACACAGCGGGGGACCAGAAGAGACGCGCAGTGCGACTCGCGCATACGCAGTAGGGAACCGGGCAGTGAAGCCGCGATGCTTCACTTCCCGATTCCCTGACAGAGCATGGCGGCGGGGGCAGCAGCAAGACGAGCGATCGCTCGTCATCTGCCCCCGACATCGCTGGACCCTGGGACAGGTAAGTGTGATTTTATTAAAAGTCAGCAGCTGCAATATTAGTAGCTGCTGGCTTTTAATATTTTTTTTTAGGTGCAGAACCACTTTAAGAAAGGCAGATTGCTGGATTTTTTACTTTTATGTTTGAAGCCAATATGTAAATAATTGCATAAACACATGCTATGCATATAAACATATTTCTGGTTAAAAATAAATAAATAAATAAAAAAGAAGACCTGTGGACATAATGGAGTTAATCATTCTCTGTGATATTGTTTCTGCTCTTTCTGCTGTCTGTAAGTGATCATATTGTTTGTAGCGGTTTCTTGCCTTGTGCTGCCCTGTTGTGTGCCCCCTGAAGGGGAGAGGTCAAGTGATTGCCCTCTGTAATGTTTTCACAAGAACAAAGTCCTTTTAACAGCATTGTGCAAGCTGTGTCATAATTGCTGATGCTGAATACAGATGAGTAAGGAAAATTCTATGAACCTAGATTCACCATGGATTGTGCTAGTTAGTTTGATGTGGATATAGAATATCTCAGAAAAGTGAGTACACCCCTCACATTTTTGTAAATATTTTATTATATCTTATGTCAGGGGTGCCCAACCTTTTGAAGAGAGAGGGCCACTTAAGCAACTTGGTAACCGGTCACGGGCCACAATGAACAGTGCAGGTGGATGACATGTCCATGCAGAGTGGACACGCACACAGCCCACTCTACTCTATGGGTCCTCCAATCCGATCCGCCCTGACAGAAGGGGATTGATTCCCTCTTGTAAAAGGACACAAATCTGTTTACATCTGCCATTTCATAGAGGTGAATAGAGGGTTTGATTGAGTTGGTCTTTCACACTAATGCAGCGCAGTGCACCTGTGTCTTTCCTGCGGGTTAGCTACACTTTGCCATAGACTTCTATTATATCCTGCAGGCAGGGCTGGACTTACCATTGGGCTTGACTGGGCTCAAGCCCATGGGCCCCACCCAATAGGGGGCCCCGCCGAGATACATAGCCGAGTGTACTTGGCTCGGCTCCGCTCACAGTCACACCCAGTCCTGCTCTATGATGGACATAACACAGAGACTGGGCGTGACTGTGAGCTGAGCCGAGTACACTCGGCTACTCTCGGCTCCGCTCGGGACTTCAAGAGTACTCGAGAGCTGCCGAGATATGCAGGACTCTGTATCTCGGCGGCGCCATTTTTAAACTTCAAGGCTGCAAATGACACTGACAAGGCTGCAGATGGATGGCAAAGGCTGCAGATGGACACTGATAAGGCTGCATTAATGGGCATTTAAATGTAAGTTTTTTTTCCTTAAACTTCCCTCCTAAAAGTTTTTTTCCTTAAAATTCCCTCCTAAAATTGGGGTGCGTGTTATAAGCCGACAAATACGGTAATGTATAGAAGGTAGGGCCCGAAAGTGGCTCAAGCCCAGGAGCCCCCACCACCCTAAGTCCTGCCCTGCCTGCAGGTGTGGTGCACTTTCTGAAAGCTCACCAAACCCGCAGGTAATAACAGAAATCTATGCCTCAGTGCAGGTAACCTGAAGGTGCGCTGCCCCTGCTGATCAATTTGAAAGCAGCCCAGTAACCACTGCGCAGATATGCCCATATATTCACTGCAAACTTACCTTTAATAACAGTCTTCGGCCCCTTTCACACGAACGATCCATTCAGGTCCGCCTATCAGTTCTTCAGGCGGACCTGAACGGATGCCCCATAGAGGTCTATGGAGCGTTGGATGTCAGAGGGGACAAGTACGCTGACATCCGACCCGCTCCGATCCGAAAAAGTGTGACGGAGGAAAAAGCTATTTTTCCATCCGTCATCGGATCGGATGATGATGCACACTGCGGTCCGTCGTCACCCGATCTCCCATAGGGGAGAGCGGCGCTGTGACAGGTCCATCCCTGCGCAGTGTGCAGAGACAGACCTGTCATCTTCCTGCTCAGCGGAGATCGCTCCGGCGATCCCCGCTGAGCAAGCGGATATCCACGGGGTGGATCAGCACTGATCCGCTCCGTGTGAAAGGACCCTTCCATTCAGGTATCGCCTGCTGTTGCTGTCCCCAGAAGAGTGCATCTGGTATCACTCCGCCTGTGGGAAGAGACGGCGCTATACAGGAAGCATCAGCTCAGTGGCGGAATTATAGGGGTCGCCAAGATCACCATGGCGACCGGGCCCCTTGCTGCAGGGGGCCTGAGGGCCCCCTGTACTTCTGCGATAGGAGGGAAGGCTGAGAGGAGCTCACAATCATCAGCCGAACTGAAATCGGCACTGTGCGGCAGCTCCTCACATTAGGCTTAGTGAAAGCAGTGTGTGCTCTTTGTCTCCCCCTAGAGTGCAGTACCCGCCAGGAAGAGGTAAATGTCTGCTGTTTTTTTTAAATAAGCCTATCTACTGTATTTGTGTTTGTATGTGTTTGTGTGAGCATGCTTGTATGAGTGAACATGCTTGTATGTGTGTGTGTGTGAGCTTGCTTGTATGAGTGAACATGCTTGTATGTGTGTGTGTGAGCATGCCTGTATGAGTGAACATGCTTTTATGTGTGTGTGTAAGCATGCTTGTATGAGTGAACATGCTTGTGTGTGTGTGTAAGCATGCTTGTATGAGTGAACATGCTTGTGTGTGTTTGTGAACATGCTTGTATGTATGTGTGTGTGAGCATGCTCGTATATGCGTGTGTGTGAGCATGCTTGTATGTATGTGTGTGAGCATGCTTGTATGTGTGTGTGAGCATGCTTGTATGTGTGTGTGAGCATGCTTGTATGTGTGTGTGAGCATGCTTGTATGTGTGTGTGAGCATGCTTGTATGTGCATGTGTGTGAGCATGCTTGTATGTGCATGTGTGTGAGCATGCTTGTATGTGCATGTGTGTGAGCATGCTTGTGTGTGCGTGTAAGCATGCTTGTGTGTGTGTGAGCATGCTTGTATGTGCATGTGTGTGAGCATGCTTGTATGTGCATGTGTGTGAGCATGCTTGTGTGTGCGTGTAAGCATGCTTGTGTGTGTGTGAGCATGCTTGTATGTGCGTGTGAGCATGCTTGTGTGTGTGTGTGAACATGCTTGTGTGTGTGTGTGAACATGCTTGTGTGTGTGTGTGAGCATGCTTGTATGTGTGTGTGAGCATGCATGTATGTGAGCATGCATGTATGTGTGTGTGTGTGAGCATGCATGTATGTGTGTGTGTGTGAGCATGCATGTATGTGTGTGTGTGCGAGCATGCTTGTATGTGTGTGCGTGAGCATGCTTGTATGTATGTGTGTGTGAGCATTAATGTATGTGTGTGTGTGCGAGCATGCTTGTGTGTGTGCGTGTGAGCATGCTTGTATGTGTGTGAGTGTGTGAGAGCATGCATGTATGTGTGTGTGTTCATATATGTATGTGTATGTATGCATGTGAATGTGCATGTGTTTATCAGTGGCGGTGCATCCAAAAGGGTGCACAGGTTCCACCCCCTCTATGACCAAAGGATAGACTCATGCATAGCATAGCATGAATCTATCCATGGCCACCACTGCCACCCCCATATTTAGGTGTCTGGTTCCTTTTGGGGTGCCGGGTGCCTGAATTACAGCTGCGGGGGGGGGGGGGGGGTTTGCAGCGCCTGATTAGAGCCATGGGCTATAATAGGCTTCAAAATAGGTGAACTGCGAGCGCCATGCTTGACGCTCACAGTCTACCCAGCCAGGTGTGTTAGAAAAGTGAATTAATATTCACTTTCCTAACACTGAACCGCCTCTCCACCAATCAGGTGTGCGGGTCTTTTACCCATCACTTGATTGGCTGAAACGATAGACACAGCTATTGGACACCCATCAGGAGGAGAGGACGGGAGATGAGGATGGCAGTAGCTGCATGGAGGACCCCGCTCATGGCCGTTACCCGCTGCCCCACCAAGACAGGGTAAGTGGCGGGCAGACAGTGAGCTGGCAGTGGGGATTCACAGTGGCAGCATTTGATGGGCACAGTAGCAGCATTTGATGGGCACAGTGGCGGCATTTGATGGGCACAGTGGCGGCATTTGATGGGCACAGCGGTGGCATTTGATGGGCACAGCCGCAGAGTTTGATGGGCACAGTAGTGACATTTGATGGTACAGTGGTGGCATTAGATGGTACAGTGGTGGCGTTTGATGGGCACAGTGGCTGTAATTGATGTTTTTTAAATCGGTTCCTTTATATGCAGCCACCCACTTGGGACTGGGCCCTGGTGTTCCACCATCGGGCTCGGAGAAAAGAGCCCTGTCCGGAGGACGGGGGGGGGGGGGGGGCCCGCCATGGTTTCCTGCATCGGGGCCCTGAAGGTTCTAGTTACGCCACTGCATCAGCTTATACAGCTCTCCCTCCACAGCTGCTTGCTTTGCCGGCTTCATTAACAACACAGATGCTCTGGGATGGCGGGTCTGCAACCCATGATTTGGGCTTGCCAATCTGCCATCCCATAGAAGGAGGTCGCGGGCCACCTCAGAGGGCTCCGCGGACCACTGGTTGGGCACCCCTGTCTTATGACAACACTGAAGAAATTACACTTTGCTACAATGTACTCACTTTTGTTGCCAAAGGTTTAGACATTAATGGCTGTGTTGAGTTATTTTGAAGGAACAGCAAATGTACACTGTTATACAAGCTGTACACTCACTACTTTACATTGTAGCAAAGTGTAATTTCTTCAGTGTTGTCACATGAAAAGATATAATAAAATATTTACAAAAAATGTGAGGGGTGTACTCATCGTTATCATCTCTATCTCTCCCAGGCATATTGTCTAATTACATTTTGCATTTTCAATGTTTCACTTTAAAGAGGAAGTAAACCCTTCCAAACAACTTGGACCTATAGGTAAGCCTAGATTAAGGCTTACCTGTAGGTCCAAGCAATATCTCCTAAACCTATATGGTTTAGGAGATATTTGCCCGAAAATGGGCACCGCTGTCTACGGCGCATGCGCCGTAGACAGCGGCGCGCAGCCGCACTAAATGCGGCAAATCCAAGAATGGATTTGCCAAATTTGTCGACTCCCGTGCGCATGCGCGGGAGTGACGTCATCGCGGCTTCGCCGTATGACAGCGGCGGAGCTGCGAGGCGCGACTCCCGTGCGCATGCGCGGGAGTGACGTCATCGCGGTTGCGCCGCTGTGATTCGTCGGAGCTGCGAGACACCACAAGCAACATGGATGCGGCGGACTACAGGGGACAGCGGCGACTTCGCTGGCTCCTGTGTCAGGTAAGTGACACATAATGAGCTACTATGCGATGCATAGTAGTCCATTATGCTTTACCTTTGCAGGGAAAAAAAGAGGAAGTAAACCCATCAGGGTTTACTTCCTCTTTAAGCATTTGTAAGATCGCTGCTCCTCACCGAACAAAATTTTTAAAACCATTATATTTTTTATCTTGGGTACACGTTTCCCAGGGCGGTGCCCAGCCACTCGTGCCATTTGTTCGACAACTCCTTGCCTACTATCCTAGAAATTGGCCATTACTGCTTTAACCCTTTGCTTCCATTGATTTCAATGAGGTTCAGATTTGGCATGCAAACTTTTAGCTGTGTAAGCAGCACTTGCCCCAAACTAAACCCAGGTACATTATTAATTGTTAGGATTTATCACAACCAAATCCCAAACAACATGCAAGGCTGCATTTTTCTTTGGATTTGTTTGGAATTAGCATATATTGGTTCCTTGCTAACTCCCTTGTTGCCCATTAGTGCAGACGGTTTTATTTATTTCATGCTTTATCACAGTTGAAGGTAAAGTGTGGGGGAGACTTACTAATCTGGTGAAGTTGTTCATAGTAATCAATCAGCTTCTAACTTCAGCTTGTTCAATTAAGCTTTGACAATAAAACCTACAAGCTGATTGTTACTATGCACAGCTGCATCCAATTCTGTGTATACCAGTTTAAAGCGAGATTCCACCCTAAAGTGGAACCCCAGCTGATCGGATCCCTCCCCCCTCCGGTGTCACAATTGACACCTTTCAGGGGGGAGGGGGGTGGAGATACCTGTCAAAGACAGGTATTTTCACCCACTTCCGTGCATAGACTCCCACGGGAGTCTACGCCATTTCCTGCCCTGCCGCGCTGTCTGCTGGGACACACACGGGTCCCAGTGACAGCACGGAGATTTCCTATTGCGCGGCGTGGCTCGCGAATGCGCAGTAGGGAACCAGGAAGTGAAGCCGATTCGCTTCACTTCCTGATTCCCTCACCTAGAATGGTGGCGACAGCAGCCGAAGACCGAGCGATCGATCGTCCTCGGCTGCCGGCATCGCTGGAACCCGGGACAGGTGAGTGTCCATTTATTAAAAGTCAGCAGCTGTAGTATTTATAGCTGCTGGCTTTTAATATTTTTTTCCCCAGTACAGTCCCGCGCTGTCTGCTGGGACACACACGGGTCCCAGTGACAGCGCGGAGATTTCCTATTGCACGGCGCGGCTCGCGCATGCGCAGTAGGGAACCAGGAAGTGAAGCCGATTCGCTTCACTTCCTGATTCCCTCACCTAGAATGGCAGGGCGGCAGCAGCCGAGGCCCGAGCGGTCGATCGGCCTCGGCTGCCGGCATCGCTGGAACCCGGGACAGGTGAGTGTCCATTTATTAAAAGTCAGCAGCTGTAGTATTTATAGCTGCTGGCTTTTAATATTTTTTTTTTTGGCGGAATCCCTCTTTAAGTAAATCTCCCCCAAATGCATCTGGTTATTACTAATATTTAATTCCAGCTGTCAGTAGATCTTCTTACTGATTAGCACATGGCTATCAGTTAGTTTAGAGTTCTGGTGGGTTAGAGTTAGGGGCCAAATACAGAAGTAATAAGGTCATAAGATTAAAGTGGAACTTTAGTCAGAAATTTAAGTTCTGCTAGTTAACTTCAAGCTGGCCCCTTTTGCAGGTATGTAAAACATTAAAAATAAGTGTGCGTATACTGTATAAAATCCAGTAATACGGTGTCTCACCCTGCTCTGCACATGCTCATATGCTCTTTATTTTTTGGTACTGTAACGAAAATATAGAGGTGGATGTGTTGACAGCATAAAGATTTACTGCTGCTCAGGGGCCCTGGGCTTCAGCAAAATGGCAGCCTCCAGCAAGAAGAAACAGGAACAATGCTGAAGGCCATTTAACGGCACACACTAATTTTTGTGGCATATTATTAATGTGGAAAGAAGAAAGAAATGGCTGCACATCCAGAACTTCTGATTTCCCAAACTGTGGTCATGTAGACGCGTTTCACACATACATCTTGTGTGATTAAGCACAAGATGTATGTGTGAAACGCGTCTACCTGACCATAGTTGGTGTCTTTGGTGTTATCTTTGGGAAATAAAAGGAAATCAGAAGTTCTGGATGTGCAGCCATTTCTTTCTTTCTTTCCATGTTTCCCACGAAGGGGGGCTGGGGCTAGCACTCTGCAAGATACTCCAATCGGCCTTTTCTTTATACACCTGGAGCAGCAATTCTTTTACTTGTATATTATTGTGGAATGTATGTTGCTTGCTAAAGAACCTTCTCTCTCTATTATTTTTTTTTTTTTTTTAATCAAGTTGTTCTAGACAAAATTCGACTTTTAAAATCTTTCTCTAGCTAATACTTGGATAGAGTAGGAAATTGTTAAAATCTCTAAGTTTCTTTTTTGCTGTATTATGCATCCTTCTGGGGTGATTATCTTTTTTATTTCCTTCCCCAAAGATGCAACAGGACAGGAATGGGAGATTTCACTAAAGTCAGGTAAAATGAAAATAAAAAAGGGGGTAGGGAAACCACCCTTATAGATACAACTAGAACTTTATTACATAATTTTATTAAAAGAGAGCACAGGTCTGTATGATCATCATAAATGGTTACAACCATAACATACACTCATCCTAAAACACCAGACAAATGTCGAATTACTAAAAAGTGTTGATGCTCAAAAATTTCAGTGGTTGATTCCAAAGCATTTTGCAGCCCACTGCTGCTCATCAGGGAAACCACGGAAACATCTGAAAGATCATTTAACAATATATTTTAATACAATTCGATACATCCTAGACATCAGATATCACCATGGAGGTATTAGAGGCTTACCATAAAAGAACTGCCAAACTTGTATTATCTGCTGCAATCCAGGAGAACAATATCCCATAACTATACTAATAACTAAAAAACTTTTCCAAACTAAAACCTATGACCACTGGGGTAAGATATGCTCAAACTCCTTATACACACACAATCAACAATGCATCATCTCCTAAATAGTCACCTGAACAGATGTCCCAACTAGATTGACCTTTTTGGGTAAAATTTACACGGCAAACTCAGGCCACACCCCATGGCTATATAAGAACTGGGAAACCTTCGCAGATGACACAACAGTGGGAGACAGCGTCGGAGGAGGACCGCATCAGTGGCAGAGAAGAAAGCGGCGGAGGGAGAAGACCGGGGGAAGAACACATCACTGGAGATAGAAGGAGAAGAACGGAGGAAGAACCTATCCCCAGTGGGAGGAGTGGAGGATGAACACATCACCAGAGGGAATAGGCCAGAGGAAGAAGACACGTTGGAGTTACAACAGGGACAGTCTTCACTTTCAATAAAGAACTTGTTTTTAGGGGTGAATGGGTAGGGGTACAATGTATCCCTACTCATTCACATGGGGGCCAGGATCATGATTGTTGGGAAGAGACCCTTGTCCCCATCAACAAGGCCCCCCTGCCCCAAAGCACCCCCCCTATGTTTAGGACATGTGGCCTGGTAGGGTCCAGGAAGGCAGAGGCTTGTCCCCCCCCCCCCCTTTCCTGACCTGCTGGGCCGCATTTGGATAAAGATCTGGTATGGGTTTTGTTTATTCAGTTTTAGTGTGGGGTTTCTCCCTAGATTCATAGCAGACTCAAAGGGCCTGGTATGGTCAGGTCAAAGTCGGATCCGGTTCATTGACATCGCATGGAAGTTGGACATGAAGTAGCAGGGCAAAGTCGTGTAGTACTAACCCCCGAAGGAGATTCTGGTTTGATTGGGCTTACTGTTACCTTCTTCACCTCGATTTGCATCTAGGGGTTCCCATGGTAGATTGCCCAGAAACTTTAGAGACTGATGACAGATCCGCTTAAAGGGATTTTTATTTGCAAAAAACGTAGTTAACGAACAGTCTCTTAGTATAGGATCAGAGGGTTAGGAGGACAAGTTCAGGTACTCTTAGTGGCAAAGTCAATAATAAAGAACTCTCTTACTTTGACTAAATCCAGAGAATAGCCATTCACAGCTGGATGTTCACTCAAGTTGGATAGTCCCTTTCTTACGGTCTCAAGGCCTAGCAACCAACAAGGTGCTTAAATCAGGAACAAGTCTCTGCCACAGATGTTGTTGCAGAACATGTAGGAAACTAGAACTTGTAGAACACTCGTGTCATACCTAGATCTTTCAGCCAGTTTGGCGATACTCACGAGACTGGATTCACTTAGGTACTTCAGCCTCACCGGGCTCTTGCTAAGAAGCCAACCCGTACGTGGCCTTCTTGTGAAGAGTTCTCCCCACGACCGGAGACAGCACCAGACCACCTCAGAATCCTTTCTTTCGTTTCCTTGGCTCGGGCTAGCCAGCCCCCGAGACATAAAGTCGGGTGGATCCACACTCCAGGCCATAGCCTTCTAGGAGGACCAGGACCAGGAGTCAGAACCTACTTTCTGGACCGGAACCCCGAACCACGTAGCGTCCGCATGTTAAGTATCTCTCCCAGAAAGCACAGCAAGAGTGACACTCCCACTAGGAGGGCTCTGAGAAAAAGTAACCTTAAAGTACCCAACCAGACTGTGGTTCCAGCCAGAAGACACAGTGGCCCTAGTGGCCAGGCTGAACACCCTATAGTCCAGTCAGACTGATGCTGACATCAAAATTT
This sequence comes from Lithobates pipiens, assembly GCF_037356315.1. Taxonomy (NCBI): domain Eukaryota; kingdom Metazoa; phylum Chordata; class Amphibia; order Anura; family Ranidae; genus Lithobates; species Lithobates pipiens. The sequence continues at coordinate 259,893,226 of NW_027507785.1, read as the reverse complement.
GGAATAATTATACCCAAACCAAACTGCAGTTCAGATGTAACCTTAATTTTCAAAAACATTGCGCATGCTCTTCAGGAGCTGGTGCTACAGTCGGATCGGAAGTCATCAACTTTCGTGCTGGATCAGTGTAAAAGTTCAGTTGTCCTTCAAACATTAGATTATCTGATGTTTTGGTGTACACCTCTTAATTGTACATGTACTGTCTTCTTTTGATATGTCTATTAAGGATTGAAGAACAGGAAATTTAGGGTCACCGCAAGTATGGGATGTAATTTGTGAACTTAAGAATCAACTGAAATTTACTTTTTATGCTTTTGATAGAGTCCACCAATACATCTGTGGTGGTGATTTAAAATTAAAAAAATACTCCAAGTTGAAAATCCTTGGGTTTAATCCTGGAGGGCAAAGAGAGCTCAAGGGTTTAATAATTATGTTAAAATGGCAATACATTATTCCTATTTTTGTAATGAAATCTAAGTATTGATAATATTTAATATTTGTTTTTTATTTTTAATTGTTTTTTGGAGTTTTTAGGTATTTATAAATGTTTTTTTTTTTTTTTTTTTTTTATATATTCTACTAATTTTTACTTACTTTTTTTATTTATTTGATCTCATTATCCAATATGACTCCTAATCATATCATGGCTAGACAATAATGTAGTGTACTTCATCTTCTACCCAGTCATGTGTAAGTGTGTTTTCTCAGCTGTTTGGTTTCTGACATCAGTCAGTGTTCTGCCCTGCGGAGTGTTTGAAGTGCACCATGTACTTAAGCTTGGGTACGTTTTTTCTATTTGCTCAATTTTTCACAACCTGCCCCTAGTCAGCATGTATATAGCCAAATATGTTCAGTAAATCTAACGCTTAAGGCTCATATACACAATAGGAATATTGGACAAAAAAACAAAAACTCTTTTGGAGTGATCATCCAATAATCTGATCGTTAGTACACAGCATTCGAGAGACGATCACAACAGTTCATGCGAAAATAACCTAAGGGACAAGCAGAAAAATGTTTCTTGTACAATAACAGAATGAACGATTTTCATGCAATTATAGTGTTTGTACAAAAAAAGTGTGATTAAGACCACACATGCTCAGAAACGAAAGAATAGATTACATCACTTCCAAAGTTGTATTCTGTCGTATGAAAATTTTTGAACCTATTGGTTTTCGATATTATTATTATTATAATACAGGATTTATATAGTGTCAACAGATTGTGCAGCACTTAACAAAATGATGGCAGACAGTACAGTACAATTTTACATTACAATTTGGTACAAGAGGAATCAGAGGGCCCTGCTCATTAGCGCTTACAATCTAAGAGGAAGGGTCAATTGATACAAAAGGTAATAGCTGTGGAGGATGAGCTGATGGTGAAAGTAAAACCTTGTATTAGTTAGAAGAAGGATAGGCTTCTTTAAAGAGAAGGGTTTTCAGGGATTGTCTAAAGACCGATAGATTCGGGGACAGTCGGACAGATTGTGGTAGGAAGTTCCAAAGGATGGCAAAAGCTCTGGAGAAATCTTGAGGTGAGCATGGGAGGAGGTGACAAGGGAGCTAGAGAGCAGGAGGTCTTGGGAGGATGGAAGAGAGCGGCTTGGTTGGTATTTTGAGACTAGGTTAGAGATGTAGCTGGGGGCCGAGTTGAGGGTGGCTTTGTAAATAATTGTTAGTACTTTTGAATTTTATTTGTTGGGTGAGTGGAAGCCAGTGAAGAGATTGGCAGAGAGGGGTGGGGGACACTTTGTTTAACGTAGACGGGATCCAGGTTGATTGTGGGTTCTGCACTTGAACAAACAGTAATTAACCACTTGCTGACTGCGCCATAGCCAAAAGACGGCTACAGCGCGGTCATGTTTTTCTGGGTGGGCATCCATGAATATCCTCCCAAAATGTTGCTCTCATGCGCCCCCTGGGGCGCTCTTCCGCAAACATCCGGGACCGCTGGTAACGGCCATTTACTATGTGATCGCTCCATCAAATGACGGAGCGATCACTTGCAAACAAACTGGCGTCATGTCATGATTCCGGTTCCTCCCTCCCCTCTCTGTACTGATTGGTATAGTGCGAGGGGAAGGACGGAGAGATGGCAACAGCGCTGTGGGCTGGATGTGTAGTGCCCACAGCGCTGTTCAGTGCCAATAATCTGCCCATACTGTGCAATACTCTGCTGCAACACTGTTCAATACTCTGCCAATACTCTACAATATATTTTAACAGAAATAAAAAAACATTTTTATTTTTTTTACCGTATTTTTTGATTTATAATGCAAAATAGAAAAAATCCAGCGGTGATTATATACCACCAAAAAAAAGCTCTATTCGTGTGAAAAAAAGGACAACAATTTCATATAAGTACAGTGTTGCATGACTGAGTAATTGTCATTCAAAGTGTGAGAGCACCAAAAGCTGAAAATTGGTCTGGTTAGGAAGGGGATTTAAGTGCCCAGTTGTCAAGTGGTTAATATGCAACAAAATGTAAAGGAAAGTACCCTATTCAAGGACTATTAATTAATGCAACTGATTGAAGTAAATCTAAACCCAAAAGCAAAAATTTAGTAATGTAACAGCTTACCAATACTTTTAAGTGGTATCAAACTCAAAAACAAACATTTATTGTATTGCAGCTTACCAATTCTAAGCCCTTGTACACACGGTCGGAGAATCCGTCGGAATGTGTCCTATCGGACCGTGTTGTCGGATAATCCGACTGTGTGTGGTATGCATCGGACTGTTTCCGTCGGACCAAATTTTCCAACTTGCTGGAAATATTTTCCGACAAACTGGTCCGATAGGACATTCTCCGATCATGTGTAGAGAATTCCGATCGGACAAAGTGCCACGCATGCTCAGATCAAATTCCTACATCAAAGCTATGGGCTACTAGCCTGAACGTAGTCCCATAATAACGAAATTACGTCATCACGTTCTGAAAGATTGGATTTTTCGACAACTTTGTCCGACTGTGTGTATGCAACAGTTTCGGACAAGATCCGACGGACAAAATCCGACGGATTTGGTTATCGAAATGTCTGACCGTGTGTACAAGGGCTTAGATGTGATGGCTGCATTAGGAGGTGTGTTACTGGTCAGATCACCAGGTGAAAACAGAAGGGGAAAAAAAGAAAATGAATGCAGCCACCACATCTAATGCCCCGTACACACGAGCGGACTTTTCAACATCCAAAGTCCGTCAGACCGAGTCCGTCAGACTATCCGATCGTGTGTGGGCTGCAACGGACTTTAGCTTCGCAAAAGTCTGACGGACTTTAGAAATGAAGCATGCTTCAAATTTTCCCGACGGAACTCCGCCGGACCCGGTCCCCTTCGAAAAATCCGCTCGTGTGTATGCTACTCCGACGGACTAAAACCGACGCTAGGGCAGCTATTGGCTACTGGCTATGAACTTCCTTATTCGAGTCGGGTCGTACGTCATCACGTTCGAATCCGTCGGAGTTTAGTGTGATCGTGTGTGGCCAAGTCCGTTCGGCCGAAAAGTCTGTCAGAACTCCGTCGGAACTCCGGCGGAACTCCTTTGGAAGTCTGTCGGACATAAGTCCTCTCGTGTGTACGGGGCATAAGGATTGGAAATCTGCAATATATATTATATTTTTGGTTTTGGGTTTAACACCGTGTAAAGCAGAGGTCGGCAACTTGCAGGCCACACATGGCCCGCCGCCAGTAAATGTCCGGCCTGTCAGTGCACATAATGAATTCATGTGCAACCAATCCACAGATATTTAAACCCCCGGTCGGCTTTCTCTGGATAACAACCAATGCGGCTAAGAAGCCGCTCGGTTTTTATCCCAAGCAGAGGGAAGGGACATTTGATTGGATCTAGTAACCTGGAAGCGATGTCATCATTATGATATCACTACCGGTTTACAGAAGACTTAAAGGTGCCAAATTTAAAAAAATTGAGCCTGTGCGAACTGTAGCCTCAGTTTCCTGTTCTTAACTGTCAGGAGTGGCACCCGGCGTGGTCTTCTAATGCTGTAGCCCATCTGCTTCAAGGTTCGATGTGCTGTGCATTCAGAGATGTTGTTCTGCATAACCATGGTTGTAACGACTGGTTATTTGAGTTACTGTTGCCTTTCTATGATCTCGAACCAGTCTACATTCGCCTCTGATCTCTGACATCAACAAGGCATTTTTGTCCACACAACTGCCGCTCACTGTATATTTTTCTTTTTCGGACCATTTTCTGTAAACCCCAGAGATGGTTGTGCGTGAAAATTGCAGTAAATCAGCAGTTTTTGAAATACTCAGACCAACCCGTCTGGCCAAAACAACCATGCCACATTCAAAGTCACTTAAATCCCCTTTCTTCCATATTCTGATGCTTGGTTTGAACTTCAGCCAGTTGTCTTTACCAAATCTAGATGCCTAAATGCATTGAGTTGCTGCCATGTAATTGGCTGATTTGCAGTTTGTGTTACCAAGCAATTGAACAGATGTACCTAATAAAGTGGCCAGTGAGTGTATATTTAAACTGAATTTGCAGCAGGTATGTTTCTGCACTGCAGGGGTTGAATGGGGTCATATCTGACATTATCAAGTACTATGCAGGGCCCATAGCCATGCACCGGATATGAGGATGCTGAGGGTCAGTCCACAAGGGGGAGAGAAGAGAGTGCTGGCTGCCAGTGGGAACAGGGATCAGGTAAGTTCCTTATCCTGTACCCTAGACTTGAACAAACAATTAAGCCTTGTAGTGCAGGGCAAGCAGGATTATGTTCTCCAGCAGTTGGCTTTACGTATAACCAATCCATTTGATTAAATTGCCTAATTGTGTTTTCATTTGCATATATCTAATAAACAGAAAAAGTTATGTCACCTTTAGTAGCTGGACATGGATGGAATGTAGTTGCTTGGGGCTTTGCAAAATAATACAAACTGAACTGGAGTTTTGTCAAACATTTTTGGTGGTAAAGAACATCAGCATTTTTAAGGTCTGAAAGTCAGGAGATACATCTAAATGGGTACTGCAATGGTTGGTCCATGCCAACCCATTTATTTAAAATGCTTGTCCCAGTGGTCCCTCTGCTTATTTACACTACTAATCCGAGTGGTTCCTCTACCCCCTGGATCAGTGTACTGCAAAATACCATATGAATAACACAGGCACTGAATGTAAGTCCGCTTCTTCTACATACCCTTAAAACAGCTAAGCATCTGTATCTGGAACATGTTTCTCCATCCTACAAATATGTCAAGGTGATCAGTGATGGGAATGAATTTGCCTCCTTCTAGGTTAAATGACTAAATCCAAAAGCAAAAATTTTATATATTGCTTAAGCTGGCTATACACATATTGAAGCTCAGCTGTAGAGCAAGAACCAGGTGAACTTTGATCTCCACCCTCCACCAAATGAATCAGACCAGTGAACAAAGCAAGGTCCATAAAGACCTGGATGTGTGAGTTTGGGCTGGAGGAACTTGACTGGCCTGCACACAGTCCTGACCTCAACCCGATAGAACACCTTTGGGATGAATTAGAGTGGAGACTGCGAGCCAGGCCTTGTCCAACATCAGTGCCTGGCCTCACAAATGAGCTTCTGGAAGAATGGTCCAACATTTCCATAGACACACTCGTAAAACTTGCGGACAGCCTTCTCAGAAAAGTTAAAACTCTTATAGCTGCAAAGGGTGGACAAACTCAATATTGAACCCTATGGAGTAAGACTGGAATGCCATTAAAGTGCATGTAAAGGCAGGTGTCCCAATATTTTTGACTATAGTATAGTATAGCTACAAAATTGGCCACTCGCATGTCAGTGGAAAACAGAAGACTCATATTGATGTGACCCAGGACTTGACCACTCATCTCTAGGGAGTGAAACGCCCACAGGAGATCCGTGGATCCAGCTGTTAGTGTGGAGGATGCCAGCCAGAAACTTTCCACCATACACCATTCAGAGAGAGGGCTGGAACACACCTGGACTGCAGTGCTGGTGTGATGACGTCACTGGAACGTGCAATGTGTTTCCAAGCATATGCAATGCCAGGATCGGCATGTGGGCTTCTTTATAAAGCTCTCAAACTTACAGTTTATATACCCAACTTTAGAGATGTGTGGTGTCTGTATTAGTTTTGTGTAGCGGGGTCTCTTTAAGGACTATAAAACTACTGTTCCCAGAACCCCGCTGGTTCCCAGGATGTTTGGAGTTATGCCCCAGAGACTCATGGGGGAGGGCATATAAGGAGGGGGAGAGGCCTAGTTCGCTCTCTTTTGAACACCCCCCCCCCTCTCCTAGCAAGAGGAGGTCTGTGCTGAACTGCTGGAGGCACAAGGCCTGAAGCCTGGGCCTTGTGCTCTTTTCCAAAGAGCCCTCTGCCAGCCTAGCTGCACCTGAGAGACATTTTCTCATCCTTGCTCCAGTACACCAGAAGGATTGAAGACTCGGAGGTCGGTGGATTCCTGTTCCTAGACGAATCGGCGGAGGAAATGGACTTGGACTTGTCCGGGGGGTGAGAGCTGTTTAAAGACAGATACTTTATCTTTATTATTCGTTTGGATTACAAAGTTGTTCTTCAAGTGCACCAACGAAAGATTGCTAGCGAATATTGTTTCACTGGACTTCCATCTAGATCAGTCAGGCCTGACTGCATAGGTAGATAGTGCTAGGTGTTAGTTTACCCATGCGGGGAAGTAGCTGAAAAAGGGCAGCGCTAGAGTTGCATAGCAATACTTTATTATGCTAATTACTCTGTTTATCTTTATTACTGGTTACTGCAGGGATCTGCTTATGTGTTGCAAACCAAATGTTCGATTCATGTTATTCCTTTTATAAAACAACAAGTAAAGTCAGTTATATACTTTCAAAGATTGTCTATGAGCTTGAGTTATCCACCCACGCACACACATATTTAGAGTATAAGCGATTTAATGTGTATTGCTAGATACTAACTGTGCCAGAGTGGGTAGAGCAGATTGCCGGGGGGGGGTTGGCGGAGCTGTGCTCAGGGCCCAAACCAAACTTGCGGCCCTCTTAAGTGAGGGTATCGCTATACGTGGGGGCTCGTAAATCCGGGATTTCTGAGACAGCGGTGAACACGCCAGAGGTACCGGCATGGACCCACAGGGAGTCAGAGCGTGGTGTGAAGTGGCTAAGGCCGACCCAAGTCAGTCAGTGGTCATTAGCCTCCCAGGGGAGAAATGGTCGACTGAGACCGTAGAGGAGTTAATGAAGTCAGTGTCCCCAGACCATGAACCATGGGTGATGGAGATAAAATCAGACCCAGACATCTCATATCAGTACGCGCTAGTGGAATACTGGGATGGGATGCCGGAGGCTTGCAAGCGCAACTGTGTACGGACACAAGACAACAGATCCTATAGGTTGGCGCACGCAACAAAGGAGGAGCCATCGGCAACGGGATCACCGCAGGCTGTGGCCCGTACCTCACCCGAGAGTCTCAGATCAGCACCGGCCACCCTTATCGCAGAACTGTGTGCTGTCCTGGGGGAGATTGTGGCCCAGTGCAAGAAGGATCCCACAGATTACCCGATGTCGGGGTACAGAAAACTCCGGATGTTTTCAGGGAGGAAACCTGTACCTTCGGAAGAAGAGGGATTTGAAGAGTGGTTAGATGGCGCAACTCAGGCACTAGAGGAATGGGAAGTTCCAGAGCGCAGAAAGAAGCAGAGGATTGTGGAAAGTCTAAAGGGGCCTGCTGTAGAGGCCGTACGCAACCTGAAGATGAGCAGGACAGACTGTAATGCGCAGGAGTACCTAGATGTATTACAGAATGTGTTTGGTGGGACAGAGAAAATCTCTGAGCTTGCTTATCAGTTAGAGCATTGCTACCAGAAGAAAGGTGAAAAACTATCAGACTACATGGGACGTTTAGATAAAATCCTGCATAGGATGATCCTAAGGAAGGGGATCAGCCCAGGGAAAGTAGATGAGGCCCGTGCTCAACAGGTACTGAGGGGAGCTCAACCCATGGATCCTATTGCATGGACACTGCGTGCCCGACAGGATGGGAAGAATCTGAAGTACACTGACCTCATCCGAATGATCAGAGAGGAAGAGGCCCTACTGGAAGAGAAAAGGGAAGAACATCTCATCGAGCCGGTCAAACAACCGGTAGCAATAGTTACACCGGCCATGACTCCCGCTAGAGATAAGGAGGTGGACACTTTGAAGTTACAGATGTCCCAGGTGATGGAGATGTTGACTGCTATGATGGCGAAAGGTCAAGGGGGAGCCGAGAAACCAAGTCCTAGGAAGGAGTTGTTTCCAGATACACCAAGCCCCACTCGAGACAGAGAAGAGATGCTATGCTACAACTGCGGGGGCAGTGGCCACTTCGCCAGTAGATGTTCCAGTCCCAAGAAGAAGAAGATAGATAACCGCCAGCCGGCGGGAAACTCCAGAGGGCCCCGGTGAGGGAGTCAACCGGGTGCCCATGCCTTTCAGTGAACTCCAAACTGAATAGAAGGAAGAGAAAGAGAGAAAACCAGACCCCTCAGAAGGAATGTCTACAAATAAGAAACAATAACATCCCTCAGCGGGTTTGTACTCCCATTACTGTGGGGAGGGTCAATGCATACCAGGCTCGAAAAAGAATAAAGTCAAAAACCAACTGGATGAAGACGGGTCGCCAGCAGAGGGTGGCCTCAACCCGGCCCTACCCAGAAGAATTGGTCGGCCCGTCCCCCACTGTCTCCATCCAGGTGGAAGGAGTCTACACGAAGGCCCTCCTGGACACTGGAGCTCAAGTGACTTTGTTGTACAGAGACTTATATGATAGGCACTTGAGCCATTTGCCTATACAGAAGATAGAAGAGCTGGAGATATGAGGCCTGGGAGCTCAGAGTTTCCCCTACGATGGTTACCTGCCCGTAAAGCTGACCTTCGATCCATCTGTGGCGGGGAAAACAGAGGTGTTTGACACCCTGGCAGTTGTGTGTCCTAGACCGCCCGGGGCCAGCAAGATGTCCCTCATCATAGGGACCAATACGGATCTGGTGCGAAGACTTCTGACCCCTCTAGTGAAGACGAGAAACCATCAAGATCCCAATATCCATCCCATGCTGAAGACAGCCTACCAACGGTTGGTCCTAGAGCAGAAGACCCAGGAGAGGGGATAGGGAAGGTGTGGAGACTTGGGAGAGAAGGAGTGGTGCTGCAGCCCGGAGAGGTAGCCTGCCTCAGGGCCACGGTGAAGCTTACCTGGGAGCAGCCTGGCCCCTTTGTCATGCTGGAATCCGATCCAAGGGAGGACCACTCAGGCCTGGAAGTGATACCGGAAGTGATTCCAATCAAGGCCCTGAAGAAGGCTCGAGGAAGAGTCCCAGTGAGTGTGAGAAACCCTACGGAGAGACCCATAGAGATCCCTGCCAGGATGCTGTTGGGGCAGGTGAGTCCTGCGGCCCCAGTCAGCTGGTCAGAAGTAAAAGGAACGGGTGAAGGAGGAGATGTTTGGGAAAAACTTTCCATGGAGAACCCGGACCTACCTGGAGCCTGGAAGGAGAGAGCCAAGGCCCAGCTGACTAGATGGGAGAGGATTTTCTCAAAGGATGAGTTTGATGTGGGATGTGCCAGGAGTGCCACCCACCGAATCCGCCTCCAAGAAGACAAACCCTTCAGGGAAAGGGTTAGGCGGGTCCCTCTAGCTGATCTGGAGGATCTGAGGGAGCAGCTTGCGGAGTTGAAGAAGACTGGTGTGATTCGGGAGTCTAGAAGTCCCTATGCCTCCCCCATAGTGGTGGTCAGGAAAAAGAATGGGTCGTTGAGGCTTTGTATTGACTACAGGACTCTCAACAGGAGGACCATCCCTGACCAGTATACCACACCGAGAATAGAGGATGCCCTACAGAGTTTGTCTGGTGCCAAGTGGTTCAGTGTAATGGACCTCAAGAGTGGGTACTACCAAATCCCCATGCACCAGGAAGACCGAGAGAAGACAGCTTTCATAACCCCAGTGGGATTCTTTGAATTCAACAGAATGCCTCAGGGCCTGTCTGGAGCCCCTGCTACCTTTCAACGCCTCATGGAGAAGAACGTTGGAGACATGAACCTCATAGAAGTCCTTGTGTACTTGGACGATGTCATTGTCTTCGGGAAGACTTTGGAAGAACATGAGGCCAGGTTGGAGAAGGTGTTGAGAAGACTCAGCGAAGAGGGACTCAAGCTTTCTCCCGAGAAGTGCCGGTTTTACCAATCCTCTGTGAACTATCTGGGACACATAGTGTCTGAAAAGGGAGTGGCTACAGACCCTGAGAAGTTGGAGGCAGTTACCTCTTGGCCAAGACCGACAACAGTCACAGAGCTCAGATCTTTCCTGGGGTTCTGCTCCTATTATAGAAGATTTGTGGATTGGTTTGCCCGGATTGCCAAGCCACTAAACGAATTGCTCAAGACTGAAGGAGAAGAGGATGGCTTGGGACCTAGGAGGGCCGGTGAGTCGGTTCAACATCAGTGGAACCCAAGGTGTGAAGAGGCTTTCCGAACCTTGAAGAGGAGCCTTACCACGGCCCCTGTCCTGGCCTATGCCGACCCCACCAGACCATATGAGCTACATGTCGATGCCAGTCATAGGGGCCTAGGCGGAGTGCTCTATCAAGAGTATGAAGAGCAGCTGCGACCAGTGGCCTATGTGAGCCGGAGCCTGACTCCCTCGGAGAAGAACTACCCCACTCATAAATTGGAGTTCTTGGCCCTCAAATGGGCAGTAGTAGACAAACTGAAGGACTATCTCTATGGGGCGGAGTTTACCGTAAAGACAGATAACAATCCTCTGACCTACCTCTTCACTACTGCAAAGTTAGATGCAACCGGACACAGATGGTTGGCTGCATTATCCGGATTCAACTTCAGTCTAAAGTACAGACCAGGGGCTGGAAATAGGGATGCAGATGCCCTGTCCCGAAGATCTCATGTCATTGTCAATGACTGGGAAGACTGGACCCAGGTAGCTCCGGAAGGAGTGCAAGCACTCTGTCAGGGTGCTGAGTTTCAAGCAAGAGGGGGCTCCAGAGCAGAGGAGATAGGAGTCACCGCAGTGGGAGTCCCTCAACCCTACTGTGGGGTAACTCAACTAGCAGAGGAACTCCTGCCAAAGCTGTCCAGAAAGGAGCTGAGCTATGACCAATTGGAAGACCCCATGGGGAGATTGGTCCTTGGAGCTTTGGAGAACGAGAATCCAGAGGGACTTCGACATCACCCTTTCAAGGAGGCTCACCTGCTGAGGAAAGAGTTGGATAAGCTACAAGTACATCAGGGAGTGGTCTACCGAAGGGGCCCCTCTGATAACTCAGAAGATAAGTGGCAGTTGTTTCTCCCAGAGAAGCACCGAGAGACGGTACTAATTGCCTTACATGACCAGCATGGCCATCTAGGGGCGGAGAGAACTTTCCAGCTTGTCAGAAGCCGGTTCTATTGGCCCTGTATGAGGGCAGAAGTGGAGGAATATTGCCATTCTTGTGCACGATGCATCCAGAGGAAGACTCTACCCCATCAAGCTGCCCCAATGGGCCACCTACAGAGTCAGGGTCCAATGGATCTGGTGTGCATTGACTTTCTCTGCCTCGAACCCGATTTGAGTGGATTGGGAAATGTTCTGGTGGTAACCGATCATTTCACCCGTTATGCCCAGGCTTTCCCCACCAAAGACCAAAAGGCCTCCACTGTGGCCAAGGTGCTCATGGAAAAATACTTTGTCCACTATGGATTACCACAGAGAATCCACTCAGACCAAGGAAGGGACTTTGAGAGTCGTCTGATCCGGAACCTACTGGACTCATTGGGAGTAGAGAAGACCAGGACTACACCTTATCATCCACAAGGAGATGCCCAACCTGAGAGGTTTAATCGGACCTTACTAAACATGCTTGGAACTCTAGAGACAGAGAAGAAGCAACACTGGAGCCAACACATATCAGCTTTGGTGCACGCTTACAACTGCACCACAAGTAATGTGACGGGTTACTCCCCCTACCGGCTCATGTTTGGGAGAGAAGCAAGATTGCCGGTGGATCTGGCCTTTGGTATTTCCCTAGACCATGCCTCTGCTACCTCCCACAAGGGATATGTGGACCGACTTAGACACAATTTGAAAGTGGCCCATGAACGAGCTCAGGCGGCCTCGGACCAAAGGGGAGCCCGCAACAAGAGGAACTTCGATCTGAAGGTTCGAGTGCAAGACCTGCAGCCTGGGGACCGTGTACTGCTACGCAATCTGGGGATCCCTGGGAAGCACAAGCTTGCTGATAGATGGAGATCGGAGCCCTATGTCATTTGCAGAAAGCTACCTGGATTTCCTGTGTATAAGTTAAAACCAGAAGGGAAAGTGGGGCCCTTGAAGACTTGGCACAGGAATCATTTGCTCCCACTTACTGAAGCAGTCAGAATACCTCCAGTGAGAAATCCACCTGAATCTGTTTCCATTCTGGATACCCCGGGACCTAGCACTCGGTCTCAGACCTCCCGGGTTTAGAGATGGACAAGATTCCCAACGAGGTGAAGGTGGAAGAGGAGAGCTTGAGTGGCTGTGGCCTTCATCAACTCCAGGAAATTCTGCCATAGATCTCCCACCTACTGAGGATACACAGGATGGGACACTGAACCCAGAAGCTACAGAGTTCATTCCATCTAGTGGTGTGCCTGAAGGCTGGGAAGATATCCCTAGCATTTACTCAGAAGAGAAAAGGACCGATGTTCCAGAACCAGTGATGCTGTCAGAGTGTGTTCCTGAAGTAGAGCCTGTGGCACCAGAGCCTGAAGTCCCAAGAGAACAGAGAGCTCGCCGAGTTGTGAGACCCCCCAAGAAGCTAACCTACTCTCAAATGGGGGAGAGCTCTGAGGACTCTGTTGTGACTGCTAGAAGAAGTGCTGAACGCTCTAATCCCTCCACTGACCATTTGGTGGAGGGCAACCCCAGCTCACTCTCTGGCACAGGCAGGCCACTCATGCCAGTGTGACCTGTGGGACAGGGAATCCCACCTCTGAGTTCTGGTGGAAATTCCCTGTACCAACATAATACCCACCACTTTCAAAATTGGTACAGGATATGTGTTAAAAGTTTATCTTTGGGGACCAGAGTTTAAGTGGGGGGAGTGTGTAGCGGGGTCTCTTTAAGGACTATAAAACTACTGTTCCCAGAACCCCGCTGGTTCCCAGGATGTTTGGAGTTATGCCCCAGAGACTCATGGGGGAGGGCATATAAGGAGGGGGAGAGGCCTAGTTCGCTGTCTTTTGGACACCCCCCCCCTCTCCTAGCAAGAGGAGGTCTGTGCTGAACTGCTGGAGGCACAAGGCCTGAAGCCTGGGCCTTGTGCTCTTTTCCAAAGAGCCCTCTGCCAGCCTAGCTGCACCTGAGAGACATTTTCTCATCCTTGCTGCAGTACACTAGAAGGATTGAAGACTCGGAGGTCGGTGGATTCCTGTTCCTAGACGAATCGGCAGAGGAAATGGACTTGGACTTGTCCGGGTGGTGAGAGCTGTTTAAAGACAGATACTTTATCTTTATTATTCGTTTGGATTACAAAGTTGTTCTTCAAGTGCACCACCGAAAGATTGCTAGCGAATATTGTTTCACTGGACTTCCATCTAGATCAGTCAGGCCTGACTGCATAGGTAGATAGTGCTGGGTGTTAGTTTACCCATGCGGGGAAGTAGCTGAAAAAGGGCAGCGCTAGAGTTGCATAGCAATACTTTATTATGCTGATTACTCTGTTTATCTTTATTACTGGTTACTGCAGGGAGCTGCTTATGTGTTGCAAACCAAATGTTCGATTCATGTTATTCCTTTTAAAGTCCTTGTAAAGTCAGTTATATACTTTCAAAGATTGTCTATGAGCTTGAGTTATCCACCCACGCACACACATATTTAGAGTATAAGCGATTTAATGTGTATTGCTAGATACTAACTGTGCCAGAGTGGGTAGAGCAGATTGCCGGGGGGGGTTGGCGGAGCTGTGCTCAGGGCCCAAACCAAACTTGCGGCCCTCTTAAGTGAGGGTATCGCTATATTTGCATAAGTGAATTGTTAGCAAGTATATAAAATACCAGCTGATCTAGCTATTCCTGTGAGTTGAACTACTGAAGTAAAAACTATATTATCTTTATTGTGTAAACTACTAATCCCATCATTTCCCATGTAATGTGGATGAACAAAGGCAGACATGTTTGAAGTCCAGTGAAGTTATATTGCATCTATCACTCTTTACAGGCTCTCCCACAGTTCATGTAGAGTGCTGTAGTGAATTGGTGGATGGTGCCACTATGCATTCATAGGCATCGTGATGGTCTTGTCCTTTATTCATCTAAAGCAACAGGCATCACAGGCTGGCATTTCAGGACCTTGCAGGACAGCGTTGTCAACTGATAGTATTTTTTACTGGCAGCCAGTAAAAAACTGGCACTTTTCTCATGCCAGTGATAGGAAAAGGTTGCCAGTAAAAAATATGCCTGTGGGACTCAGTTCAGAACTGAGCATGCACAGTTCCAGTCAAGAGCCGTCAGGGACCATCTGAGTGCCTGCTACAGTGTGTTCAGGTGGTGTAGGCAGGGGGCGGGTCTGACGGAGGAGGCACCTGAGTGTGTCATGTGATGTCATAGTGCAAGGGAGCAAAGCAGAGCTGCCGGAGCCTTGTATGCGGGTCTGCGGGATGGGAGCAAGGCAAGCCAAGAGCAGGACTGTCAGTGCGTTTTTGGACTGGAGTATACTGAGGAGACCATCTGGCATGGAGAGAGACTGTCATGATGTCTCAGGAGGGGGCATGTCAATGAGGTGTCATTATCATCTGTGCTGTTGCACACGGCTGTCAGTGTCACTGTGAGAGTCAATTTCACGTGTGTGCCTGTCCATTCTAATTTCCTCCTGAGTCCTGTCCCTGAGCTATTTACTTACTATATCGAAAATAGATTAAGAAATATGTTTTTTGCCTTAATATCTACCATAAATCGCATTGATAATTGCATATTGTAGCCTAAATATTGACATTTGCACTTAAACTTGAAATTTTGTAACTATTGGAAATACCAATAAAAACTTGGCTGTGCCAGTAAATTTTGGATGTTGTGTCAGTAAATTTTAGTCTGGTAAATTGGCAACACTGTCACAGGATCCATTTTCAAGGCAGCTTTTTGCTTTATGTGAATAAAGGAGATGATTATCACTATACTAAGGTGAGCTAGTGAAGATCTTTATTTTCCTATGTTTAAAGACCAGCCTGGGTGACAACCATGGTTCCATTAAAACAGAAGTGGAGTGAGCTTAGCCACCCAAGGACAGGAAGCGTGTATTGCCTGGATTACCAGGGGTAAAATAAATGGAGAGGAGCCTGAAAAATTAAACTAATGCAGACACCTCATTTAAGGACTGGTAAGCTGCAATATATTAAAATAATGTTTAGCGAATTGCCACCCACAAATACATTCTGAGTACCTTATTAGTCTTGATGCACAAGCAAAACTGCACTAACCAGAAACAATATGCTTTTTACCAAACGCATTAAAAGAGATTATCCAAAACAATGAAGACTTAGTAATATCCAGACCATCCTAATCTCCCTTCTTATTTTTATTTTATTTTTTGTATGAAATGACACACCTATTTGTATTTCTAGGGAAAATCCAATAATTGGTGGCGTACTTGGGAGGGGGCAGAGAACGCTGATTAAATAATGTAACTGATTTTTTTCACTTTCATCATGGCTCTGGAACACAACAAACACCTTTCCCCTGTGCAAACACAGCAAGCAAAGTAAGAGCCAAAGTACACAAACTTGCAGATGGAGGAAACTAGAACACTTTATCCAAAAGAGATCAGCAGTGTATTATGTCTGCTGGTTTGTGGAAATAAAATAATAAAACGCCCAATTAGATCCTATGTCTATGGGAAGCAATAAACAGACCAGGACTCACAGATCTCATAGGAGAAAACCAACTCTAATGCCCCATGCACACGGTTGGAAATTCAGACGGAAAAAGTCAGATCAGATTATGTTGTCGGAAAATACCATCATGTGCGACGGAAAAAGTTTGAGAGCTGGATGTAAAATTTTCCGACAACAAAATCCAATCGGACTTTTTCCAATCGTGTCTAGAGAATTCCGATGCACAAAGTGCCGCACATGCTCAAAAATAATTTGGAGACGAAAGCTATTGGCTACTGGCCTCTACGTAGTCCTGTTGTACGTTTTTGTACGTCACCTCATTCCGAACGATTGGATTTTCCGTCAACTTTGTGCGAACGTTTGTATGCAAGAAAAGTTTTGGCCAAAATCCATCGGGAAAAATCAGACGGATTTTGTGGTCGGAATGTCCGAACGTGCGTATGGAGCATAATGCTTTGTATACACGATCGGATATTCTGACAACAGAATACATGGAATTTTTTTTCCGACAGATGTTGGCTCAAACTTGTCTTTCATACAAAGGGTCACACATTGTTGACCAAAATTCTGAATGTCAAGAACGTGGTGACGTACGACTAGCCGAGAAAATTGAAGTTCAATAACTAGTGAAGCTCTTCTGCTTGATTCTGAACATGCGTAAAACTTTGTGCGTCGGAATTGTGTACACACGCTTGGAATTTCCTACAATGGATTTTGCTGTCGGAAAATTTGAGATCCAGATCTCAAATTTTCTGTGTTAGAAATTCCGATGGAAAATGTCCAATTGAGCCTACACACGGTCAGAATTTCCGTTGGAAAATACGACCGTGTGTACATGGCATAAGGCTACATGTCCACGGACATTTTAAAAAAACAGGCTGTAAAGCCAGTACAGACGCCAAGAAAAAAGGTGTTAACACGATTTTATCCACGATTTTATCCACGATTTGCATTGAATTCAATGCACGTTACTCCGCGCTGGCTTTCAGACGCGTTTCTCTGTCTCTATTCAAAATCAATGGCTCCCTATGGATAGAGTTCACACCAGAAGCCAGATCAAGAGGATCCGACTTGCGGTGCAACTTGTGTGCTGAGAATCTTGAGGGGGGAACCCAGCGGGGAAAAAAAAATTTGCGTGAGGTTTCCCCCCAAGAAGATACCAGGTATGGATCTTAAGGGGAACCCCCACACCAAAAAAAAAATGGTGTGGGGTCCCCCAAGATCCATACCAAACCCTTATCCGAGCACGCAGCCTGGCAGGTCGGGAAAGGGGGGAGAGCGGGCGCGCCCCTCTCCTGGACCATACCAAGCCACATGCCCTCAACATGGGGGGTTGATGCTTTGGGGGCAGGGGGGCCCTGTGCCTCCCACCCCAAAGCAACTTGTCCCCATGTTGATGAGGACAAGGACCTCTTCCTGACAACCCTGGCCGTTGGTTGTCGGGGTATGCGGGTGGGGGCCCTCTTTAATAAGGGGCCCCCAGATCCCAGCCCCCCACCCTATGTGAATGAGTGCCTACCCATTCACCTGGGGAAACACACTACACAGGTTTTTAACCACTTAAGCCCCGGACCATTTGGCTGCCCAAAGACCAGAGCACTTTTTCGCTTTAACTGACAATTGTGCAGTCGTGCGACGTGGCTCCCAAACAAAATTGACGTCCTTTTTTTTCCCACAAATATAGCTTTATTTTGGTGGCATTTGATCATCTCTGCGTTTTTTTATTTTTTGCGCTATAAACAAAAAAAAATAGCGACAATTTAGAAAAAACGCATCATATTTAACTTTTTGCTATAATAAATATCCCCAAAAAATATATAAAAATGTTTTTCCTCAGTTTAGGCTGATACGTATTCTTCTACATATTTTTGGTAAACAAAATTGCAATAAGCATTTTTTAATCAGTTTGCACAAAAGTTATAGCGTCTACAAAATAGGGGATCTTTTTATGGCATTTTTATTAATATTTTTTTTTGTTTTACTAGTAATGGCAACGATCAGCGATTTTTATCGTGACTGCGACATATCGGACACTTTTGGTGCGATTTTGGGACCATTCACATTTCCATAGCGATCAGTGCAATTAAAGATGCATTGTGTAAATGTGACTGGCAGTAAAGGGGTTAACCACTAGGCAGTGCTGTAGGTGTTAAGTGTGTTCTAGGGAGTGATTCTCACTGTGGGTGGGATGGGCTACTAGTGACATGACACTGATCACCACTCCCGATTACAGGGAGCGGTGATCAGTGTCAGTGTCACTAGGCAGAACGGGGAAATGCTTGTTTACATCAGCATTTCTTGGTTCTTCCTGTCTGTGAGACGATCGCGGGTATCTCTGTGGACGTCAAGTCCGCGGGACCCGCGATCACACTCACGGAGCGATGCAAACCACTTCTTAAAGGCCAATGTACAGGTATGTTAATCTGCCTGTACGTGCCCTTCTGCCGACGTATATCGGCGTGAGCCAGTCGGCAAGTGGTTGAAGTAATTTATTAGGCAGCTCCAGGGTCCCTTCCAACTTCTGGGGTCTCTCCCGCCTTCTCTGCTCTCTCCGGCCTCTTCTCCCGCTGTCCGGTGTCTTCTGCCGTGCTCCTCCGCTATCTTCTGCTCTTTTGCTAGCTCTTGCGTGGTCTTTTCCATTGTCTTCTTCCTGCTTCTCTTCTTCTGATGTTGACTCAACGCTCTCTCCCACTGTAATGGCATGTACGCGGTGCGCAACAACTTATATGCACATGGGCCCATCATACCCCGGGACTGTAGGGTGGGGGGCTGGGATCTGGGGGCCCCCAGATTCCAATAAGCCCCCCGCTCGCAGACTCCAAAACCAATGGCCAGGGTTGTCGGGAAGAGGCCCTTGTCCTCATCAACATGGTGCTTTGGGGTGGGGGGAGCACCAACCCTCCATGTTGAGGGCATGTGGCTTGGTATGGTCCAAGTGGTATGGTACTGCCGGCAGCATTTTGCGGGTGGACTTAACCCCTTTTGGCCCACTAGCAGTGGGTTAAAACTGCCCTGCTAGCAGCCGAATAGCGCCGCTAAAATGACGGTAAAGCGTCGCTAAAAATAGCGCCGCTTTACCACCGAAGCCAGGGGCGGCTTGGTGTGAAAGCCGTCTTTATTCTCTGAAGGCATTCATTGCACCAGACGAAACTCGCATAGGGTAAGGCCAGTGGCATATGATGCTGTACAGCCGTGGCCAATCACAAATATTGATTTTCACATTAATTGCTGCTTCAGCAATGTTACTATGGTATACTGAAGTATAATTGCAAGCATTTCATAAGTGTCAAAGGCTTTATTGGCAATTACATTAAGTTTATGCAAAAAGTCAATATTTGCATTGCTGACTCTTCTTTTTTAAGACCTCTGCAATTCGCCCTGTCAATCAACTTCTGGGCCACATCCTAACTGACGGTAGCCCATTCTTGCATAATCAATGCTTGGAGTTTGTGGGGGTTTTTTATGTTCTCCCACATTTTGAGGATTGACCACAAGTTTTCACTGAGATTAATGTCTGGGGAGTTCCTGGCCTTGGACCCAAAATTTATGTTTTGTTCCCCGGGCCAATTAGATATCACTTTTTCCCTATGACATGCTGGAAAAGGCATTGTTCATCACCAAACTGTTCTTAGTTGGTTGGGAGAAGTTGCTCTCAGAGGATGTTTTTGTACCATTCTTTATTCATGGCTGTGTTCTTAGGCAAAATTGTGAGTGAGCCCGCTCCCTTGGCTGAGAAGCAACCCCACCCATTAATGGTCTCAGGATGCTTTACTGTTGGCATAACACAGGACTAATGGTAGCTCTCACCCTTTCTTCTCCGGACAAGGTTTTTTCCAGATGCCCCAAACAATTGGAAAGGGGATTCATCCGAGAAAATTACTTTATCCCAGTTCTTAGCAGTCCAATCCCTGTATCTTTTTCAGAATATCAGGCTGTCCCTGTTGTTTTTGCAGGAGAGAAGTGGCTTCTTTGCTGCCCTTCTTGACACCAGGCCATCCTCCAAAAGTCTTTGCCTCACTGTATGTTCAGATGCACTCACACCTATCTGCTGCCATTCCTGAGCACGCTCTGCACTGGTGGTGCCCCGATCCCGCAGCTGAATCAACTGTAGGAGATGGTCCTGGCGCTTGCTGAACTTTCTTGGGCGCCCTGAAGCCTTCTTCACAAATGCAGTGGAAATGTTTTTTATGGAATTAAGTTCATTTTCATGACAAAGAGGGACTTTGCCATCATAAAAACGGAGGCAGCAGACTTTGTGAAAATTAATATTTCTGTAATTTCCAAAGAAAATTTGCCCAAGGCTGTACACCCGCTGTTGATTTCTGATGTGGTGTGTTTTACCTGTGAGATTTTCTGCTGATTTTTTCCTTCAGATTTACCAAAACCATATAATATGAGGTCAAACCTTAGGTGTTTCAATTTGTATGCAATCAGGCAGGCCCTTGCACTACATAGTTTTGGTAAATCTGAAGGAAAAAATCAGCATAAAATCTGATAGTGTGTATGGGGGCTTGACTCTAACGTTTTGAAAGACTGTAGAGGCGGTGGTGTCTTGAGTGGTGGCCACCCAATTGGATGTTTTCTGTGCTGTTGATCTCTTATCATTTGCAAGGGAACCGACACACTTGTCTGTGAGGTGGTTTGGGATTCTTCCACGTGGACTTTTTTGAGTCATGGGGAATTTTCAAGATTTCACATTTTGACTCTTATATTTTTCTTTTAGGTTTACATCTTTGTTATGCATACGTGAATTATATGTTTATGTGACTGCTATTTTGTTATTTATTTGATGCAAATTAGTCATGCTTTAATATGTTAACCTTATTTTTACCACACACATATTTTTGTATTGATCACTACAGAGATAATGGTTTCATGCACCTTTAAAGCCTCATACACACGATCGGACTTTGTACAAACTTTCCCGTAGATTTTTGTACAAAAGGCGTCGGCCATGAACTTGTATTGCATACACATGGCAGGACTTTTTCAGCCAACTTTCACCAAATCCTGTGTTTTTTCTGCTCTCTACCACCACCTTTGGTCAACTTCTGTATTGTTGGATCTTTTGCATTGGTTCTGAGCATGTGTGTTTGTACTTTGTACAAAAGTCCTATGGTTTTCTGTACACACGATCGGACTTTGCTCCATCGGACTTTTGTTGCTGGAAAGTTTGTCTGTTCGCACAGCCAACAAAAGTTAGATGAAAACCGAAAAAGTTTGTCTGATGGAGCGTACACACAGTCGGATGTTGCCTTAAAACAGCTAATTTGCATGTTTGTTGTCAAAAAGTCAGATCGTGTGTATCGGCCTTTTCAACTATGGTTTTCCGCTAGTGCTGGGACTGCCTGCACAATAGCTCTGCTATTTAGGCTAAAACATGAACATCTGGCTGACCTGAACATTTGTGTTTATGTACACAGCCATTGAGCTGCTCTCTGAAGGCTATACTGACAACCAAGACAAGGTTCTGCTTCGCTGCTCTTATGAGTTTCCTGGAATTGGTAAAGTTTGAAGCACAAACTGTTGGCTGAAAATTTTGCAGATTTTCTGCTAGAAAAAAAAAAAAAGGGACATCCTATAGCGCATAGCCTTTGTGTGAACCTGTGCAGAGGTTCACCTTCCAGCAGGACAACAACCCTAAACATACAGCCAACGCTACAATGGAATGGTTTAGATCAAAGCATATTCATGTGATAGAATGGCTAGGTCAAAGTCCAGACCTAAATCCAATTGAGAACCTGTGTCAAGACTTGCAAATTGCTGTTCAGACGCTCTCCATCCAATCTGACAGAGCTTGAGCCATTTTGCAAAGAATAACGGGCAAACATTTCATACTCTAGATGTGCAAAGCTGGTAGACACATCCCAGGTAGAGACATCCGCAAAAAGATTTACAGCTGTAATTGCAGAGAAAGGTGGTTCTACAAGGCATTGACTCAGGGAGGTCGAATAGAAATGCATGCCACACTTCCAATATTTATTTGAAAAAAATGTTTAAAACCATTTATCATTTTCTTTTCACTTCACAATTATGTGCCACTTTGTGTTGGTCTATCGCATAAAATCCATTAATGTTTTTGGTTGTAACCAGTGGCGGAACTACCATGGGTCGCTATGGGGCCTGCAGCCGAGGAGGGTCCAGTGAGCAGGGGGCGGGTAAGCCGCCAAGCTGCCCGTCCGCCCGGCCCTCATACAGTCACGCTGACTGTAGGAGCGGACGCAGGTGGGTGGCTCGGGGGCGCGGAAGCTGGCAGGCTCGGTGGGTGGCCAATCAGCAGGTGGCGGAGCAGAGAGATGACATCATCTCTCACCACCCGGTGCCCGCCCTGCATCCTGGTAGTTCCGCTCTCACTCACTGTGCAGGCAGCAGAGAGATTACATCATCTCTCTGCTGCCTGACTCAGACTGGGAAACAGAAGTAACATTCCCCACCTTAGCAGGAAAGCGACAATCTGTAACTTGTGGCAGGTAACATGGCAAGTGGACAATCCGCAACTTGTGGCAAGTGGACAATCTGCAACGGGTGGCAGGTGAGGTGGCAAGTGGACAATTTGCAACTTGTGGCAGGTGACGTGGCAAGTGGACAACCCACAATGTGTGGCAGGTGATTGTGGACAACTTGCAACGTGTGGCAGGTGACATGGCAGGTGGACAATCTGCAATATGTGGCAGGAGACGTGGCAAGTGGACAATCCACAACGGGTGGCAGGTGACATGGCAATTGAACAATCTGCAATGGGTGGCAGGTGACGTGGCAAGTGGACAATCCGTAATGTTTGGCAGGTGATAGTGGACAATTTGCAACGTGTGGCAGGTGATGGTGGACAATCTGCAACATGTGGCAGGTGACAATCTGCATCTGGTTACAGGTGATGTGGCAAGTGAAAATCCGCAACGTGTGGCAGGTGACAATCTGCATCTGGTGGCAGGTGACACACTCGGGGCTCCCACTGATTCTGCATTATGGTGAGTTGAACGATTTAAATTTTTATAACAACGTAATAATAGAAATAATGTGTTTCAATCATCCTGACACCCTACAACCATGGTGCCATGATGATCGAAGCTCCAACATCAATCATTGCCCTGATAAATTGCCCCCCCCAAAAAAGTATTTTCTGGCAGTGCCCCTCCCGAGATTTGACTCTGGATCCACCCCTGGGTGAGGGTGGGGGGGGGGGGGGCACCATACAACATTTTGCTATGGGGCCCTGTGATGTCTAGTTAGGCCCCTGGTTGTAACCTGACAAAACGTGGACAATTTCCATTGTCAAGGCACTGTATGTAACAGCTCTAAAGTGATGTTGTTCTGAAGGGAACCGATTTATCCCGAAGGTAAAAAAATATGGGTAATGTATATCCCAACAAGGAATATGTGGGTAGACCACTTAACAACCATTGATAGTTGTCAAAGATTGTATGTACAGTTGTGCTCATAAGTTTACATACCCTGGCAGAATTTATGATTTCTTGGCCCTTTTTACAGAGAATATGAATAACACAAACTTTTCTTTCACTCATAGTTAGTGTTTGGCTGAAGCCATTTATTATCAATCAATCGTGTTTACTCTTTTTAAATCATAATGGCAACAGAAACTACCAAAATGATCCTGATCAAAAGTTTACATACCCTGGTGATTTTGGCCTGATAACATGCACACAAGTTGACACAGAGGGGTTTGAATGGCTATTAAAGGTAACCATCCTCACCTGTGATCTGTTTGCTTGTAATTGGTGTGTGTGTATGAAAGGTCAATGAGTTTCTGGACTCCTGACAGACCCTTGCATCTCTCATCGAGTGCTGCACTAATGTTTCTGGATTCTCAGACATGGGGAAAGCAAAAGAATTGTCAAAGGATCTGCGGGAAAAGGTAGTTGAACTGTATAAAACAGGAAAGGGGAAAAAAAAAGAAATCCAAGGAATTGAGAATGCCAATCAGCTGTGTTCAAACTCTAATTAAGAAGTGGAAAATGAGGGGTTCTGTTGAAACCAAACCACGTTCAGGTAGACCAACTAAGATTTCAGCCACAACTGCCAGGAAAATTGTTTGGGATGCAAAGGAAAACCCACAAATAAGTTCAGGTGAAATACAGGACTCTCTGAAAACATGTGGTGAGGCTATTTCAAGATGCACAATAATGAGGCATTGCCAAACAGCACAGAGACAAGCCTCAAACCTTCTGGCACAAAGCCATTTAAATTTAGCTTTTTGGCCACAACCATAAAGGCTACATTTGGAGAGGCGTCAACAAGACCTATGATGAAAGGTACACCATTCCTACTGTGAAACACGGAGGTGGATCGCTGATGTTTTTGGGATGTGTGAGCTACAAAGGCACAGGAAATTTGATCAAAAGTGATGGCAAGATGAATGCAGTATGTTATCAAAAAATACTGGAGGGATTGGCGGGAGGGAATGCGGAAGTGAGAGAGGTGAGGGGAGGGGCCTGACTACGGACCTCTCGTGGGAGATGGCGGAGGCCTCGAGGAACAAGCCGGAGGAGAGCACAGTGAGAGGGTGCTCTGCTCTGGCGTAAAGAACGCACAGCCGCGCCGACCCCCTGCCCCGTCCTCCCCCGCTCGAGCTCCGTCCGAGGTGTGCAATAGACCGGCGGCGGTCCTGCCGGTATAACCTCCCGCTTGGGTGAGAGCAGAGCGGGAACGCTGGAAGAGAAAAGCGTCACGGAGCCCAGGATCAAGGTAGACGGGAGGTAGGATTCCCTTCTGGAGTTAACGGCGCTTCCTTCGGATACCCCCACGAACCCACAACGATCACCGGTCTCCTCCGACAAGGATATAAGGTCAGATCTTTCCTCTCTTGGATTCTGTATTAGATGTGATTGAACATGCCAGTAGAGAAACGGAGAATAAAACAGACAGTACTATGAGATAAGAGAAGCAGTTCTGTTTAAAATCTGAATGGGACAAGGTAGTAACTCTGGCAATATAGACCCTATTTCTAAGAGACAGTAGTGTGAATACAAGAGGGTCTGGATTATCTCATCCGCCTGATGCCTTGATTTGCTCCTTCCCTATTTGTATTGGGCGATTATTGTATGTTTTTGTTAATCTCGCTCCCATGGTATATTGAAGAGATTTAAAAGGGACAGTACTACATACACCATTTTTTCACGAGAATTATAATAAATACGGTAAACAAAGCTTGCAAACCTGAAGGATGGCAGGGATGGAGTAGGAGATATCTCCAGCTCAGGAACTACCTAAGACAAGAGGGGAAGGAGAAGGAAAAGGAACGAAGCGGAGAGTCGGAGGAGAGAAGGAGATATATGTTGGCAGATTGAAGTCGGGATCTAGGAATTTGTATTCAAAGGACACTGGGCTGGTGATATGGTAACCTTGCCCCTTGATAAGGTGGTATAATTACTCCGCATTGGTGGAACAAAAGCAATTAAAAGGGACTGTACCTGTACTTATTTAAATTACCGTAATCAAGATCTCTGAAGTGTAAAAACCTAGAGGGAGTGCGGTAATAGTATAAGAGAAACCCCAGTAAGAGAATCCCTTGAAAGGAAGATCCTGGGAAACCCTGGGGAAAAGAAAGGTAAAGGAGAACATGAAGGGGAAAAACCCTAGAACGAATGAACCTAAAAACTCAAGGGAGAGTTTGAACTCCAGCTCTATACAAAAATATTTAAGAGAAACAAGTCAAAAAAGCCCGGGACTCGAGGGAAATCAAAGAGGGGCGAGGGAGCGGAGGAAGGAGGTTGGAAAATTAGAAGGTGCAAGGGGTGACTCCTTTGGAGAAGAAGAAGATCAGGAGAGTGGAATAAGGCAGGAAGGGAGTCCCTCTCAGATACCCACAAAGGGGGAAATACAGGAAATGTTCCAGAAATTAGAAAACATAATTAAAGCGGAGATTTTAACTGTAAGGAAGGATATGGGGCATTTACTGAAGAGAGTGGAGGAAATGGAGGAACAAACAGGAAGACAGGCCAGGGAAATACTGGAATTAAAAACACAAGTAAAGAAAACGCAGGAAGCACATAGAGAGATCCGATACAAGATGGAGGAACAGGAAAATCAAAATCGAAGACAAAATCTGAGAATTAGATCACTGCCAGAACAACAGGGAGAAGAGCTGGGTGTAAAAATCGGAAAGATATTTAATCCCTTACTGGGAAAAGAAGAAGGGACAGTGTTAAAGCTAGAACGTGCGCTGAGAATAAGGAAACCTCAAGGGTTGAGGGAAGAGGTCCCGAGGGATGTAATAATAAAGTTCCAGATATATGAAGAAAAGGCTAAGATCTGGAGTAAGCTCAGAGGCCTATCCCCAATTCAATACGAAGGATCAACACTACAGGTCTTTCAGGACCTGGCACCGGGAACGCTGGCACGCAGAAGAAGGCTAAAGCCTTTATTGGACCAACTGAGAAGTGCAAACATAAAATATAGCTGGGGCTTCCCAGCAGCGCTTGTAGTGCAAAAGGAGGGGAGGACGTCCAAACTTAAAACCTTGGACGAAATAGAGGACTTTTGTACCAAAATAGGAATTCCAATCCCCCTGATCCCATTAGATCCCTGGGAAGTGTAGGGACTGTGAAGTAAGGGACGGGGGAATAGTATGCTCTGAGCAGACGGTTAACTGTTTTTTCTTTTCCTTTTTTCTCTTTTTTGATCCTCCCGATGTTAATTTGATGTTGGGGCGAGGGGGGGGGGGAGGGACGGCTGGGGGGAGAGGAGGGGGATCGGGGCCCATGGGGAGGCGGGAGGAGAGGAAACGCAGTCAAGGTCATACCCTAGGAGATCGGGCTAGCAGAAGGAGTAAAACTCTTCATGCAAAGCAGAGGCCTGGATTGGGCCGAGAGGGGGGGAGGAGGGGGGGATAGGGGGGGGGAGAGGTTCCTGGCAGGAGAGGGGAAGGGGGTATGTAATGGATAATAAGGAAGAAAAAAGAGGGGGTTATATGGTGAGGTATAAGGTGCAGAACAAACTTGCCCAGAGAAGGATAGGATGGCCGAGATAAAGTTTGTGTCATATAATGTCAAGGGTTTGAAAAGAGATTTAAACTTTTAAAAGAACTCCAACAATATAAAGCTGAAATAATCTTCCTACAAGAGACTCACTTAACACAAGACACAAATGTGAAAATTTACTCCGAAAAATATTCAAATTGGATCTATGGAGATTCACCAATCAGGAGGGCCAAGGGGGTGGCAATTGGGTTTGAGAAGGATATAAAATACGAGGTGTCCGATAGGCTGACCGACCCAGAGGGGCGATATCTATTCTTAAATGGGAAAATAGGGGATAGAAAGATCACCCTAGCCAATATATACTGCCCAAATAAAAATCCAGAGAGATATATGACACAAATATTGGGGAGACTCGCGGAGTTTAAGAAAGGTGATTTAATAGTGGCAGGGGATCTTAATTTTTGCTTGGATCCAGCCTTAGATAGTACGTCCGGTGCAAGGGGGAAGAGCGTGAGAAGTATAAAAAAAGCGAGGCTTCAGCTGAAGCGAAGCCAATTGACAGATGTATGGAGGATACAGCATGAAAAAATAAAAGATTACACGTTTTTTTCCCCAGTGCATGGGACGTACACTAGGCTGGACTATATCCTGGTCGAACATAGGCTATTGGAGTCAGTTATAGAAACAAAAATAGAAATAGCAACTTTCTCGGATCATTCCCCTGTGGCCATGAAGCTGAGGATACCCGGGATACAGAGACGCCCCTTTTCATGGAAGTTAAATGAGGAGCTCCTTTGGGATAAGAAAACGGCAGGAAAGATACAGAAAGAGATAGAGTTCTATTTCAGGACAAATGATACAGGGGAGGTGCCGGGTGCTGCCCTCTGGGAGGGCCATAAGGCTTATATTAGGGGTGCCCTCATCTCCATAGGGACCAGGAAAAAAAAGGAAAGAAAAGAAGAGAAGGAGAAGTTAATGAGAGAGGTCCTTAGTCTGGAACAGGAGCATAAAAAGCAAGGGGGCCAACAACAAGAGACCTTCTACCGATTGATTAACAAGAAAGAGGAACTTAACCACTTCAATACAGGGCACTTTCACCCCCTTCCTTCCCAGCCCAATTTTCAGCTTTCAGCGCTCTAGCGCTTTCAGTGACAATTGCGCGGTCATGCTACACTGTACCCAAATGAAATTGTTATCATTTTGTTCGCACAAATAGAGCTTTATTTTGGTGTTATTTATTCACGACTCAGTTTTTTTTTTTTTGCGATATAAGCGCAAAAAAAGCGGAAATTTGGGAAAAAAACAATATTTTCTTTTTTCTATTTGAAAAGAAATCCAATAAAATCTAATTTTGTCATAAATTTAAGCCAAAATGTATTCTGCTACATGTTTTTGGTAAAAAAAATTCCGTTAAGTGTATAATAATTGGTTTGTGTGATCACGGACATATGTACGCAAATGATCATGTACATATGTGTGCAGATAATCATTGGGACATGTGATTTTAGTGGGACATATGTGGGGGACATGTTTTTATTATTAGGGACATGTGTTTTTATTATTTGGGGACATGTATGTTTTGGGGACATGTGTGTTTTGGGGACATATGTGGGGACTGTGTTTTCACTGTGTGGTGTGTTGTGTGTTTACACTACACTGATGATCAGTGAGTAAAAAGCTGTGAAAAGCAGCCCATACTCACTGATCATCAGCCGGCTGCAGCGTTCTGCTCTCCTCTTCTCAGCGGTGACTTCCGTGTGAGGAGAGGAGAGCCGATTGCCTAGCAACCGGCTGTTTGTTTACATCACATGACGGCCGTGATTGGACACGGCCGTCATGTGATCAGGAGGGCCAATCACAGAGCCCTCCTGCCGATCTGAGATGTGCCGTGTCCGGGTGACACGAGCACATCGGGATCGCGCCGCTGCGCGGGAGCGCGCGCGCGCGATCCCGCTGCTCCTGAATGACGTTCCTGAAAGTCCTATCAGGAGCAGGCGGCTCCCACCCGGTCGTATATATACATTGGCCGGGTGGGAAGTGGTTAAGGATATATATGAGGAGGAAATGAGAAGGACATCCTTGGGCAGAGTCAGAGAAAGGTATTATGGGGAAAACAAAATAGGAAAAAATCTAGCGAGACAGGTGAAAGGTAAAAGAGGGGTTAACTTTATTGATAAAATAAAGGATAAAAATGGCAAAATGGTACACACCTCCAAGGAAATAGCAGAAGTATTCAAAAACTACTATGAAGCCTTGTATAACGTGGAAAAGAAAGGGGTACAGGGAAAAGGGCAAAAAGAGATAATGAAAGAATTCATGCGAAAAGCCAAAATACCCCGCCTGAATGACGGGGAGAGGGAGGACATGGAGAGCCCCATTACGGAGGATGAAATTTATAAAGCTTTAAAAGAGACAGCCTCGGGGAAAAGCCCGGGCCCAGATGGGTTCGCAATCACGTACTATAAAAGATTCAAGGAGGTCTTAGTCCCCTACTTATGTAAATACATAAATGGAATAGGCACCGAATATGACATGGGGATGGAAACTCTGCGGGCTGTGATCTCTTTGATCCCGAAAGAGGAGAAAGATCAAACACTATGTGGTAATTATAGGCCAATCGCTCTGCTAAATACAGATGTAAAGCTATACGCTAAAGTAATAGCAGCAAGATTAAAAAGAAACATGACAAAATTGATACATCCGGATCAAGTCGGGTTTATTCCGGAGAGAGAAGGCAGGGACAATGGAATAAGGGCACTGCTCCTTATCCAAGCCTTGAAAGACAGTGGGTCCCCAGGTCTATTCCTGTCAATTGACGCTGAAAAAGCCTTTGACAGGGTAGACTGGGGACTCATGCTAGAAACATTAGAAGAGATGGGGGTGGGCCCGAGGATGTTATTTTGGATTGGGGCTCTGTATAAGAATCCACAAGCAACGGTTAGGGTCAATGGAGAATCCTCCACCCTGCTACAAATGGGTAACGGCACCAGACAGGGGTGCCCACTGTCTCCCCTGTTGTTTGCGATTTCCCTTGAACCTTTGCTGGCAGTAATTCGTAATAACCCAGACATTACGGGAATTAGAATAGGGGAAGAGGAGCACAAATTAGCCGCATATGCGGACGATGTGCTCTTCTTTATCACAAACCCCAGGATTACGATCCCGAACCTGTTAAAAACACTGGAAGATTTTGGTCAGATCTCTAATCTAAAAATTAACCTAGGAAAATCCGAAGTCCTAAACATAAATATCGGTAAAATAGAAGAGGAGAGGTTACGAACACAATTTTTCTTTCCCTGGCGCAAAGAAATAAAATATCTGGGGGT
Organism: Lithobates pipiens; assembly: GCF_037356315.1. NCBI lineage: Eukaryota > Metazoa > Chordata > Amphibia > Anura > Ranidae > Lithobates > Lithobates pipiens. The sequence goes on along the minus strand of NW_027507785.1, from coordinate 259,863,105 downwards.
CCTCCTGTCGAACACCTTAAGAAAGATATACCTGAAAAACTATATCCCTTTATTAGAGGAAATTAAGAGCGAAATAAATAAAATTTCATCTAGCCCCCTCTCATGGTTAGGTCGGATAAACGTGGTAAAAATGATCTTAGTCCCGAAGATAATTTATAAATTTCAAATGATGCCCCTCGCACTCCCGGCGATCTACTTTACAGTTTTAAGGAAGATAATTTCGAAATTTATATGGCAAAATAAAAAACCGAGAATCTCGTATGCGGTTTTAAGAAGAGGGAAAGAACAGGGAGGAGTGGCAGCACCGGATACAAAAAGATACTACAACGCAGTAGTTTTGTCACGGGTGGTAGAGTGGGCGAAAGAGGTAAATGATAAAAGATGGGTAAGAATAGAAAACACGCTTTCTCAAACACAGTTAGGGAGAATTATTTGGAACCCGCCACAATATAGGACACTGGGATTAAATACACACAAGATTACACGACAAGTTTTTAAACTATGGGATCAAATACACACGCAGAAAAAATGGGGTCATAATTCACCTTTAATTTTTTTGAAAGATAACGCTTATTTTCCACCAGGACAAAGAGAAATAGGGGGAAATTGGATATTAAAAGATAATGCACAATTAAAAGATATTTTAGTAGAAGATAAGTTAAACACTTTTCAAGCACTAAGAGAAGACACAGAGTTAATGAGAATTGATGAATGGCGGTACCTCCAGTTACGGACATTTGTCGCAAAGCTGCCCCATCCCCTACGGAGTAAAGAAGAACTAAGACCTTTAGAACAACTATGTCAGAAGGATAAATTAACAAAAAAAAGAAAAAGTATTGGTCTAATTTATAAAATAATTTCGGGGGGAGACGAACAGGAGGAGCCGTCATTTATTAAAAAATGGGAAAAGGAACTGGGGGTACAATGCAATACTCAAATTAGAAAGAAAATACTAATATTAACTCACTACGCGGGGGGAGGGAGTAAATTGATAGAAACAAATTATAAATGCATAGCAAGATGGTATGCCACCCCTGACAAATTAACTAGGTTCAGAAATGACCAATCGCCGGAGTGTTGGCGAGGATGTAAGTCTATCGGGAGTATGGGCCATATCTGGTGGGACTGTCCCATAATCAAAGAATACTGGAAGAGGATAATTGACTTAGTAAAAGTGGTGACGGGAAAAGTAATTCGATTGGACCCATGGACGGTGCTATTCCATGGGACAGAGGAGACAATAAACCAATATAAAGCATCATTAGTCCCAATTTTACTAGATATTGCAAAAAACCTTATCCCGAGAAAATGGCGAGAGAAAGAAGGGCCCAAAATCCAGGAATGGATTCGTAGGGTATCTGAAGTACAACATATGGAAAGTGGGGAGGGAGGTGATGAGGACTTAGCCACAAAGGAGGAGAGAGATAGGAAGTGGGACCCTTGGGAAGAATTCAAAAAATCATGGCGATATGTGGAGGAAATAACACAGGAATAACATCAGGAAAGGAAAGGCTGAAGTGAGGTTTAAAGTTGTACCCCGAGGGAAAGTAACCAGGAACAGAAGGGGGGGGGGGGTGGGGACAGAGGAGAGCTTAGAGGGATAAGGAGAAGGGGAAGACCAAACGAGAGTTGAAACTGGACGTATCGTGGTAGGAACTGGGGGGGTTTTCCTCTTTTTCTTATACCCACAATAGGACTGAAAGATAGAGGGGTAGGGGGGTGGGGGGAAAATAATGTGAAGAAGCAGGGTGAGGGATGGTAAGGGTTAAACCTAATGGGATAGTACTGGCTAACCTGATGGTATTTTCTTTTTTAGATATGTAAACGAATAAAGCATCTGAATGATAAGACTTATCAAAAAGACAAGCTACAATGATGTGAAGTGAAGACGAGGATTACTAAAATGAACGTTAAGTTGATTGGTTCCTCGCAGATAAATTCGCTGAAGTAGCTTAAAAAGAAAAAAAAAAAAAAAAAAAAAAAAATACTGGAGGAACATTTGCATTCATCAGCCAGGAAGCTGCGCATGGGATGTACTTGGACATTCCAACATGACAATGATCCAAAACACAAGGCCAAGTCGACCTGTCATTGGCTACAGCAGAATAAAGTGTAGGTTCTGGAGTGTCCATCTCAGTCTCCTGACCTCAATATCTATCAGGGCTGGGCTCAGCCTTTCCTTCTCTGAGCTGGCTGCTCAGCTGCCAGCTAATATCTCTCCACAACTACTCAGCTGTTGATATCTTGCCCGTCAGTCCTACCTGTGTAAGCCGTCCAGCCCAGAGGATCTCTGCCTTCGCCTTGGTCAACATCAGAGACTCCTGCGTTCCTGTTTAAAGACTTGCTTGGCTGACATCCCTTCTGGCTCCAGATCCTGCTTGCTGTTCCACTACACTGATTCCTGACTTTCTGGCTTGGCTGATTATCCTTTTTGGTTACCTAACTTTGCCTATGTTTTGATTACGTTTGTTCTATTTACTTTTATTATTAAACTGTACTTCTGTCTCAGTCTGATTTCATGGTTTCTGACAATATCATTGCCACTCTGGGCAGTTCATGCCAGACAAACCAAGAATTTACAGGAACTGGAGGCTTTTTGCCAAGAGGAATGGGCAGCTTTACCATCTGAGAAGATAAAGAGCCTCATCCACAAATACCACAAGCTGTCATTGATGTTAAAGGGGGCAATACACGGTATTAAGAAGTGGGATATGTAAACTTTTTTGATGGGGGTCATGTGGGTAGGTTTCTGTTCTCTTGCCATTATGGTTTAAAAAGCGTGAAACACAGTTGATTGATAATACATGGCTTCAGCCAAATACTAACCATGAGTGAAAGAGAAAAGTTTTTGTGTTGTCATTCATATTCTCTAAAACAATTGCCAAAAATGATAAATTCTGCCAGGCTATGTAAACTTATGAGCGCAACTTTATGTGTACATTCAGTCATATGCAATTCTCACCAATTCTTTGGAGAAGCTCTCTTGGTACCAGTCTGATATGATTGAGAACCTTTTTCCATAGAAATTTTAACAAGACAGTTTGCCAGGTCTTTCCTCACCCTCCCCAAATTGCTCTGGGTTGGGACTAGCGTGGAGAACGTGAACAAGCACAGAAAGAACATGCAGCTAATGTCCTGGCCAAGATTGGAATCAAGTGGTTTAACCACTTGACATCCACGCTATGGCCGAATGACGGCCACAGCACGGATCTGAATTACCAGGAGGCCGTCATATGATGGCCTCCCTTGTGCATGCTCCATGCAGTCACTGAGACTCAGGTGATCACCGATCCGAGTAAGGGGCCGGTCCCGTCCCCTTACCATGTGATCAGCCAATGACAGCTGATTACATGATCAAAACAAAAGCTTGTGATAGTTTTTTTTTTTCCCCTCCTCACCCTGACAGCAGAGGAGAAAAAAAAGCTGATCACCGGCTCATCTTAAAGGGACATTGGTCCCAAAAAGGAAGAGGCAATTATGCCCCATCTATGCCACCTATCAACCAGTGGTGCCAATCAGCACCACCTAAAAGTGCTGCCTATCAGCATAACCGATCAGTGCCCTTCACTGCCACCCATCAGTAGTGCCTCATCAGCGTACATCAATGACGGACAAAAATTACCTGTTTTAAAATTTAAGAACAAAATAAAAAAAATAAAAAAATTGGTCTTTTTACATTTTTTTTTTATTTTTTTTTTAACAAAAAAAAATAAAAATAAAAAAAAATAATAATCGCACAGGTGATCAAATACCACCAAAAGAAAGCTCTATTTGGGGGGGAATAAAATTATAAAAATTTAATTTGGGTACAGTGTTGTATAACTGTGCAATTGTCATTCAAAGTGCATCAGCGCTGAAAGCTGAAAATTGGTCTGGATAGGAGGAGGATAACACCTGTATATTTGTTACAAGTTACCATTTACATAGAATGCCTATGTAAAAAAATAAAAAAAATAAAACCGTGTTAAATTGCTGCTTCCATGTTTACATGCTTTTTTCTGAAAACTCAAAACTGCAGTTTTCCTCTGCTATGAAATGTTCAGGAAGAGGTTGGGAAGTTAAAAGTAGTATTAAACCCTCAGGGGTTTTTAGCATTACACACTGAGCACAAAAAAATTCTTAACCCAGCATTTGCACCCTACAGATTTGAATGCTGCCGATTCCTGCTTTTTCAGTACTGCTTCCCTGAACTTTCACCAAAAAGAGTCAACCGTGGATTGTTCAGTCTGTAAGCTTGGAGAAGGAAGAGGGAAGCAGGACAGAAATGCCCTGGCTGCCTAGGCTATGGTGTTGTTTCTTATTGATGCACATGGCGTAGGGAGAAACGACACTGTAAAAAGGTGCCACCTTTGCAACAGTAAACCTGGGGAAGTGGTCATGGCACCTGCTTGCCTGGGTTCACACATATACGAACACAGACATTGCATGTGATGTGCACCTGCATTGCTGTGCTGATCAAAAGCAATGTCCATGCTGTATGGCTGAACTCGCATTAGATTTGCAAAAAAAAAAAAAGTGCAGGGACTTTCTTTTTTTCCTGCACTGGAATTGCATGGGTCCCGATACCCACGCGATCAGATTCTTGTCCGAATTCACAGTTCGCACTGTGATCTGTGAACCGATCTGGGGGGTGTCATTAACATTGTATTGACACCCTCAGCGGTTGGCAGAGGGCAGTGTGAACAGTCTGTGGGAGAGATATAATGTGGGAACCCACACTGACATTGTGCTGGTTCTCACATTGCTATAGTGCGAGCCCAGGCTAAACTGGAACATAGGCAAGGATTAAAAGAAAGAAGCTGCATACTCAGTAAATGATTATGTTGGCTGATAAAAAAAACAAAAACAAAACAAACAAAAAAAAACGCTACAACTGAGGGTTTAACCACTTCCAGATTTACTGCTACAGAATGGCCCTCCTGTGCAGGAGAGAGAGAGTGTGTGTGTGTGTGTGTGTGTGTGTGTGTGTGTGTGTGTACATGCGATTCTGCACTTCCACCTCCAGGGGGCGCACACCCACTGGCGGGCCGCTTCTGCTGTGATTAATCACAGCAGAAGCTGATCTGGGGGTGCCGGGCACTGGATGTCTGCCGTCACCTGCAAATTGTCAGTAAAACACACAGAATGTGTAAACAAGGCAGATCACCGTTCTGATAGGGGAGAAGGGATGGATTTTATGTTCCTGCAAAGCAAGAATAAAAATCCATCACTTCCCTTTTAGAAGCACACAGTTAACCCTTTGGTTGCCTTAAATGTTTAAACCATTCCCAGTCAGTGTCATTAGTACAACAGTGCATATTTTTAGCATGGTCACTGTATTAGTGTCACTGGTGCTCGCAAATTGCCACTAGTGTCAGTGTCCGATTTTCTACTGCAACATTGCAATCACACTATAAGTCGCTGATCACTGCCATTACCAGTATAAAATTATATTATAATATATATATATATATATATAACAAATACACATATACACACACACACACACACACACACACACACACCATAATTGTATCAGGTTTGCGTAAACCAATCAATATACAGTTATTGGGTTTTTATTTTTTTTTACCAAAAATATGTAGCAGAATTTATAATAATTAGATTTTTTTATTGGATATATTTTATCACAGAAAGTTAAATATAAATTTGTGTGAAAAAGTATGTGCCCCCTTTCAGATTTATTTTTTGCATATTTGTCACTCAAACAGCTCAGATCATCAACATTTTTTTATTATTGCACAAAGATAACCCAAGTAAATACAAAATGCAGTTTTTAAATGATGGTTTCATTTATTAAGGCAAAAAAGCTGTCCAAACCTGCCTGGCTTTATGCCACCCTTGGCGGCAACAACTGCAATCAAGTGTTTGCGATAACTGGCAATGAGTCTTTCACATTGCTGTGGAGCAATTTTGGCCCACTCTTCATTGCAGAATTGTTTTAATTCAGCCACATTGAAGGATTGCAGCATGAACGGCCTGTGTAAGGTAATGATGCAGCATCTCATTTGGATTTAAGTCCGGGCTTTCACTAGGCCACTCCAAAAACGAAATTTAGTTTTGTTTGAACCATTTGGAGGTGGACTTGCTGTTTTGTTTTGGATCATAGTCCTGCTGCATAATCCAAGTACATTCTCCTTTAGTATTTTCTGGTAGAGCTCATAATTCATGGTTCCATCAATTATGGTAAATCGTTCAAGTCCTGAAGCTGCAAAGCAGCCCCAGACCATCACGCTACCACCACCATCTCTGACTGTTGGTATGTTCTTGTTATGGAATGCTGTATTCGTTTTATGCCAGATGCAAGCCTTCCAAAAAGTTAAATTTTTGTCTCATCAGTCCACAGAATATTTGCCTAAAAGTCTTGAATGTTTTTTGGTAAACATGAGATGGGCCTTTGTGTTAGTTTTGGTCAGCAGTGGCTTTAGAACTCTCCCATGGATGCCATTTTTGCCCAGTCTCTTTCTTGTTGAATCATGAACACTGATCTTACCTGAGGCCTGCACTTCTTTAGATGATGTTTTGGGTTCTTTTATGACCTCCTGGATGGGTCGTCGTCATGTTCTTGAAGTCAATTTTGTAAGCCGGCTACTCCTGGGAAGGTTCACCACTGTTCTAAGTTATCTCCATTTGTGGATAATGGCTCTCCTAATGGCTCACTGGAGTTCCAAAGCCTTTGAAACCCTTCATAGACTGATACATGTACATTACTTTGTTTCTAATCTGCTCTTGATCTTTCCTTTCCATTGCAATATGGCTACCTGGAGGTATTCTGTACACAGACTGTGTACTGATCATCCCCAGAAATATCATTTTCTGCTTATGAAACCACTCCTATTAGACCCACTCAACACTGAGGCTCAGAGGAACATACAGGGATTACTTCAGAATAGCAAAAAGGTAGGAACCTGCAATAAAGTTTGTTATAATCCTTGCAATGTACATAGATCACTCAGAGGGGAATCATTTTTTTTTCTCAGCAAAAGTGGAGTGGATTTATTTTTTTTAATTGCATTTGAGTGTAAATATGAGATCAGAGGTCTTTTTGACCCCAGGTCTCATATTTAAGAGGTCCAACCATGCTTTTCTTTATATTACAAGGGATGTTTACATTCCTTGTAACAGAAATAAAAGAATAAAAGTGACGCTTTTTTTTTTTTAAACTCGCCCCGTCCTGCCAAGCATGCGTGCAGAAGTGAATGCGTACGTGAGCAACGCCCACATATGAAAACGGTTCAAACCACACATGTGAGGCATCACTGCGATCAGTAGAGCAAGAACAATAATTTTCACCCTAGACCTCTTCTGTAACTCAAAACATGCAACCTGTAGCATTTTTTAAATGTCGCTTATAGAGACTTCTAAGGGTAAAAGTTTGTCGCCATTCCACGAGCAGGTGCAATTTTGAAGTGTGACATGTTGGGTATCGATTTATTCGGCGTAACATTATCTTTTACAATATAAAAAAAAAATTGTGCTAACTTTACTGTTTTTTTTTTTTTTACTAAAAAATTTAAAGTATTTTTTCCAAAAAAAGTGTGCTTGTAAAACCGCTGCACAAATACGGTGTGACAAAGTATTGCAATGACCGCCATTTTATACTCTAGGGTGTTAGAAAAAAATATATAATGTTTGGGGGTTCCAAGTAATTTTCTAGCAAAAAAAAAGTGTTAACTTGTAAACAAATCTCAGAAAGAGGCTCAGTCCTCAAGTGGTTAAGTCTGGTTCACATGTATTGAAAGTCAGGCAGTTCAGCACACGTGTACCACTTGTATGTTCAACAGAAACTGGTCTAACCACTGGCTTTTGCCAAACCATCTTGCTGGAAAACTAGCATTCTATCAGCACTTCCAGTCATTGTTTGCCAACGAGGGGAGTCCCCGCTGTCAGAAAACAATAGCTCAGAGGTAGAGATCCCTGTACCACACATCGTTGTGTAGGTCTATTTGCTTTTGTTTTATTTATTCAAACCGATGGTTGAAAAAAAACAAAAAAATAAAAAATAAAACACCACAGCTGAACACGTATACCCAGTTTTCATCCTCCTACTTTAAAATTGTTCAGAGCAGCTTGCAGTATATACAAATGCCTGCTTAAAAGAAACAACTAGATTAGTAAGAAAATTTGTAAAAAACTATTATAATTATTTTATTTTTATTTTTTTTGTATGCTGTGTAAATGGCAACACAATATACAGTGCCTTGAAAAAGTATACATACCCCTTGAAATTTTCCAAATTTTGTCACCCTACAACCAAAAAGGTAAATGTATTTTATTGGGATTTTTTGTGATAGAACGCAAATTGGCACATAATTGTGAAGTGAAAGGAAAATGATAAAAAAATAAATAAATGATAAGATAAAACTTTTTTTTTTATCTATCAAATAAATGTTTTATCTTATTTTTTTTTTTTTTTTTTTTTTATCAAATAAAACACCTGAAAAGTGTGGCATGCATTTGTATTCAGCCCCCTTTACTCTGATACCCCTAACTAACATCTAGTGGAACCAATTGCCTTCAGAAGTCACCTAATTAGCAAAGAGTCCACCTGTGTGTAATTTAATCTCAGTATAAATATGGCTGTTCTGTGAAGCCCTCAGGGGTTTGTTAGAGAACCTTAGTGAACAAAGCATCATGAAGGCCAAGGAACACACCAGACAGGTCAGGGATAAAGTTGTGGAGAAGTTTAACTACGTAAGCCCCGGACCATTTTGCTGGCCAAAGATCAGAGCACTTTTTGCGATTCCGCACTGCGTCTCTTTAAAGTGGAAGTAAACTCCCCTATCCTTTTCAGCCAAGGAAGCTGCCATCTTTGCCTCTGTTTAATCTTCAACTGCTATGGTGCTGCACATGTGATTCGTTATGACACCAGCCATTGGATGGTTTGTTAGTTTGGCTGAGAGCACAGCCAATGTGCAGTTAGCATTCCCGGCATGCCTTTTTTTTTTAACTGTTTAAATCTATGGGTTTACTTCCACTTTAACTGACAATTGTGCAGTCGTGCGACGTGGCTCCCAAACAAAATTGACGGCTTTTTTTTTCCGCACAAATAGAGCTTTCTTTTTTTGGTATTTGATCACCTCTGCGGTTTTTATTTTTTGCGCTATAAACTAAAAAATAGTGACAATTAAAAAAAAAAAAAAAGCATTATTTTTTGCTATAATAAATATCCCCCAAAAATATATTTAAAAAAAAAAGTTTTTTTTCCCCTCAGTTTAGGCCGATACGTATTCTTCTACATATTTTTGGTAAAAAAAAATCAAGAAAAAAAAAATCGCAATAAGTGTTTGATTGGTTTACGCAAAAGTTATAGCGTCTACAAAATAGGGAATCGTTTTATGCCATTTTTATTACTATTTTATCTGTGTCTTATGTTACTGGAGGAGGTAAAGTTTACCCGCCCTGTGTCATTATGCAAAGAAAGGGGGATTGTCCTGGGAACTCAGATGATTGCTTCAGGTGAAGGAATCCGGGTGCGAGCCACAGCATGCAGATAATGTGGATGACAGAACTCTGGACGGCCGCACTCCAATGCTAAAACGAAACTCGTCAGCTGTTAGCATCTTTTGCTGTGATGTCATTTGCTGTGTCCTAATTATTATTTGAATAAAGCATTGTTTTAGCATTGGAGTGCGGCCGTCCAAAGTTCTGTCATTATCCACTGTATCTCTTTGTAACTGTGTTTCAACAAACAGTCTTATGCTTCTTACCACCCTACACTGATGCCTTGACAAGTGACAGGGTGGGCTAAGGGATCTTGCTGGTGGCGGGCAAGCAAGGGAAGCTTATACGGCGGACATACTCCTCTTAAGTACAGGGGTCCATTACAAGGGTCATACAGCAGATTCCCACAGCAGGATTCCCAGGTGTATGCGAACAGTACAGTTGAATGACGAGCCAACAGCCACATCTGTCCCCATGTAACTGCACATTCTGTTTCCAGGGGTGTTTACCTGTGGTTGGGTACAGATTATCACTTGTGTGTACACCTGTGATTCCTGCTGCACACGTGAATGGGGCCTAAGAAGGCAGGGGAGGCAGCAGGGTACAACTAAAGCTTGACTTCTGGGTGGATCCTAGTTTGCGGCCAGCTTTGCAACAGATTTTTACTGACAGCCCTATACATGTCTTGGTATTCTGCTTTAGAGATGTGACGGCCAGTGCTGAAGACGACTTTGGTTTAGATAGGGCAGGATATGGTTCATCAGACAAGACAACATTTTGTCTTCATTGCTCCAGTCCAGTATCTTCAATTCTGGTTGCCTTTAAAGTGAATCTGTGGCAATGGTGTGGCAATTTAGGTATTTTTAGAACATTTCTCTAACATGTGATACATTTTAAACAAACCCTCTCTGACTTGTGTAGCTGCAGGCATGGTTATGCTTATCCTCAAAGATCATAACAAACTCTTAAGTCTGACTGCAGTTTTTTCTGAACAGCTTGCAGCACCTGCTGATTGCTTACAATAGAAGTCTGGCAGGTTTGCCGAGATCCTACTGCCACAAAAAGCATGGGGGGGGGGGGGGGGGGTTGGGGTGTTGACCCTCTAGAATAGAGGCTGAATTTCCCCCACAGTGGAGAGTAAGGACTTATTTTAATTAAAAGGGTCACTTCATCAAAGTACCAATGTTTTTTTTCACACCCCTATAGGTTGATGTTGAGGCCAATTCACACATAGGTGGTCTGTTGGGTTGCATTTAGGCAGCCAATTCATTTAAATGAACTGACAACACATTGCAGCAGACTGGAAATTGAACCAGAACCATTTCTTTTTTAATGCAGCACACTGTGGCACATGGCAGTGCATTTCTGTGGAGCACTTGAATCTATGTACGTTGCTTTACTGCATTGGAGTGTCATTCAAAATGCATTGCACTGAGGCGCATTAACATGTGTAATATTCACAGTGATAACAGGCACATTGGCGCAAACACAAAGGTGTAATTAGGCCTCAATTTATTTACACACACACACCTAGCTGACATCCAAGCCCAATCCTTTTATAATAGCCCATAATACTTTTGTATTTATAAAATCTAATCTTTGTAGTTAACATAACCTGTGAGCTGGGTGTAGATGGGCTTAAATATTACATTCTATCTTTAATAAATATACCCACACAAATCCAGATTAGCAATGAGTCCTATGGAAACTGACAAGCACCACCCAGAGACGTAGCCAACATAACATGTATAAATCAGCATTTATTTACAGCTTTACTTAATGTACATATTTTCCTGCAGGTTATTCACAAGGCTATACAGAGCGAGGAAATTTACAATGCAGCATTGCGGGTGACAGATAGTGGCCCCTGAGCTGGAAATAGCATTGTTGGGAAAGAAATGGAAGCTTAGGGAACTACTTACCATTCCACTGCTACAAATGATACTTTGGTTGCACTTTGGACAATTTGTGGATGTTCAAGGGCTTAGAATGAAAAGCACTGCATATATCAAACACCCATGCTGAGACCTGTACCGTTATGTCACTTGAAGGTCCACATAAAGCCCACCTATGACATGATGATCGATCAGCAATCGTTTTTTACCTTCATTCTCCCAGTGCAATGTGGGAACAAGAAATGGTGAATATGACTGGCTGCTAAGGACAACAAAGACTGCTTATCTCATTCATTTTTTATAAATAAAATTGACAGTGGGGTTGAACTGGATCTTGTGTTAAAAAGCAATGACCACTTATTAGATCAGCACCCAGCACAATGTTAAACAAATATCTACCTTAACCCCCAACATCCACACATCAGAGGGTGACATCACAGTCATTCTGGTGAGATGCTGGGAATGTGGAATATCCACACATCGGGGGTGACATCACAGTCATTCTAGTGAGATGCTGGGAATGTGGAATAGCCAAAATCCCAGCACAGTGGTGATGCATCTTCTTTTGGGATTTGAGTTAGCTTCCCTCCCCCCACATAAATGTGGTGATTCAATGTAGGGTTAGGGGGACCTGATATAATAACCAGACATTGCTTTTTGAGTCAAGGTCTGCTTAAAACTGTCTTACAACTTGGTTTATACAAAAGAGCAATGTATAACATTATCACATTCTATAATAGTTTTAATTGTGCAACATTAAGATCTAAATGAATGCATATTTTTAATTAAAGTGAAATTGTCACTGTTACATTTAAAAATTCCAGTTTAGGATTGGAATCCTGCTATCACCTTAACTAGTCAGAAAAGCCTATTCTGTGCCCCTATCTGAATTGGTGCTCTGGGGCCTCTAACATCTTTAACTTCAGGTTGGCCTCACCAATTGACATTCCACTGTCTGAAAAGAAAGCCCTTTGACCATCTGCATAGTGGTAACGAGCACGTGGTACTGCAGCATTCGTGCATTAATGCATTTTAGTGTGCGTTCACAGCACAGGGTCAGGTCCAGGTTTTAGTGCCCTGGGGTTTATTGGCAGTCTATTCAAAATGAAAGGTCCATCTTAATGCAAAATATGATGCTTGTGTACAGGGGATCTTAGTGATAACAAGCACACATTTAAAGTGGAACTTCACTCTCTCAATCAACATTGAATATTTTTAATCCTTATGCTGCTACAATTAGTAAATGGATAGGAAAGTATATTATATTTACTTGTTTAATTTTAACTGTTGACTGTCTGATTTCTTTAGTTTTGTCTTTGTTCCCATGCCTAGGTAAAGGATGTCATACATCCCAGTAATCTTCAGGAGGGGAGAGCGGTTTATTCAGCCAAGCACACCCTCATGCCTGTATGTTTGAGCTAAGAACAGTTGGATTCCAAGAGTTGCTACATGAATAATCTGCCCTTATTCAAGATGGCCACAGCCAGAAATGTTAGGGGGCCTTTTTCAAAGGGTTTCTCAGCAAAATAAACGATGGGAGACATGGATGGATGGGCGAATTTTCTCTGAATATTAAAAATGAATTAAATAGCGCTTTTGGTTTGTGATGCTAACATCAGAGAGGCCCACAGGAGGTGGCTTTTCTAGCTAATAAAGGTGACAGCATCCACCCTGTGGTACTTACTCCTAAGCAGGCCATTAATAGTTTGAATATTTAAAAACGGTCATTAAAGTTGACCGGCCCTTTAACAGCGAACCTGTCTCCATTGCACAGGTAATGCAAACATTCTGTAGGACTAGAATCACTGTTGGAGACTGAAGACAATACATTTCATATTAACTAGAAAGATCAGGGTGGTTCAAGGCACAGCCTGCTACACCGATATTCCTAGTTTCCATTGGAGACTAAATAAAGATCAATAATTGTCTGTGTCCTTTGTGTACAGGTGAAGGATACACCTTCTAGATGATTACAAGAAAATATAACTTGCCACACATTGCATTTGAGAGTTAGTGTAATCATTTAGGTTAATTATACCCTTTACGTTTTTTGCCTTTACAATAAGAAAGGACTTAATACTGTCAAACAAGTTAGCCAAGTTCCATGGCTGTTCTCCAATGTATTTCATACAGAGCAATTAATGACTCACTTGGTGTCCCCATGTGGAGTGCTTCGCCTGACCAGAATGACATGGCTAGACTCCAATAGTTTACAAATGTCCACCCTGTGACCACTACCAGCAGCCTATTAGACCAGAGCAATTTGGCTTTGTGCAACCGCTGCGCCATCTGCTGGTCCATACAGAAAAAAAAAAAAACACTCATAGCAGCATTTGATGAAATAAGGCCAGAAGAGCTTCACCAGGTAGTTTGGTTTAAACACAGTGAAAGCATAAAAGGCAGCTGGACAAAACCTGTCACTAGTTGGACCTGAAGACCTGCTCTTAAAATGCACTATACGGTTTATGCAGGGAGGTGGCAAGCGCTAAATGTGATACACACTTGAACGCAGCATGAAACACCAAGTGTTTAGAACCTCTACTGTGTATAGTGTTAATCGACAGCAAAGAAAGAAACCAGACTTTGTCTGCTCTTATGAATGTGCATAATTAATGCTAAAGCAATTTTTCATTGTGATCCTTTGTGAATACGCCCTTCTAATGATAATTAAAAGGTATATACAGAGAGGAAAAAAATAATCTCAAGTTCTCATGCCAAACCTCGGAAGCCGGAGACTGCTGATCGCCCATAGACGCCACTGTACACCCAGCATTTCAAGTATTGCAAGAAGTTAAGGACACTTGATGAGGCAGCTGTACACACCCATGCCTCACAAAAGCTCAACCTAAGTTTAACTGGTTACCAGTATCACACGCAAATTAGAAGGAATGGAGAACCTTCAACACCAATGCTGCTGCTCAACCTTCAAACGTTTCAGTCAGCAGCAGCTTAATTGCAGAAGCTTGCACTGAACTATACACTTGCACTGTAAATTACCTCTCAACCGTGTAAAGTGGCATTGCAAGAGACTTGGGGAGTCTCTGATATTTTGGATAACAGAGAATTTATAAAATAATTTAAAAACAAGTCAAGGCTAATAGTAAATTGTGTTTCCTTGCATCATAATGAAGGGAAAAAAGTCTAAAAGTAAAAGTTTAAAGAGGAGAATCAGTATCACTCCTTATAGCTCATCATTCTCTAATCAGAGAACATTGTCCTCACCGAGGGCCTGGCTCATCCTTGTTTCAGGAACAGCACAGTCCCGTGTCTCCTATTCATGCGTGGAAAGCTCTCCCATAGGAAATCTTGTGACCAGCAAGAGATGGTGTGAACAAATCACACTGTTGGAAAGTCGTTCTTTCTGCTCTGTATGTGCTGCAAGACTTGTATAGTGTCCCGGATTAAGGCCTCGAATATTCCATCAGCCAGCTGCATCTTTACAAACAGTTCATCTTCATCGTAGTTCACCCATTGTGCCTCCTCCTCATGCAACTCTTGCACCTTTTGGTAGAAATGAAAAAAAGTTAAAAAATATAAAAGCCGATTTGCACATTTTCAGACAGGTACAATTTGTATACCAAACACCTTAACCATATCAAATTCAATCATAAAAACCTGTAATGAGAGGAATGCATAGGCTGCTATTGATGACCTTCCTCTGAGAATGCTAGCTGCCTGGCTGTCTTCCATCATTAATACTTTGAGTCACTGGCCAGTAACAAGCATGCAGCCAGTAAATTCAGAGTAAAGTCAGAATGCCTAATCGCCATACTTGGTTGAGGTCTGCAACAAAGTATTAAAATGACTGAAATAGCAAGACTGGCAAGAGAGCTCAAGTTTGAGAAGCTAGTAAGGATAGGTAGTGTACATAATGCAAGTATGAAAATAATAACGGTATTACTGAAAGCCTTTTTCACAGCCTGCACTACCTCTGGCCACCACTAGAAGAAGATTCCACACCAATCTCGTTGGCTGACCAGATACAAATCTTACACACAATCTGGTTCATGCTTAAGCCTCGTACACACGGGCCGAATGTTGGGCGACATTGGCAGGGTCAATAAAAACAGGACAATATTCAGCCCATGAGTAAGGCACTCAGTCCAACAGAAGCCGACCATTTGGCACTGCCTTTTGTTCTGTTGTTACATATGTAGAATATCCTGCAAGACAGTTTGAGAATGTCCGTTCCCCTTGTAGGGTATGGGCCGTTCCTATATAATACATTGATAAGTGCTTCAAAAAGGAGTATACCAGAGCTGCCTGGGTCACCACTGAAGCAATATCCAACCATGGAAAGAACCACCAATGTATATGGGTTAACTGAGCCACCAAATAATAGCACTGTAAATTTGTGACACTGTACAAATTATGTACACTACCTATGCTTACTAGCTTCTATCCGGCCTGGATAGGCAAGAATGTGTCAAGGGATATCATAGGAGGATTAGTACCCTAAAGAAATTGGGAGAGTAATGTATTTCCTTCGTTTTTTTGGGACATAAATTGGCGCATGCCACAACAAATATAGGCTCCTAGGGAGATGTATCATTTTGAATATGCTGATTCGACCCAGGAGGTTGAGGGCAGCTTAGACCAAGTCTGCAAGTTTTCCTTTAGACGAGATATTAGAGGAGATAGGTTATTAGAGATGAAAGTCCACAATGGTAGCTTGACGTTGGCACTGCCTTTAATGAGGCCACCATGGTCCACAGAACACTCATGGATGTCGTCCTTATTGAGGGGTTTACAGTCATCCAGAGGCTCTGAGCCTGAGTTAGAACAGTGAGAACCTTTTTCTGGGCCTTGTCCAGGACCAGACCCAGATTCTTCAGGCACTAAGATGGTTCAAGAACTGATTTCCATAGAGATTGAAAACCCATCCAAATGTCTGCAAGATCTGAACTCTTTCACAGAAAGTCACCCAAGTAGCCCATGATGTGAATCTCCTCGGAAGGCAACAGAGCCAGCACTTGACCGAAGACATTTATGAGGTTTTGGCACCTATGGCCAGTGCAAAAGGGAGGGCCAGAAATTGATACCGCCAAGTATGAAAGTTTAAACACTCAACAAATGAAAAAAAAGAAAGTAAAAAAAAAAAAAAAAAAACACTAATTTCTGACTTCCTTATAACTGTAAAAACGAATACTATTCAGGAGACGCTAGAAAGTGTATTGCAAATAGTGGAGATATAAAGTGCCATACATGGTATAGGACTGCAATAATGGTATGATAACAGGACTATTCTGTCTTACGTTTCCACGTTGCTGGTCCCCGCATAGGTCCAAGCTTAGCCCGTCATGCTGGGCATACCCCCAGAAGCCTCTGGAGGGTCTATGAACCATAGGATTTGACTACTGCCCTGGACCTGTATAGAACACTCTGGCTAACTACATATATTGCACTGAAAGCAAACACAAGCATCCAAGCAGTATCTAGTGCAGGGATATGCAATTAGCGGACCTCCGGCTGTTGCAGAACTACAATTCCCATGAGGCATAGCAAGACTGACAGCCACAAACATGACAGCCAGAGGCAGAGGCATGATGGGACTTGTAGTTTTGCAACAGCTGGAGGTCCGCTAATTGCATATCCCTGATCTAGTGCTTGAAGCAACATTACAGACTGTTCCCAAAAAGTTGATTTTGGGTACAGTACCCAATGTTTTACTGAGATTGCACCGATCTGGACACTGCTTCTATTGTTTTAGTAGAAGGCAGAGTGGAAGTTGACTGAAAAGCGGATTGAGGAATTCAGTAAATAAATAGTTAACTAGTTATAAAGTCTCAACAGAGGAATGTGATCTGGCTCTCTGCATCTCCCTCTCTCTCTTCCCGCCCTTTCCTGCCAGAAGGGAGGGGCAGGGAGGTGATCGGCTTTCACACAGACCACATAAAAGGCAAGGAAGGGGGATACAGAGATGTCGCACACAAAACTAGATGACGAAAGATATAAACTGACCGCGCTTTCATGGATTGACGGCAATAAATCTTATGGTCAGTTTACCAACCAGAACAGGCAGGATCAACCAGGTATTATACTGTATGTAAAGAAATACATAAGATTTCTATAGTTTATCCTAACTTAAAAAGACACTATTAGGCCCCTTTCACACATGCGGACCATTCAGGTCCGCCTGTCAGTTTTTTAGGAGGACCTGAACGGACGCTCCATGCAGGTCTAAGGAGCGACAGATGTCAGCGGTGACATGTCCACTGACATCCAATCTGCTCCAATCCGCTGAATCCAGGCAGATGGAAACCCTATTCTCCATCCGTCTGGTGGATCAGATTAAAACGGACAGGCGGTCCATTTTCATATGATCCCCCATAGAGGAGAGCGGAGCTCTGACAGGTCTGTCCCTGCACATTGAGCAGAGACGGACCTGTCATCCCTGCTGAGCAAAGCAGAGTCCGTCAAAATGGACATGTGTGTATGAGAGGGGCCTAAAGCAGAGCAACTCCTCCATAAAAGCAAAAATGGTCCACAAAGTGGGGGCTATAGTGTTACAACTGCCGTGTGCAAGGTTACAGAGGCTACAGAATAGTTAGAAGTGATTCAGCGACCTGTCCTGGCAAAACAAAAAAGTTTAATCCTCTCTGATGCTAATGCACCACTTTTATAATGTCTCACATGTTTCCAAACAGCTACAGACTAATGTGACTAATGTGCTCACTAAACAACAAATAGCAATAATTACCTACCCCACCTTTTTTTAACATTTTATTATGGCTAACAGCAAAGTTCACATTATCCACTGAAATGTTTTTATTTTTTTCCTTTAAAACAAAAACACACACAACAGAGGTAATCCAGTCAAAAGTAAAATGCCTGCAGACAGATTTAAAAAAAAACTATTTGAGGATTCTGAATTATGAAAATGCATCACAGAAGGGGAGATTAAAAGGGTACTGACTGTATAAAAGGAGTGGCTACTCCCTACACCCTGGATCTAAATATATTTTATAATGTTTTCATACATGTTCTAACAAGTACAATAATCCTTCATCTCTCAACACCTACATATTTAAATGTGCAAAACGTCAACAGACACACATATCCACTGTGCTATAGTAAATTTGTACAAAAAAACGACTGTCCCCACTAACAGGAGGAAACAGCACCTGCTTAACCACTTCAACTCTTGCATCCGTATTCACCTTATGGCACAGAGCAAGCTTTACATTTCTACTATGGGTCTGTTTATACAGCAATAACTTTTACAATTTGGGATAACAAAATATATATTCTTTTTGGTAAATAAAGCTTTCTTCTATTAATGCTGTCTTACAAAAACTAATTTTCTATTCAATTCATATATATTTTCAAAAAAAAAAAAAAAATATATATATATATATATATATATATTTTTTTTTTTACTTTGAACAGTGTTGACATTAAAAAGAAAAACAGTATTAGGCCTCATGCACACGAGACGCAGATGAAACCTCTGTTAAAAAAAAGCTGAAACGCGCGTTTTGCCGCGTTTGCATGTCGCGCTTAGACGCGTTTGCGTTTAGACGCGTTTATAAAGATAACATCATGTAGACCCTCCCCAAGCTCTCAAAGCATTTTTTTTAACTATTTCTGCTATTTTGATCAGAGTGAGCAGCAGCAGCATAGAGAGCAGTTGTACACTTGCATTTGCCGTGTCACTTGCCACGGCACCTGCCACAAGTTGTGGATTGTCCACTTGCCACAAGTTGGGGATTGTCCACTTGCCACATCACCTGCCACGTCACCTGCCACAAATTGTGGATTGTCCACTTGCCACGTCACTTGCCACATCACCTGCCACGTCACTTGCCACGAGATGTGGATTGTCCACTTTCCACGTCATCTGCCATGCCACCTGCCACAAGCTGTGGATTGTCCACTTGCCGCGTCACTTGCCACATCACCTGCCACATCACCTGCCACGTCACTTGCCATGTCACCTGCCACAAGTTGTGGATTGTTCACTTGCCACGTCACCTGCCACGTCACCTGCCACAAGTTGTGGATTGTCCACTTGCCACGTCACTTGCCACAAGCTGTGGATTGTCCACTTGCCACATCACTTGCCACGTCACCTGCCACGTCACTTGCCACGTCACCTGCCACAAGTTTTGGATTGTCCACTTGCCACGTCACTTGCCACGTCAGCTGCCACGTCACTTGCCACGAGATGTGGATTGTCCACTTTCCACGTCATCTGCCATGCCACCTGCCACAAGCTGTGGATTGTCCACTTGACACGTCACCAGCCACATCACCTGCCACAAGTTGTGGATTGTCCACTTGCCACGTGACTTGCCACATCACCTGCCACGTCACTTGCCACATCACCTGCCACAAGTTGTGGATTGTCTACTTGCCGCGTCACTTGCCACTTCACCTGCCACGTCACCTGCCACGTCACCTGCCACAAGTTGTGGATTGTCCACTTGCCACGTCACTTGCCACAAGCTGTGGATTGTCCACTTGCCACATCACTTGCCACGTCACCTGCCACGTCACTTGCCACGTCACCTGCCACAAGTTTTGGATTGTCCACTTGCCACGTCAGCTGCCACGTCACTTGCCACATCAACTGCCACGTCACCTGCCAAAAGTTGTGGATTGTCCACTTGCCACGTCACTTGCCACTTCACCTGCCACGTCACTTGCCACGAGATGTGGATTGTCCACTTGCCATGTCACTTGCCACGTCACCTGCCACGTCACTTGCCACGTCAGCTGCCACGTCACTTGCCACAAGATGTGGATTGTCCACTTGTCACATCACCTGCCACATCACTTGCCACATCACCTGCCACAAGTTGTGGATTGTCCACTTGCCACGTCACTTGCCACATCACCTGCCACGTCACTTGCCACAAGATGTGGATTGTCCACTTTCCACGTCACCTGCCATGCCATCTGCCACAAGTTGTGGATTGTCCACTTACCACGTCACCAGCCACATCACCTGCCACAAGTTGTGGATTGTCCACTTGCCACACCACTTTCCACGTCACCTGCCACGTCACCTGCCACAAGATGTGGATTGTCCACTTGCCACGTCACCAGCCACAAGTTGTGGATTGTCCACTTGCCACGTCCCTTGCCACGTCCCCTGCCACGTCACCTGCCACAAGTGGATTGTCCACTTGCCACATCACTTGCCACATCACCTGCCACAAGTTGTGGATTGTCCACTTGCCACGTCACCTGACACAAGTTGTGGATTGTCCACTCGCCACGTCACTTGCCACATCACCTTCCACAAGTGGATTGTCCACTTGCCACGTCACTTGCCACGTCCCCTGCCACAAGTGGATTGTCCACTTGCCACGTCACCTGCCACGTCACCTGCCACAAGTTATGGATTGTCCACTTGCCACGTCACATGCCAGTCACCTGCCACAAGTTGTTGATTTTCCACTTGCCACGTCACCTGCCAAGTCACTTGCCGCGTCACCTGCCAGGTCACTTGCCACGTCACCTGCCACAAGTTGTCTATTGTCCACTTGCCACGTCACATGCCAGTCACCTGCCACAAGTTGTTGATTTTCCACTTGCCACGTCACCTGCCAAGTCACTTGCCGCGTCACCTGCCAGGTCACTTGCCACGTCACTTGCCACAAGTTGTCTATTGTCCACTTTCCACGTCACTTGCCACTTCACCTGCCACGTCACTTGCCACAAGTTGTGGATTGTCCACTTGCCACATCACTTGCCACCTGCCATGTCACTTGCCACAAGTTGTGGATTGTCCACTTGCCACGTCACTTGCCACAAGTTGTGGATTGTCCACTTGCAATTGCAATTGTTTAAAATATTTTTCTAATGGTTTTTCATCATTTGCAATCATTTTTGAGATTTTTAATGTAAAAAAAAAAGGTCACCTTTAAAAACGCATATAAACGCAAACGCGGCTAAACGCGGTAGCGGCGTTTTACCGCGTTTTGCCGCGTTTTGCGTCTGAAACGCAGAAATTTTTGTTTCTGAACGCATTTTTTTGCTTCTGGAAAAACGAGATTAAACGCAACTGCATATAAACGGAAAAAAACGAGACTGTGTGCATGGACACATAGGATAACATTGAATGAGTTCAGGTGCAGTTGAAAAAACTGTCCAACTGCATCTGAACGCGCGTTTAACTGCGTCTCGTGTGCATGAGGCTTTATAGATAAAAAATAAATAAAATGCATCTACAAATAGTTTTTTGTGATCACGGACGCAGATAATCATGTACAGATGTGTGCAGATGATTGCGGACATATGAGTGCAGATGATCACTGGGACATATGATTTTACTGTTACATATGTGGGGGACAGGTGTTTTTACTGTGTGGGAACAGTGTTTTGGGGACATTGTGATTTTACATTGTGTGGGGACACTGGGCCGGTGATCGGTGTGTAAAAAACAGCTCATACTCACTGATCACCGGCCGGCTGCAGCAGTCTGCTCTCCTCACTGACAACTTCCGTGTTAGGAGAGGAGAGCCGATCGCCTAGCAATCGGCTCTCTATTTACATCACATGATGGCTGTGATTGGACACAGTCATCATGTGATCAGGAGGGCCAATCACAGAGCCCTCCTGCTGATTGGAGATGCGCGTGTCCGTGTGACACGAGCACACAAGCGATCCCCCTCCTTCTGAGGGACGTTCCTGAACGTTTACTCAGAAGGAGGAAGTGCCCATCCAGCTGTATATGTGCAGTGGCCGAGTGGGAGGAGGTTAAACAAAGGAAATACAAATTAACAATAATGTTGCATTGTATTACCCTATTTAATGCCTTAACAGTGTTTACAAACACAGTTCATAGGAGCCATATTTATTCTGCAGTGACTATAGTAACCGAAATTCCAATCACATCCGAGCCTGGACATTTAACCTCCATGGCGGTATTCCCGAGTGTGGCTCGGGGTGAATTTTCAGTACCAAAAGTGGTAACCCCAGATCCACACTTGGGATTGCATTGCAGGATCCAGGTACAGTTACTTACCTTGTCTGCAGGATCCTGCAATGTTTGCCATGTCTCTGCTCGATTGATCCAAGTGCTGAGCTCCATCGTTCCCTGCGCGCGTTGCACAGCACGGGGATGGAGCAAAGCGCCAAATTAAAAAACAAACACACACTATACATACATTACACTGTAATCTTACAGATTGTATTACTGTATCAAATTTCACATCCCTTTTGTCCCTAGTGGTTTGTCCACTGCCCTGTATGCAGTTCTATATTATATACACTGTTCTTTCTGCCTGGAAACTGGAGATTCTCCATAGCAACCAAAACTCTCCCTTTACATAAAAAGCATTTTTAGACCAGCTAGAAAACAGCGATAATAAATTAGAATCACTTGCAGAATTGAGCGATAGCGATTCGTGGGGAAATCAGTCAAACACTGAAAGTAATGACAGTGACAATTCTGCAACTGAGCAAGTTTTAGTGTTTTTGATTCGATTACATTATTGAATAATTTTTATTATATTATTTGTTATAATTATTTATCGTGATTATATTATAATTTATGATTTTAGGTTTCAGAATTTATCATAACCAGGCTGTCTACTAGACTCTAGCTTGGACAGATTTAAGTGTGTTATTACTAAGAATTACAGGCCTACAATATAAAACGCCAAATTTCGATGCAAAACAATGTACAGTTTCAGCATCAAAAATCTGACATAATCATACCACCTGGGAGGTTAAAGTCAATAGTAGTTTACACAAAGTGTTGACAACAAAGGAAAAAAATAAAGTGCAGCGCTCAATGTACAAATAGATAAATATTAGTAAAATTTCCCAGAAGTCCCAAAAGAAAGTCCAAAATTTGTGAACACTTCCATTGTGCTTGAAAAACCAACTTCAGTGTTGGTATTCCAGCCGTCCACCACCAGTGAATATGCAAAGTATCTTACCAGAAGATATTGACATTCTGCTTTAGGCTCGGTTCACACTGCTGCAACTTGGGATCTGACTTCTGAGAACCCAAGCTGCATGACAGGTTACATGTTAGTGAATGAGAACAGTCTTAATTAGCACTACTGAAGTTGCTCCAACTTTAGAAAAAGTTCCTGTACTACTTCAAGGCAACCTCTATCTGACTAGTGCCCATAACCTTTAATGGAAGTCGCCTCAGAGTCGGATCGAATGTATGTACATTGTAATCATATCCCCCCCTCAAGTGCCTTTTCTCTAGAGTTAATAACTATAATATATCCTTATAGCGGAGCTAATCCATCCCCTTTTTTCATTTTGTTGCCCTTCTCCAAACTCTTCCTAATTCAACACCATCTTTCCTGAGGATTGGGGACCATAACTAAATGGCATATTCAAGATAAGGGTGCCCCAGTACTTTGTAAAGGGGTATAATTAATGATTTCTCTCTTGAATGTATGCCCTTTTTTAAAATTCACTAGGGCTGCAACTAACGATTATTTTCATAATCGATTAGTTGGCAAATTATTGTTTCGATTAATCAACTAATCGGTTAATAACCTAAAAAAAAAAAAAAAAAAAAATGCTGCAATTTGCATTTTTACATATTTTTTGGGCCAATTTGTTGTTGGGCAGATTAAAAAACACAAATTGCCGCAAAAACGCATTATTACATGCTTTTCTGCAGCTTCTCCATTGAAGTATATTGAACCAAAATAGCACAGTTTTGCGTTAAAAAAAAGTTCTTGTCTTTTCCAAATACACAGCAGCTGAAAAAATCATGAATGTGAACGTGTCCCATAGGAAACCATGTAAATGAACCGTAGTGTGTTTCTGCAAAAAAGCACTAAAAAACAGAGGTGTGACCCAGGCCTGAGATGTTTAGTAACATAATGGGGTTAAAAAAACTAAAATTAGTACAAAAAGAGCAAATAATCGCTACTGTAAGGGGTTCATTTTTTACTATGGGACAGTGAAAGTAATATTTACAGTAGCGATTTGCTCTTTTTGTACTATAAAGGGCTAATTTTAGTTTTTTGTTAACCCCATTATGTTAGTGGCCGATTATTCGATTATGAAAATAGTAATCGATTAATTTCATAATCGATTAGTGGTCGGTTAATCGATTAGTTGTTTCAGCCCTAAAATTCACAACAGTATATAGCCAGCTTTGTTAGATGCAGTTTGGCACTTGCATGCCATTGCCAAGTCTGGCATCTACAAGCACCCCTTTATCCTTTTCCATCACTGATTCTTTCAGGTAAGCCCTTCCTAATATGAATTTTGCCTGTGTATTTTTGGCACCCAAATGGATAACTTTACATTTTTCAATATTAAACCACATCCGCCGTGTATCTGCCCAACCCCCTATTTTGTCATGGTATTCCTGTAATGATGCTATATCCTGTGTTGAAGTTAATAACTTGCGTAATTTGGTACTAACATGAAAACTGAGCTTATGAGTCCAACCACTATATCATTAAAGAAGTTTTAAAAGCATAACTTTATTAATTAAAATAAACCAGATCCTGTATATTGCGCAGAGGGGCCCCATACTCCTCTTCCTCCCTGACGCACTAACAGATCCTCTGATTTTCAGCATGTAAATATAGGATGCAGCTTCCTATGGTGGCTTGCCCCCACCCTTTCTCCTAATGGCTCCCACTGCTATCTCTGGGCTTGTGAGGGTGGGGAGACAGAACCCATCCCGCTGCAGATGGATGCAGCACTGGATAGATACAGGACTCAGGTAAGTATTTAGGGAGGTGAGGGGGCAATAAAACTACTGGGACATTTTTTACCTTTATGCAGGGAATGCATTAAGGCAAAAAAAGTTTTGCCTTTACAACCATTTTACCCATTTCAATACTGGACACTCTTACTTCTTTCCTGCTCAGGGAAAAATTTTCAGCTGTGAGCATTGTCACACTTTGAATGCTGAAAACTCAGTCATGCAACACCATACCTAAATAATTTTAGACGGAAAGAGCTTTCTTTTGGTGGTATTTATTTGTAATTACAAGCCAATGTGACAGTGCTGACCAATTAGAATGCCTCCTATCTGTACATGCAGAGAGGTACGGATAGGAGATTAAACTGCAGGGATTTCAAATCCCCGGACCAGTAAATCAGTGACCCGATGGCTCACAGCAAGTAACGCAGGTCAGCCGGACTGGGGGGTGGGGGTCCAGTTTAAGTTCACCTTACAGATTTTATGTAAAGGTGAACTTATCCTTTAAACCAGCAATGCACTTTAAACAGCAAACTTCTCACAGCATTCCCTATGTGATAGGTTTGACAATGATTATGCCAGGGCTCGACAAATCCCAGGCGCCACGTCGCCGTTGCAACTAGAAACTGTGCCCTGGTGCCTGGGTTTGTCAGTGACAGGTGTCTCGGCTACAGGGCAGGCTGTGGGGTCTTGGCTGGGAAAGTGGAGGCACCTCGCGGGCCTCCAGACACAGCACTGTCTGGTAACGTGATTAGCGGAGGTAGTGGGGATGGAACAGGAAGAGAGCAGCGCAGCAGCCGCTGACATGGCAAGAGGTTCCTCCTCCCTTCTCCACACTATTGGCAGAGCAGTGCCGTGGGAGCTGTCAAAATTGAGGTTAGATGTCAGGGGTGGGCGGGACCCAGCTATCCAACACCAGCCAATAGGATGGGATCTGGGCGGGCCGCTACATGTAAGTGGCCCCACCCCTTTCTTACAGACCAATCATTGGCTGGATAGCTGCTGGGACCCACCCACCTCCAACATCACGCTGAAATTGTCAGCTCCTCTCTCTCTCCCCATACAGTTTCACACACCGCGGTGCTGCAGAGAGCATTCAGTTTCACACAGTTACACTATCGATTGTCAAACCTGCCATTGCCATCCAGTGCCACCCACCAGTGCTGCCCATCAGTGAAACATATCTGTGCCCATTAGTGCTGTCAGTGCCCATCAGTGCCACCTCAGTGCTGCCTATTGGTGTCCATCAGTACCACCTGTCAGCTCCCATCAGTGGCACCTCAGTGCTGCCTATTGGTGCCCATCAGTACCACCTGTCAGTGCCCATCAGTTCCAACCTCAATGCCGCCTCATCAGTGCCACCTCATCAGTGCCCATTAGTGCAGCCTATCAGAGTACATCAGTGAAGGAGAAAAAAGACAAACTTATTTTCAAAATCGTATAACAAACAGTTAATTTTTTAATTTTTTAGTAAATATTGTTCTTTTTTTCGCTTGGCATCAGGCATGAGCATTTCTTATTACCCGATGCCCCAGACATGAGGTTCTGGGCACTGGGCAGAGGATTTAAAAAAACTGGCTCCTAGATTCTAAGCAAATTTGTCAAGCCCTGGATTATGTATATAGCTGTAAAGCTCCATTATTCTCAAAATCAAAAGGTGAAATGATTGTAAATGCAATTAAAAATCTGGGAGGTAAGCCAAACCATGCTTTTAGGCACAAAATACATAGGTGCCTTTTATTTGCATAAAAACAATGTCTGCAATCAATCACTAAGGGATAAAGAAACCTTTTTCTGCTCCTGCTGTCACATTCTCAGTGGAAATATTTTCCTCAGTCTTTTGCCTGGAGTTCAGCATTAAGTACATACAAACCAATCACTGAGACCAATTCACATGTGCATTGTAGCAACACCTACTCTATGAATGGTGCCACTCATGATGAATGTAACCCAATGCATTGTACAGTACAGCCCAACACACAGCAGCAGCATATACTGAGCGTTGTGCTCTGCTCGTTGTTAAAATTAAAATTTGTATGATCACGTCTCCGTGAATAAGAGATAGAGATTTATATATATATAACTTGTTATGGGCGCATGCGCGGAAGCGTCCAAGATGGCCGCATAGACCGGGAGCTCCGTGCCACCCTGGCCTAACGTCTGCCGCAACGACATTTTGAGCCCTCGTTTTCGCCGGTAAACGGTCACATCTGCTTGGGGAAACCTCAGGCTTCACACTAATGCCCGGTTCTCAGTCCCGTCGGGACCCCAAACCCGCGCTTACTACAGCGTCAGCGCTGTCAGGCCGATCCAAGATGGCCGCCGTTACCTCACAACACACAGCCTGCAATGAGGAATCCATAGCGGACCAGGATTACACAGTCAAGCACCTCTCTACAGCTTCAAACGGCACAGTGAGTGAAATTCAACCCGGAGCCCCCTCCCCAGCATCCACGGACCCCCTCCTGAGACATACTGTAGGGGAATGTAATCCCTCCACACAGCACATGCTACCACTCAGCTTTGCTCCATGGGACATAGTTCCCAGAGATTCGCCTTCACCCCCCACTGACTTTGCCTCCATGATGAATGCATTCTCCCAAATGCTGTCTAGAGGTTTATCTCAAACTGCCACACAGATCACAGCCTCCATCCATGCTGATCTGCAACAATTAGGAACCAGGATTGAAGCGATAGAGCTACAATCGGATCAATCATGCCTACGCATTAACCAAAACACAGCCAGGATACAAGAACTACAGGATCATTTAGAAGCGGCCACAGCTAAAATTGACGACCTCGAAAATAGGTCGAGGAGATATAATTTCCGTGTCAGAGGCCTTCCTGAATCTATCAAGGACACTCATCTTGCTATCCAAGACCTCATTAAAAGTTTAATTCCCACAATTTCACAGGATCGTCTAGAATTAGACAGGGCTCACAGGGCTCTGCAACCTCTTCGCTCAGACGGACTTCCTAGAGACATTATAGTGAAACCACACTACTACTCAGTGAAAGAAGAAATAATGAGAGTTTCCAGAACCTCAGATTCTCTGACATTCCAGGGTCATTCAATAAAAATCTTTACCGATTTATCACCATACACAGTCCAAAAACGACGAGCACTAAAACCACTACTTCAAGTTCTGACGAGCAAAGAAATCCCTTACAGGTGGGCCTTTCCTCTCCGCCTGAATTTTTCATATCACAATAAACCATACCACTTCTCGACATTCCAAGATGGAGAACGACTTCTGCTTCAATTGGGATTGATCAACCAGGAACTTCCACAGACTTCTACACCGAAAGGAACCTCTTCGTCCAAACGCCCCTCACCGACAAGCCCCTTGACGCAAATATGGCAGAAACAGATGCCCAAGAGATCGAGGGAATCTCCACCAACCTGAATATACACCTGAACTGTCCGATTTTTGTTGAAAATTGACTACCTTACGGTTTGTCCTCAGGGCCGAACCTTTACCCAGGCCGGGTTAATAATAGGTCCTGTTCTTCCTGGAAACATCTCCAGGCTTTTCCCTCAGAAGAAATTATTTTTTTATTTTTGCTTCTAATGCTAAAAATTTAAAAAAATTTTTTTTTTTTTTTTTTGTTTTTTGACATATACTTTTACTGTGGTGCCTGTATTATCCTCCTCTTCCTCTATAATTTTATTATTTATTTTTCTCTCCAACTGACCTTTTGGCTTTATAATTGATGTTTTTTTTCTTATAATGGCTCTTTTTGCCATTAAGTCATGGTCACCCATTTCGTAGAGGAGGAGGAGGGCAGTCGCTCATTATTTATATATTCCCTATGCTTATTTTAGTCTGGGCTCAGATTATTTGTTTTAGTGCCTATGAGATAATCAACCTCTGCGGCGGGGTTGTCCAGGGTGGGTACAATGCACCCCCCTTTTACTTCGATAGGAGAACTAAATCTCCTACCGGGGTTCGACTGCAGTGTCCCTTTAGGGCCGCTTTGGGTTTTTTCCCTTCCTATTTATTGTATACATTACTAATTTTTTGTCTTGAATTGTTATTTTATATAATGCATATTCTGATGTATTTTTATTTTATTCCCTTTTTTTCTAGCTCTATTCTCTCTATACCTTTTTCCTTCCCCCTTTCATCCTCTCTTTCTTACCCTTCCCAGTCTCCCCACCTCCTCCTTCCTATCTCCCTTGTACAGGATCAGGGTCTGGTTGGATTCTCCTCGTCTTTTTCTCACAAGCATTTCTTCAGAAGAACAGGTGTCATCTCCTATCTGCCAGGGATCACTACAAAGACAGGTACTCCTTTTGCACATAGCATGAACTTTTCCATGCTCTTCCCATGATCACTACCTCACAGGTACAATCTAATCTCCGTATAATGTCCAATAATGTTCAAGGCCTTAATTCCCCAGTGAAAAGGCGCAAAATCATGCAACAATTCCATGCCCACAAAGCGGATGTTGTTATGATGCAGGAGACGCACTTCCCCATTTCTTATAACCCCAATTTCCTACACAAAAACTTCTCTCAATTTTATTTGGCTAATGCATCTAATAAAACAAGAGGGGTTGCGATTTGCTTTGCCAACAAAGTTCATTTTCAACATTCCAAAACGATTAGAGATCCAGAAGGCCGCTACATCCTGGTCTCTGGGACACTTAATACAGTAACATACACGTTTGTTTCCTATTATGCTCCAAACTCCCGCCAGGACCACTTCTTTGAAAAGACTCTCACAACGCTGAAATCCCATCTTAAGGGAATTATTATTCTGGCGGGAGATTCGAAAATTCCATTCGACCTCTCCTCAGACAGATCCAAACCTACGAAACCAATGCCCAAAAGACCTCCTAAATGCAGTCTTCGTGTTGCACATTACATCCAATCAGCAGGCCTGATAGACATATGGAGAGAAATGAATCCCCGATCCAAAGACTACACTCACTTCTCTATCCCTTATAATACATTAACCAGAATAGACCATATCTTTATTCCTCCACAATTCATCTCTTTGGTTGAATCCTCCAAAATTTATGATTCCTCTCTTTCTGACCACTCCATCGTTTCATTAATTATTCGAGGGGGGGGGGGGGAGATAAACGACCATTCCAATGGCGGCTTAATGAGTCATTACTAAACAATCAAGCCCACTGTGCGGTATTAGACTCAGCACTTTCGGACTACTTTACAGACAATAATACAGATTCAATTTCACCAGGCTCTTTGTGGGCGGCACACAAGGCGGTCATGCGGGGTAAAATAATTCAACTCTCAGCCCGACTCAAAAAAGAACACTCCGCAGAGCTTATACGACTCAAAGAAGAATTCCGAATACTTAGTAAAAGTCACAAACGACATCCCACCCCAGATAGCCTGGCTGAACTTGATAGGGCACGCATTGCACTTAATCTTTTACTCACTAGCTCTGCAGAAAAACACCTGCGATGGAGGGGAGCTCACTTCTATTATCAAAAGGATAAAATAGGCGCCAAACTCGCGAGTAAATTGTGTTCTCGAACTCGTACCTTGGTCTTCCCCAAAATCAGACAATCTTAGGGTACCCTTACACAAAATCCGGTAGAAATTTTGAAATCATTTCATGATTATTATGAAAACCTCTACACTAAGACAACTCATACACATTCTAAAGCTAGGAATCAGTTCCTCGATCACCTTGACCTACCTTACATACATCAAACTCATAAAGAACTAATGGATGAATCCTTCTTCCCTGCCGAAATACTTGACGTCATAAAAGCCCTTAAATCAGAATCAGCACCGGGCCCCGACGGT
Organism: Lithobates pipiens; assembly: GCF_037356315.1. Classification (NCBI taxonomy): domain Eukaryota; kingdom Metazoa; phylum Chordata; class Amphibia; order Anura; family Ranidae; genus Lithobates; species Lithobates pipiens. The sequence goes on along the minus strand of NW_027507785.1, from coordinate 259,832,339 downwards.
TTCCCAGTCAGATATTATAAGACTTTTGGTTCAAAATTAGCTCCCTACATGGCCCGGTTCTTTATTCTCTCCGGGATGGAGCCCCCCTCCCGAATGATTCTAACACCGCATTTATCTCTGTAATTCCGAAACCTGGTAAAGATACTAGTGAAGTGGGAAATTACAGACCCATATCGCTGATCAATAATGATCTTAAAATTATGACTAAGATACTGGCCAACAGAATGTCCAGTTTTATATCTAATTATATTCATAAGGATCAGGTGGGCTTCATCCCGGGGAGACAGGGAACGGATCAGGTGAGAAGAGCAATTGACTTAATATCACTCTTGAAATCTCAATGGGACGGGGGCCCGTCACAAGAAGGCCTTCTGCTGTCTTTGGACTTGCAGAAGGCATTTGATTCTGTTTCATGGCCATATCTTTTTGGAATTCTCACCAAATGGGGTTTCGGGGCAAATTTTATGAACATTCTACAATCCCTATATTCAACCCCCTCTGCTCAAGTACGTCTATTAGGCCATCTTTCTCAACCATTAGACATCTGTAGAGGTACTAGACAGGGTTGTCCCTTGTCACGGTTAATCTTTACTATAGCTATAGAAACACTAGCCATTGCCATTAGAGCAGATATAAACATTAAAGGTGTTCGCTGTGGTTTAGAAGAGCATAAATGTGCTCTCTTTGCTGATGATATGCTCATATTTATGACCTCGCCACTAATCCCCACCCCCAATTTACTTAGTCTTCTCCGGGACTTCGGTACTATTTCAGGTCTCCAAGTTAATACTTCAAAGTCAGTTGCTCTCAATGTATCAGTTCCCTCATTAACCATCTCCCGACTTGCGCCCTTCTTTCCCTTCTCCTGGGCCACGGATAGGATTCCCTATCTGGGTGTTTCTCTTACCAAGTGTGTCAGTAATTTATACAATGCTAATTACCCACCCGCCTTCAGATCTTTAGAAGCAGATCTCACTAAATGGTCTAAAGAAGGATTGTCTTGGCTGGGCAGGCTCAATGCAGTCAAGATGAACTTATTACCTCGAATCTTGTACTTATTTAGAGCCCTCCCCATACCTATTAAAAAGTCAATCCTCAACAAATTCCAATCAAAAGTGGTTGGATTTGTCTGGGGAAAGCAGGGACACAGACTGGCGCGTGACATCCTGTTCCGCCAGACAACCCAAGGTGGCTTAGGACTTCCTAACCTCTATTTATATTATCAAGCAGCACAACTAGCACAATTCTCAGCAATATATACTAATACCAATAGTCCAGATTGGGTTTCTATTGAGAACCAGGCAGTACCTAACTACACATTAGATCATCTACTATGGAGACCAACAAAGCAAAGACCTGCCATATTGTCCCCCACACTTTCTCAATCCCTAGCACTATGTGATAAACTATACAAAAACGAGCACCTGATTTCCCCACTGAAACCTCTCGTACATTTATTCCATAATCCTGATTTCCCTCCTGGCTTGAACATCCAAGATTTTCAATGGTGGTTGAACAAGGGCCTTTTCAGAATTGGACATTTCATTACACCAAATGGACCCCATTTCAATGGGACACTGCTACTCCAAACTAGAGATGCCCGATTCAGAACAATTGAGACTCTCACAGATTAAACGTTTTATACATTCTCTTGAACTTGACAAATCAAATAGTTACAAGGCTACGATTTACGAGCAATGGTGCTTAAAACAAGGTCTCCGCAAAGGAGGTATTTCCCTCATCTACTCTTCTCTGGCAGATAGGAATGATAAACCGGCATATGCTCGTTCTTGGGAGGAAGACTTGGACATCCAACTAGATACGAAAATGTGGTTTCAAGTTTTTAGACGTTCATCTAAAGGTATTTTGAATATTTCCTTAATCGAAGCTAATGTCAAAATTCTAACGAAATGGTATTATGTTCCTGTGAGACTTTCTAAGATGTATCCAGAGATTTCACCTCTCTGTTTCAGAGGATGTGGTCATTTAGGTACGATGTTCCATATATGGTGGACGTGTCCCCGCATACGAAACTTTTGGAATAAATTTCTACATCTAGTGAGGAAGGTCACGAAAGCCTCAATCCCACAAGACCCTTCATATATCCTTCTGAACCGCAGGTTACACAATACCCCTAAACATACTCAACAACTAATCTTTTTTATGTGCTTGGGAGCCAAGATCACTTTAGAAAAAGCTTGGAAAACTTCTAGGGTTTCCCTCGTGGCTGCCAGGCACAAAATCTCCTGGATTATGGTTCAGAAACAAATAGTAGCTAAACTGCGGAATACCACTCAACAATTTGAATTAACATGGGATCCATGGGCCCAACACATCAAAGTACAATTATTTCCAGGACACCTACAGTCTTAAGATTTACATGGATGGAGCCATGACCCTGAACCCTGTACAACCCTCCCTTCCTCACCCTCCCTCTTCTTTCCTGACTCCACTTTCTACTTTCTATTTTGCTTTTCTTTACGCAGGATTTCTCATATTAAGTTACTGATCTGATGTTATCTTGTCCTAGTGTCTTTGCCCTCAGTTAACCTTTGTGGTTCTGACCGGAGTTAACTAGTTCTAAAGAGGATATTTGGAATAGACTTGGGAATTCTAGAGTTTGACCGTCCGCTTCCCTCCGAGGAGCACGAGTTCTTGGTGCTGTCGGGGGGTTTGGAGGGACGGAGGTGGGGGGGTTCTTCTGCGGGAGCTCCCCGAGCTATCCCACTCCACAGTGTGAGCCCATTGGGGTGGAGTGGTGATCTCGGGGGTTTCCGTAGGAGTTGCCGCCATGTTTACGAATTAAACTTTCTATCCCCCCACTTAGGCCTTAATTTTTTTTTTTTATATCATTAATATAAATTTCAGATTTGTATATTACGAAGCCTCGTAATGATAGATAGCAAAAATAAGGAGAGCAGACTTGACTATAGCTATTTATTGAAGGTCTTATCTACTTATTCCTAGGCTATTTGCCATATAGAAGTTTCTATGGAAATTTCTTTCCCATATACAGCTTTTCGTTCATAATAGGTTATCATTGCTCTGGATCGAGCTTAGCTTCTCTTCTTATACAATGTTTGTAGCCTTTCTTTTCAGGCCTCAAGAGACCACGTATAACCTTATTACGATTTAGGTAGCTTATTGCTTTTTCTCGTTGGTTCTAGACCATTGATAAAATTTTTTACTTAGAGGTTGTACACCTAAAAGAAGCACATCCTTACATTCCAAGTCTTTCATGCCCTACAATAGTCTCAGATATAGGTGTATAAGATACCTTGTATAACTTGTTTTTCTTTGATTAATGAATCCTGCTTTGATTCTATTTTCTTTCTTTTATGTTATGTATTTGCTTTATACCTAATTTTGATGATACATGATGTCAAAGATTAAAATTCAATAAAAACTATTGAAAGAGATTTTTGTATCTTAACCACAATACAGGGCACTTTCGCCCCCTTCTTTCCCAGCCCAATTTTCAGCTTTCATCGCTCTCGCAATTTCATCAGCACAAGGGACATGTCCTATTGATTGTAGGTTATGTGTATTGTGCTGATTCCTCTTTGACATTATGCAAAAAAATTGGGGTAACTTTACTGTTTTATTTTTGTTTTTTAAAGCATGAAACTTTTTTTTTTTTCTGAAAAAAACAACATGTTCAAAAAATTGCTGCGCAAATACCGTGCGAGATAAAAAAGTTGTAACGACTGCCATTGTATTCTCTAGAGTCTTTGCTAAAAAAAAAACATATATAATGTTTGGGGGTTCTATGTAATTTTCTAGCAAAAAAAATTATGAATTTTACATGTAGGAGAGAAATGTCAGAATTGGCCTGGATGCGAAGTGGTTAATGTGTGTGCAATAATGCACCGCAATGGAGCGTTTAAATGTCAATGGACCCTGACACAATGAAGAATTGTGTTCCTTACCAATATATGATCCACTCTGTCCCTCTTCTTCCTTCCAAACTTCATCATCCTCTGCCAGTCCATTTTATGATTTTGTTCCTTCTTTAAACTTAGTAGATTAAGAACTTCGCTTGTGAGGAAAGACTGCAAAAGAAAAAAAAATAAGAAAAACATAGCTCTCGAATAATGCTAATGCATATAAACCCACGTGAGTTAATTTTATAAGCAGTACAGTACCTTCACTTCCTGCATGTTACTGGGATCCTTCACCCGACGGGAATATGACAGAGTCATGCGTATGGGTTTCTTCCATAGTGGTTGAGATCCTCTGGGGTCAGGAGAGCAGATCTCTTCAAATATGTGCAATGTCAGGTCAAACAACATCTGCAAAGTACCATAAATACAGAAGCGTAAAATAAAAGCAAAGGGGCCCTGCACGTGCGACACATACTATACAGTATATGCGATCACATAGCTATTTCTGGTAGATGAGCTACACATTGTGTTCATAAGATAATCTTTATTTGCTTATTACTGAGTTATTGGTCAGTTACAAATATAACCTACTTCTTTATAGGCACTGTAGGCTGGGCTTTGCTCTTCATTCTCACGATGTGTAAAATTTCTTCGGATCTCGGCAATGTCCAGGCTTAGCTGTTTCCATGCCCACAATTCATCCACTGCAGACTGGACCAGCTGTTGAACTTCCAGCACAGAGTGAGGAACAGCCATGATGAGCTCTGGGGGAGAGATTGGCTGAGCAGGCTTTGGAGGTGCTTCAGACCGAGGTGCTAACATACTTGGTTCTGTCACGGTACCAGCTGAAGGAGAACGTTCCAGGAGTTGATTTCTACGACTACTCAGTCCAAAATCTTCCTCAAACCAGTCGGCATCTTCTCCGAGGACAGACAGTATGCTACGGCTTGGGTCACACTCTGTGACTTTCTGTTCAGTAAATGTATTGTGGGAAGGTCCCTGGCAAGAGATAAAGAGATCTGATAGATACATCTTGTTTTTGGACACAAAATATTAAAGCTCAGGTATACCCAAAACGTTTTGTTTAATGTTTATAGAATTGACATAGCCACGTGACGTCTACAGAGTAGCCCAGAGGCTGCAGTTTAATTTAAAGAATTTGGAGACAAAAGTCAGAGCTTGTTTCACCCTTTAAATGCCATTGTGTGCAGGAGGGTTTAAAAAGACAACAAATGCTTCCTGAAAGCCCAAGTGCAGGCAAAATAAAGATAATCAGCACAAGAGACATAACCATCAATAGGACGTGTCCCTTGTGCTGATGACTCCTCTGTTAGGTGCTTTTACTATTGTCATTGGAGGGTCTCATCCCTGAATTAACAAATTTAAAAGACAGGACAATATAAAGTGGCACTTTCAATACCCCTCCAATGAGCACATATTTTCTCATTGGAGGGGTATTGAAAGTCCCACTACATGTTGTGCTGTCTTTTGAATTTCCTCTGTTAGGCAACATCCTCCTCCAGCTATGCCACTGTAATCTACCAGTGTGGCAGGGGTTACCATACCTGAGGGAGCTGCCACAAGCTCTCATCAAGAGTGCCAGACTATACCTGCCCTTTCCTTCAAGCCCCTTCACTCTAGTTTCTATGAAATGTAATCTATGAAAGGAGAGGGTGGACTTTTCAATCATCCATCCGTCCTCCATTCATAGAAGCTGTAGTACTGGCTTCTATGAATGGAGAAGAAGGTCAGATCTAATCAGGCACTATTGATGAGATCCAGTGACAGCTCCCACAGCTCTATTAATCTCGGCTGCACCAGAAGAGGCAGGGGGATGTGGGTATCAATGGAGGAGAATTTCACCTAACAGAAGAAGCAACAGCACATCTGACTGAGTTATGTGCCTTGTGCTGATTTTTGTTTTTCATTCTGACTGCACTTAGGGTTTAATCTGATTAATTCCATAATTTACTCACCAGTTTTTGGTGCAGATCTTGTATTGGGATCTCTTCTGAAGCATGAACAGTGTGGAATTCATGGTTGCTCTGCTGAATTTTCTGTGCCCGCTGTTTGCGAACGTTTTGGAGGTAGGCAACAGTGTCCTTCAGGCATGCTTGCAGAAGACTCTCTGAAATTGTGCCAACTTCTGGTGTTCTTTTATTAAAGCGGTCCTCATGAGGTTTCACAGTGAGCTCTAAAAGAGAGGCCTGTGGATCCTTGTGCTCCTTGTCCAGGACTGCAGTATCAGCAGGAATGTCCACTTGCAGCTCCTCTTGTATAGAAGGGGAGTGTAACTCAGAAACACTAGACTCTGCACTTTGCAAAGGGGTCTTTTCTGGGGTTTTTTGTTCAAAGTCCTCAGCTAAAGGAAGGTGGCCATCTAAGTCACCACGATTTAAAAATTCTATATCTTCTGTTAAAATGCATTTTTCTAGTGAGGGGGACACAAGTTCTTCCTCTACTAGCCGAGTGATTTTTTGTGGTGGAGCAAAGAGTCCATGAAGAGGCGAGCATACAAAATATCGACTACCTCCAAGTGAGCCATCATTGCTGCCTTCAGATTTGTCAAGCTCCACCCCAGCCCATATACCTTCTGCAAAAAGGGTCTCCCCTTTAAAACGTAGTGTACCAGGCTGTACGCCACTTACTAACACTCTGTCTCCAAGCTGAAACCCTGAAAGTGGGTCAGTTACATCACTGGTGGAAAGGTGTTCTAGTGAAGGAGGCTTGACTTCTGTGATGTCCAGAAGGTGAGGACTAGCTGATTTCAGTTCATCTTTATCTGCTTCTTGCTCAACTAAAACTTCACTGTGTAGCTCCCTTCCTGGTGTTGTCAATGAGATATCAAATTCTTCACGTGGAGTTTCAGAGACTGACAGCTTTAAGTGTACAGATGACTCAAAATCATCAGAGTAGGAGTGGTCTTTTTGTGGGGAGACATACTCATCTTGAATCTCACTCCCTAAATGCAGGCTCAGAGCTGGCAAAGGTGAGCAGGACCTATGGCTCTGCGTATCTAGCACATCCTCTGGAATTTCTGAATGGATGCTGGACACAGGACTGTCATGGGTGGAGCTTGATAAAGCATCCCTGACTGGGAGTGATGGGGAACTTGACAATGAGACATCTTCGACTGTGAAAGGCTCCAATACAAGTCCAGGTTCATCAGGGATACGCTCAGTTACAACTTCCTTTCCGGCCAAAGATTTCTCTTCTTTGATGCTTTCTGCTGAAAGGTAAATGAAGTGCTTGAAGTAACATAAATTAAGTACTTCTCCCTTATTCCCAGTGTACATTTGGCAGAATTTTTCAGCAGTAATAATCCTTATATCTTACCTTCAGACCTGTTACTGATGTCCTTTATGTCTTCGCTCTCAGCTTTATAGGAAAGAATACTGTCAGCTCTAAGAAACAAAAATAAATGATCAATTATCTCCAAGAAGATGGAGCACAGGTTAGTCAACGCATACTACATAATAAAGACGTTGAATCAGGGAATACCTTTGTGGGTAATCAGGTTGCACAGAAAAATCCTGGTCAGCTTTAGTCACACTCTTAACACTGGGTGGTGTTGTAGCTTGTTCTTGGCTCAGTTCAGCTTGTGTCTTCTGAATGTACTCATCATATGACTACAAGAAATAATGACATATGTCAACTCTCAACACAGCTGCTCATATGTCAAATATACAATGATTGAATTTAAAAAAAAGTTTAGTTTGCAGCCTTCCTTCTCTTTTTCACTATACATTACACTATACAGCCATAGCATAAAGATTACATTTGATTTACATTGTGATAATTTGTATAATTTCTAGCATGAAAAGTCCTACAACCCATTTTCCCAGTGACCAATGTTAAATACTGGTGTTTTGCAATGTTTAAAAAAAAAAAAAAAAAAAAAAAATAAGAATGGAATCCTAAAGCCTTCTGTAAAAGAGAATTCTAATTTACGTCCCCAAAAGGATGAACATAGGACATTATTAAATAGTGAATTCCTATTGATGCTACAACACAGTCAAGATTTGTAACTTTACTAATTTGTTATAAATTAACTTGCCTGAAGCTGTTGAAGTAAAATGGCTTCCTGAGCACGCAATCTTTCTTTCTGTCTTCTTTTCTGTTCTCTCTTCAGGTTTTCCACAATAGATTTGCGTTTTCTTAACTCTTCCTTCAGTGCTCTGATACGACCTTCAATGTCGCTTTGGTCAGATGTGGCTTCTGAGGAGTGAACACAGAGTACAAATGGAAAAAAAATGGGAATTTTGACTTGCCGGTACAATATAAGGCACAAAATCTGCAGTCATAGACTATGGGTTATATGCCTCTACCTTCAGGTGAATGTTTTTTCTGGGAACACCCCTCTAGTGCACCCTCATAACCCCACATCCACTCTGAAAGGCCCCAATTTTGTAGCCAGCAATAAGGAAAAACAGAGAGCTAAGGGTTGTGGCCTGTGTCCTGTGATGTACTCCAAATTATGATATTTACAGACGAGTCAAAACTTCCATCGTCTTAATTGTACAGTAGAGGATTTGTAGTCATAGACCATGGAACATCACCAAACAAACTGAGGAGTGGGCAACCATATACACCAACTGATCTGGTAGGAGTAGGCTTTGAAGGAAGGAGCCCTTTCCTTGAGGGAATAAGCCCTGGAAATGAGCATCCGAAGCTAGCTAGCTATGGTGGAAGTTGGACGACACTTCCTGGGACTCTCAAGGAGCACAAAAAGGAAGTCAAATTTTCGAGAAGGAAGATGTTGCAGCTAGATAAATCCAAACTGCTATAAACACCTCTAGACAATGGAGTGAAATTGCCTGGGTGCGCGTTAAGAAAGGCCAGAGGAGAGGAAGGATAATCATCTTCATTGGATTGAAAAGTAAGAGACCACCTTGAGAGGGAAGGAGGGTTTGGGTTTCAGTTTCACCTTAATCGCTATGTAGGATAAGAAAAGGCTTTTGACAAGAGAGAAGGGCAAACTTGAGACATGCCTGAAGGAGGTAATGTGTGGCATTTTTGGTGGTGGCCATTCCACTGGTGTGATCCTCTAATGGAATATCCTGGATGGGTTCAAAGTAAGGTCTTTGAAGAACCAAAAGATCCTAGGGAGACAGAGGAGGTCGGAGTGGGGTATTAAAACGAGCCACACCTTGTATAAAAGGTTGTTAACAAGGTGTAAAACCCAAGGTATTTTTTGTAGAAGAATGGTTAGGGCAGAAATGTGTTCCTTTAGAGTACTGAGAGCCAAACGTGGGTCTAAACCAGAATACAGGAAAGCCAATATGCAGGGAATAGAATATTTCCAGGTGTTGAGGTGCCTGCTTTTGAAGCAGCCAAAATAGACCTTCCAGGTGCAATGGTAGCGCTTACAAGTAGTACATTTTCTCCTGAGCCAATTAGGAGCAAAAAAGATCACTGGATTCAGTTTTCCCTCTATCTTGTGGAGCAGCCAAGGTAGTAGATTCATTGGAGGGAATGTATGCCCCAGGCTGGACGAGATCCAAGGAATCACCTGGGCATCAACTGTGAAGGTCAGGAAATTCCTGGATCTGGTCATAAACCTGTCCTGTTTCTTGCTAAAATCGGGAGGCCTTCATGTTCTCATCTGGCATTCCCGGTTTCAAAAAAGGAAAGATTTTAAGGTGAAAGGAGCACCCTCTGAGTCCAGATGTTGGCGACTCAAGAAATCTGCCTGCCAGTTTACCACCTCTGGAATGTAGATAGCCAAGACTGTTGAGATGTTTTTATCCAACAGAGAGAGAAGAGAGAGAAGAGAGAGAAGAGAGAGAAGAGAGAGAGTCAGGCTTGCTTCCTTCAGAGCTGCTTAACTTCTGGTCCCCCTTGGTGGTTTATGTAGGCCGCAGCACTGGATTTGTCTGACTATAGACTTAGTGGGTAACTGTGTAGGAGACTAGTCTTTATAGCTCTAATTTTAAGAATATTGATGGGGAGCGTTGACACCTTTAGGGACCAGGTGCCCTGGACAATCAGGGGATGGTAGATCCTGCCCCAGGCTGACAAATCAGGTTTGAAATCCACCATGCCAGGGTGATTTTTGCCTGGCTGGATAGAGGTTGCAAGCCATCTAGAGAAGGGATCTGCTTGCCCCACATCACAAGGATACTGAGCTGCAAAGATCTGGCGTGAAACTAAGGGAAAGGAGCCACCCCAAAGGAGGCCATCATCATGAGGCCCAGAGTCCTCTTGCAGAAGAGAATTGAGGGATGCATGGTTGATCTGAGAGACTGACAGCTGGAACTTAGAGACGCAATCTTTTCCACTGAAAGGAAAATACTGGCCTGGACCATGTCTAAAGTCAGTGCCTGATACTCTAGTCAAAGGGAAGGCATAAGGGTAGACTTCTTCAAGATGATCATACATCCCAAGGGTTGAAGTAGCTGGGCAGTCCTTTGAATGTTGGAAGACAAGACCATGGCTAAGCAGTCTTTCAGCGGTAGGTCATTTAAATATCCCAAAGCATTCAAGGTTTCAAAGCACATGTAGACTGAACCCTTAAAAAGGAGGACATATATTCAACAGGAACATGAGATGCTTGATGACCGAGATGGCATGATCTACTTCCTAAACAGACTTGCTTTTAACATATATTCCTTCTCTATAAGATATAACTCTGCAAATAGATTTAGGGTAATTAATACCTGGTTAGGATTTGGGAAATCATCATGCAAACCACAGTTCATGCACATGAACAAATGAAAGCATCTTTTTAGATTTTGCCAGCCATTTAGTGCCCATATGAGCTTGTCCTGTCCAAGGAGATTCTGGTGCTCTTGGACAAAGGCCAGTAAGCACCAAATCAACACGTGAACTCCCATTAGAAAGCCTTAGCTTTTGTCTCAAAATACAGAAGATGGGGATTCCTTTGTAGAATCCTCTTCTACATTCACCTTACCCTCCTCAAAACAGATAGGAGGAGCAAGGTCATATCCATGAATAGATTCAGGTGATGGGGTGGCAGGAGAGCAAAGGCTTCAAAAATGTTTCTTAAATAATTCAGACATGGCTGCAGTGAAATCTGCTATAGTAAGATAGGCCATTTGATGCACACCCGAGAGGAAGCTAGATTTGGAGTTAAGGAGTGGTGTCAAAATATGACATTACTCCAGTACAGGGGAACAGCTACTGCCCAAGTGCTTTGCTGGTGCTGGTTATCCCTCTGTGCTGTCTGTAGTAGGAGTACTATTAGTGCCTTATTAGCACCTGTGTGCCTTGTCCCTGTCACTGCTAAGTGAGGAGAACCTGTGGGTACACATGAAATAGATGTAGAGGGAAAAAAAAAAAAAGGTATTTTCGTGTTCTGAGAAAGGAGCTGCTATAACTCAGCTTCTGACCGAAGTCCCGTGTGTGTCTGTGGAGAAGCAGGTAGCAAGGTGCAGACAAAGATGCTAACAAGCCCACAAAATATAGGGGTAGGTAAAGAACATGGGGGGGGGGGCGACAGAAAACGGTCTAAAGCACCTTACAGGAAAGGCCTAACCATCCACCTGGTAAAACTTGGAAAATATGTGAAGAGAGGACCAGTGGGTGCCATGCAAATCTGTTGGAAAGAGCTCTGATATAGAAGAGAGGAAGCTTTTCTTCAAGGCCCTAGAAATAAGTTGTCTGATCAGCAATGGTGGAGTGGGAAACAGGAAGCCCTCTATGAGGGACTATAGGTAGAACAAAGAGGGACTCAATTTTGTGAGCACAGGTCACTGCCTCCTAGTTGCCCAAGGTGATATCTTCTTTCCACCTCAGTGAGGAAACGTATCTTTCTTCCCTCTATCCTGCCCCAAAACATGCCAAGTAAATGGACTTGCACTGCTTTAATGTGGTCAGGGCTATCAGGGTCAACCAAAGTAGCGGGTGCTGCAGCAACCACCAGCTGGAGGCATTACAGGTCAATGTGCAGATTTGCCAGCACACCATGGACCATCAAGTAACGTCTGAAAGTTTTTGAAGAATGATCACATCACAGTGAATAAAGGGCAACGCTACGAATAATCAGTGCCTCGATTACAGGTCTCCCCTGCGAGGAGATGCCGCTGATCGGCTCTCTTCTCCTCACACTCTGTCAGCGTAAGGTTAGGAGAGCCGATAAACTGCACTTCAGTGCCTACATGTGATCAGCTGTGATTTGACACAGCTGATCACATGGGTAAAGGTGCGCGTCATCGGCTCTTTATTAAGATTGGGGTCGCGCCGTGTCCTAGGGATACAGCAGCTGCAATGGCCGCACAGGCCCGAGAGCGTCATATGCTGTCGTTCCAGAACAAGAGGGGAATTCCACCCATCATTTTACTTTACAGATGACGGGAGAAGGTTAATGAATAGGTCAAATTTCCCACTAAACAGGCATCCTCCTCTAAAAGACATGTGCGATGCTTCTCTTTAAGGCAGGTCCAGGTGTCTAGCTTTTAGCCAGGGAATCATGCACATATGAACAGAGATAAGAGCCATTCTGGATATCTGTCGCATGTGTTGCAGGCAGCTACACAAAAGAAGAGCAGATAGAAGCTAGAAGATTTTGTAATTGCTCTGTAACTGCATAATCTGGAAAAAACAGGGTCATGTTGGTTGTTCATGGTCATGGTCCAGTTAGCTGCAGTTTGACATACCGAAGGAGCAGCAAGAGCTGGTTGTAGGGCTTGTGCTGCCAAGGTAAAAAATGCTTTTAAGAACGTCTCAGTTTTTCTGTCCACGGAACCTGGGTACACTGAGAAGTTTGTTGAGGACAGAGATGGCAGGATAAACCACAGGAATAGCCAATGTCTTTGTAAACTCTTGTCAACTGGATAGAGTTCAGGTAAGATTTCCAGGTGTTTTGCAATCTTCATAGACAGCCTATTCTATCTGTTCATAAACGGGGAATGTTTTGCAATGCTCAGTACTTCTGTGTGCGCAAAATGGTGTGGTAAGACAGAGGAGAGTCCACCTGTACAAAACAAAGGCTTTTGCAGACCGAGGCAATAAGCTTTTCAACATTATTACATTATTGCAGGAAGCTTCCTTTTCAATAGGACGACAGTGTGGGTGAAAAAAACTCTTCAGCAGCTCCCTCTAGCGCTGCTTCTACATGCTTTTTGATTCAGTGTCATCTAGCACCAGCACGTCCAACTACGGTTGGGAAATAGGAGTAGAAGTTACTCTGAGACTGAGTGTTGGGTGGGCCTGCGGCAGAGCGAATGTCTGCCTGCTGTTTTGAGTTGTACTCATGGAGCAGAGTGTGGGAGTCAGAGCAAGTGTGTCCGGTAGTAGTAAATGGCAACACAGGTGTAGACCGTCCAGCAACTAATCCTCAAGGTGAAAGGGAAGGAGAAAGCACCCGAGTACCTTATAAGGGTTCTAGGCAGAAGTGGCATTAAGGTGTACATGTGGTGTGTTGCAACAGCTGGTGAATCTTACCACTAAAGTTTGCACTGCAAAGCGAAAACATTATAAAAACAAACCCAATTCACAGAGTAACTGAACTATACAGGGTGACCGTCTTACCAGTTCACGATGCTTGACTGTATACAAGGTCCAGATTTCACCTATAATGGTGGACATTCCCTCGAAATGGTCTTTAGGGACTAGATTCTATTGTTATGGACCATGACCCTGGACCTGTATAGCACCCTGTGGTCAACTCAATGCATTGCACAAAGTACCAAGATGAGCTTCCCATGCAGGAGCCAGTGTCTGAAGCAACATTTCAGGCTATCCCCACAGTGTGGAGTCTGGGTACCACATCAACAATGCTGGGCCTACTAGAGGTCTAGGCTTCACCCATCACATGGGGCATACCTAGAAGGGATCATCAGGGTCTGGGAGGCATAGAAATGGGCCACAACCCTTGCAGCACTGCAAATTACACACATTGCACTTCATGTTAAGGAAGTACCCAACACAGGATCCAGTGATTGAAGCAAAACGAAACAGGCCGTCTGGGTATGGTACCTGAGGTAACACTGAGGGGTACCAATCCAGCAACTGATAAATAGCCTACGGCAACACGCAACCAGACGAAAATAACTGAATAGCTGAAAAATATAAATATTTCTCCAGCTGTGAACAGGTCCATCACCTAAGAACACAAGAAAAAAAAAATGGAATCTCATGGAGTGAGCAGATTATATAAATGCACACTAGGGGCGGACTTAGAAATGTTTTTGCCAATGTCCAATAACCTGAAATTAGCCTGCTTATAACCCATGTTTCATGAATAAAAGTCCTGGGCCCTGTAATATACGATTAACCAGGTCATTGGTGCATTTTGGTGCCAAGTGCTGGTTACAAGTATGTAGTGAGGCATGGCAGCTCAATCAGCCCCATTAGCAATAGCAAAATTGACAATGAATAAAACAATAAAAAAGCCTATTACCTGAATGTGTCATAGACAAGGATTCCTCAGACCAAGTGTGAGAAAGCTGCTGAGACCTCAAGGTAATGTGCACTTTCTGTCTCCCAGATCGTGTACTCTCCTTGCTGGATTCTAATTCTGTTGGGGACGTGTTGCTCCTAGGTGGAGACTGTAAAATCATACACATTAACATTATTAGTGTGCAAGTTCATTCTGTGTTTACATTTAAAAGCGACGCAGAGGCTGTAGGTCATATAATTATCAGCAATTATAAAATATTAGTCCAAATAACGTTATAGGTCCAATTGGATGACAAACTGTTCTACAACCGATCTATTTTGCTTTAAGGGGGATGTTCACATGTGTAACATATAGACCAATGTTGGATCATTTGACATTCCTCTCTGGACTGTGGCTGCGCCACTTAGCTGCCTGGCTGTTCAGTTGTCTCACCCTGCCGCACTGTCTATCATTCTGACAGCAGGGCCAATGGTGGGAGTTTTGACATGTCTGAACGGAGAGCAGGAGCTGCCCAGCTTTTGAAATTAAGTGAGTGATAGGTTGCTAGGATGTGGGGTAGTCCTAGCAACCAATCACCTGCTTAACTTGAAAAGTTGGGCATTTCTCGCCCTCTGTCCAGACCTGCTGCACCTCTTGCCCTCTGCCCTGCTGTGAAGGGGGCTGTGACTGGAAGTGTGGATTGGTGTGTTTATGTGAATTGAACTGTGAGACTTTGATGTAAGGGGTGGAGGTTACACACTGGGGTTGAGTTACTAAAACTGGAGAGTGCAAAATCTGGTGCAGCTCTGCATGGTAGCCAATCAGCTTCTAACTTCAGCTTGTCCATTAAGCTTTGACAAAAAAAAGTTTGAAGCTGGTTGGTGTCTATGCAAAGATGCACCAGATTTTGCATTCTCCAGTTTTAGTAAATCAGCCCCACTGTGATTGATGAAGGGGACTGATGTAAGGTGGAGGGGTGAGGGGTCAGATGTGAAGGTGGTCTGTGATAAAAAGGATGGGAGGGAGAAATGGGTCTGTGATGTGAAAGGGGGGCTGGAGAGCTGAAAACACTGCTGTAAAGAGGAGACTGTAATATAAAAAAAAAGGTAATGTATGGAAAAATACATTCAACATGAGGTTTTCATAAGTAACACAGAAAATTAATAAAAAAAAATAAAAAATGCTTATTCAGTTAATATTTGTTTACTTATTGTTATTCAATCCAAATACACACTTTTTTTTTGTGTGGTAAAGTCAGAATTACAGGCGTAGCTAACATATATGGAGGGCTTACAAGTCTGACCAGAGCCATGAATGAACCTTCCTGCGCTTGTTTTTATTTATTATTACAGGCATTTATATAGCACTGACAATTTACGCAGAGTTTTACATATATATTGTACATTCACATCAGTTCTTGCCCTCTTTGAGCTTATAAGCTAAAGTCTCAAGCTCACATTTATACATATACAAACTAGGGCCAACTTAGTAAGGAGCCAATCTACCAGCTTTTACCCATATCATCCCAATCTGGTGTGCCACATTGTCTTTAGTTCTTCCACTACGAACCCTGATGAAGGTGAGCCCCAAAATATGCACTGGCTGCTCCTGTGATTGTAACTTTGGCAAATAAAAATCAGTTTGATGTATTAATAACTTAGCTTATTCTTTCATTTATTGATTGTCTTTTTTTGCATCACTACTGTAGTGACCTCTGCTGGCTCACATGTATATAGAAAGCTGCTCTCACTACTTGCTTGCAAATTATGCTTTACTTTTGTGTACAGAGCGTCACCAACACTTCAGTCTAGGTTTATCTAAACAGAACTTACTTTTTATAAGTTTTGTTGTATGTCATTACCTTCTTGCTAAAAGCAGAAAAGACCAGATCTTCAGAGATGCTGCTGTGTTCCCCACTCTGCTCATGAATCTGTTCAGCGATGGTTGATGGTTCGATGCTCTCCGAGGATAAATATTCTGGTGGAGGACTTAAAGAGGTCCTTGTGTGTATTGCAGGGCTCGCTGAAGTTGGGGATGCCTCCCGGCTCCTCTTCTCTACAGAAAGAAAACTCATTAAAATGAACTTGTCTTACCGAAGTGAAACAAAAGGGTGAATGCATTTTTTTTTCATTTCAATATTAGTGCACTTTATAAAGGTGAATTTGTGAGGCGACACCTGTTGTTGGATTATGAATTTAGCAGGCCTGATAACAAAAAGGAATGCGCAAACATTTTACTGCCCTGATGTATAACCTACATTGGTAGCAGTAGGGGGTGTATAACTCACAAGCTTACCATTGACTTTCAGATGAGGTTTTTTTTACTGAAAATTTGCATTTGGTAAACCATTTGAACTAATATTGCATGACATAAAAATTTGTAACTGCCACTAACTTATTCTCCAGAGTGTCTTTCAGAAAATATAGAATGTTTGGGGGGGGGGGGGGGGGGGGTCTTAACTAAGCTTCAGACCTAAAATAATGTTTTTTAATGTGTGCAAAAATGGCTTTGGCATTGAAGGGATTTTTACCTGTACGATTTAGGAGATATTTACCTTGCATACAGCCGCTAATGTCAGCAGCGAATGCGCTCTGAAGGTCAGGCAGATGCTGCCGGAAATCAGAGATCCTTCCTGGAAAGTGACATCATCACGGCTTCAGACACTCACAGCGCCGGAGCTGCGAAACCAGAAGAAACGCAGAGGGAACATGTCGGTTCCCTCAGCATGGACCGGGAGATGGTCCTGGCACTTTGTTCTAAGGTAAGTATTTCATTTTTTTTTTTGGGTATACAACCGCTTTTAAAAGTACTGCATCAAGGCTGTTATATTAGAAGTTGAAAGAGGTTAAAAAAACAAACACAGTAAATCAAACAAGTGGGAATAAAAACCTAAAATAACGTGCATTATTATAACAAAAGTTAGTAGCCATCCATCCTGAAACATGTAAGCTGTACTGTGGACCCCTCCTTCTGAAAGTTCAAGCTGTCCAAGCTGCCATGCTGACCTTTTGCCTACATTGACTCTGTCATGAGAAAATTTTGAAGGTCTGGCCTCCTTTGATAATGCTAGTTACCTGCAGTGCTTGATAAGTACTTTTAAGCCACAGTCCTGGAAGGGGCATGTTGTAAATAAACTTTGCAGGTCAATGATTCAGTCTGCACTGAAGTCAGGCATGACAGCCAGGAAACTAACATTTTCAGGAAGGAAGGAATTCAGCACTTGCAGTCTCAGCGATTGTCATAAGAGTGTAGTTTAAATTCTGCGAGTTGCTGACATAGAACAAGGATGGAAAAAAGGACTGTAAACATTTCTCTGATGTGCATGGGTGTTCCAGGTCAGTGATTCAGGAAATAATTAAGTCAGTATAACGGCCAGTAAGCCAGCATTTTAAAAAGATTGACAGCAGGGGTACTCAACCTGGACACTCCAACTGTGGTGAAACTACAAATCCCATCATGCCTCTGGGAGCCATATGACTTTTGATCTAAGTCTTGCAATGCCTCAAGGGACTTGTAGTTCAAAAACAGCTGGAATTCCAAGGTTGCCAACCCCTCACGTTCCTTGCCTCACAGGTGTGCTTTAAAAAGTATAGACAAATTACACACGCAAGAAATTCTAATTGAATGTAACACAATCCATCAATACATGGATCTCTCACCGTCATGCACAGTCTCTTCTCCCTCAGTGCTCTGACTTTTGGTTTTAGCCCTTGGTTTCTCCCAAGCAGCCAGTGCCTGCTTCTCAATGCATCTAATTTCCAGCTCTTCAGCATCCAGCCTCCTTTTCCACTCCAGAAGCTCCTGTGCATGTAACCTCCTCTGCACCAGCTGCTGTTCCCGCTTCGTTAAGAATCTAAGGAAAGATTTTGGAGTTAGACCCATGGCTACTCTAGAAGACACAACTCACCCAGGATAGGGAGGGATGAGGGAAGAGCAAGCAGAGGAAGGAGGAGGTAGGAGACACAACATCCGCATGCTCTGCCTTCACTAGCCCCCCCAACAGCACACGGTCATGCCCCCAGGATTCATTATCACTATAGCACCTCCCTACCCCCCTCACACAGTGCAGGGAGCAGAGGGAGCAGTGCCGTTACCTGAGCAGCTGGCGGCAGATATAGAGCTGGAATTTGGGGTGAAGTTTGGGAAAGCACACACTGAGAGAGGCCCAGTGCTGGGGCGTAAAGACAGAGAAGAAGCAGTGAACAGGGCAGATGTCTCTACAAGAGAAGGAGCAAGAGTTTACCAAGAGAGTGACACAGAACAACAGAGTGGAACAGCCGAAGGTCTGCAAGGACAGGACCACAGCGGGGATCCTGGAGGATGCCAAGCAGAGTGCAATTGATAGAGGCAAGGAAGTTACAAAGATCTAATTATTTAAGATGAGAAAGAGAATCATGAAAAGATCAGGGATAAGGTTTGAAAACAAAGGAACAGTGCAGAATGAAACACATGGCATGATAAATAAGCAGGTAGAAATTTCTGAGCATATAAATATACTTGTCATTAAAACTAAACTTGGAATTGATTTTGTGAAAGACACCCAAAGTTATCAGCTGTATACTTTTAGTTTTGTATTGTAGTGTTTTCTGGCACCCTGGGAACTTTCTAAACCCAGCTAGTGTTCCATGCAAGTTCTGACATCTTTCTGGCACTCTCCTTGGGGGACAGAAAATCAAATAAAGTCAATTCAAGAGTTTCACTGGGAGAAAGCATAATTAATCCAGAGGAGAGATCTTTCCTTCCCACCAGAAAGACTAGGCACAGATACTTGCCCTTGTTATGTTATCACATGTATCTTTGGATGCTTCCATGAAAGTGAAAGAGGTGTTAAACTTGGAGGATGGGTATTTGTTGTGAAGAGCATACCCCATATGTTAAAGGTAAATTCTGGGGAATAAAGAGGCACTATAATACAAAAGAAAAATATACGTGAAGGCACTTTGGGGCACCAATTTCCTTAACTAGAATAAAATTTGATAAAATTACAGTCTAGATTTAATGACAAGCAAGTGATAAACTATAAAACACTAAACAAATCAGAGACACAGAAAAACAAGTATTCAATGTGGCAGACACATGCTGACTACAAATGTTTAAAGCAACCACAGAACGTTTTAAATGGCAACTCCATTGTTTTCCTTGCAGTAAAACACATTTGGTAGTTTGCCTGTGTCCCAGACACTGGTTTTGGAAGTCTGAGGACTATTGTAATTGATTTGTTCACAATTAACAGTTTTACACTGACAATTTGTTTTTACAAGGAGTTCCCTCATAATTAATGGAATAGAAAGCTGAGCAAAGAGAAAATTACAATGTCTAAAGATGGTTGGAGACACTAGGCATACATTCAGATGTAAGCTTTCTTATTATGCAATGACGATAGTAGAGAAAGAACAATAGATCACTAATGATATATATGCTGATCAGAAAATACAAGGAGCTATAGTTACTTGGCATCCATGTGACTGTGCATTTTGCGGAGCTTCTGCATGATACTGCTGGTCTCACTACCAGAGACTGACACAGGAGAGGGGCTCCGGCTCTCCGCATCGGAAGGAATGCGGCTTGATGATGGACTAAGTCGAACATCCCCTTCACTGGGCTGTTCCTGCATAAGAAAAAAAATGATTGCATTCACACAAATAATCCTGTAATATACTAACATGTATTACTTATTTGTACAGTTAAAAGGGAACTCTCAGTTTGTAAAGAAGTACCCATTTGGGATGCCGTGTGTATTACAATAGAGTGAATCCCCTTCCTGCAGTGCCAAACGTTACCTAGAGCTGCAATTAATGCCTATCAAATCTCCATGTTCCAATGGTACCATGACAGCTCTGTGGATATCCAAAGACCATAAATACAAGTACAAAATAAACACTGAAACAGAGCACACATGACAGTACAGATAAAGCCACTTACAAAGAAGCAAGTTTAAGCACCATTTCATAGTCCTTATCTCACCATTTAAAGTGATACTAAACACACACGGTTTGATTTATCATCTCTTCTGGTTCTGAATATGGATGATGGCACTATAATTATTTTCATTTAAAAATAAAATAAAAAAGGATCTTTTTGCCTAATCTATATACAGCTGTCATGTGGCTCTTCCCCAGCCTGTCTGCAGGAGACAGTGGCAGTAAGAGGGGTTTTAACACTTCCAAGAAAAAAAAAAAGGTTTTGCCTATAGTTCTAATATTATAGGCTGTGTGTTTTCTGTGGAGATTAAAAATAAAACTGATATTAGTAGAACATAATAAAAAATAAATGTGGAATGATTAATTTATATTTCTACAGCACTTTTTCCATTGGGACTCAAAAGGACTCAATCAGCTGTTAGGTTAATTGGCTTCCTTGCCATCAGCCTCAACAGCATGTCTTTGAAGTGTGGGAGGAAACCGGATTACCTGGAGGAAACCCATGCAAACACAACAACATGCAAACTCTATACAGATAGATATACAAATATCTTTCAAATGTTTTTTCTTTTAAAGAGAAAAGTGGGTTTCGAAAAAACCAAAAAAAAAAAAAAAAAATCAATCATAGTCACCTAGGTGGATTCTGCATATGTCGCCCCATCGAACTGAGCGATCAAAGACCACTGATAGCTCGGTTCCTGGTCTTCAGTGAGCAGAGAGGCGTGACCATCAATTTGGCTGTTTCTGCGTCACAGGAGTGCAGAACTAAGTGCATTCCTGTGACCCAAGGGGATACCTTTGGCCATACTTCTCCTTTAACTTTGGAAAGTATATTCTAATAGCAAAATGTGGGTTGTGACTTTTTTTTTTTTTTTTTGCAAAGGTCAGAATAACCTGAGAAGAAAAAAAAAAAAAAAAAAAAAAAAAAAAAGTGTACCTACTGTAGATCAAACCAATATATTTGGTCTAATCTGTCTAATATTGTACCATCTGACTATTCATGCAGTCAAAAAATAAAATAGCCAAAAGAACTACACACCAGCTGCCCACTCTCTGCAGATTTGAGCTTCTCTTGCAGCCGCAGTGTGCTGTTCTGGATACGCTGAATTTCTTCTTGCTGTTTCAAGATAAGTTGCCTTTCACGACGAGCTGCTTTGTTTGCTTCCTGCAAACGCTTGATTTCCGCCTAAACAGAAAATTTGTATTCGAGACCGTTAAAAAAAAAAAAAAAAAAAAAAAAAAGATCAAAGATTTAGGTGGTCTTTTATTAAACATACCTGTTCCTGCTGGAGTCTCAATAAAAGACCTCTTTGTCTTTTCTTTAATGGTGGCATTTTGTCATCCTCTCCTTTGTCGCGCAAATTTCTGAAAAACACATACAAATAATAAGAAAGGCCATAATGGTGTTCATATGAATCAGATGTGGTGAATTACGAATCCCTTTGAATATTAGAATTCATTGATAGTTCCACCTTACTTCCTGTCTGGTGAAAAGGTTGTCCCCTGCAACGGTAATTAAGAGGAAATCTCTCTAATGGAGCACCAGATGGCAGTAAAACGTGACAGGAAATCTGGCATCCAAAAAAAAAAAATTTTAAAAAAAAATACACTTTAATGATAGTGTAGAATGCAGGATGTCCAGGACCCGTCAAGTGCTTTCTGCCATCCAATAACACTGAGCTATTTCTGTGAACTACAAACTTGCAATTAATTTACAGACTTTAAAGCCCACTGCGAGTGTTAATTGCTCATTTAGGCCTGGCGGGGGGGCCTTGCTGGATCCCTGCTCCTGACGCAGATACACTTGTCCCTGCAGCCTCTCCTCCCCTGTGCTCCAGGATCCGGGCGTCATCAAGACCAAAGCAGGGCCCATAGCCCTGCATTAGATGTAATAGCGCCAAGGGACAGTCCATCGCTGGAGCGTGGGGAAGAGTTATCTGCCGAGGGAGGGTTCCTCCTCTATCCTAGACAAAACAAGCCATTAACCCTTGTAGTGCGAATGCAGCATTGTTTTAAAATTTTCCCAGGCCTGGGCTTTAAAGCAAGTGTCAGAGTCAAAACCCAAAATAAATATCTTGGCATTCTTGCCTAAAACCCCCAAAAAAAATGTTTTAGTGGGTTTCAGACACTTAAAAGTTATAGCGCTCAAGCAGAGGGATTGCAGAACGCATCAGGTAACAGTACAGGCCATCAAAAAAATTGGTAAGAAAGCTTAGTACACAGTATTACTATGCATGTTCAAACTTATTATAAATAAGAGTAATCAGTTTCAGGCAACTTCCCATTCCAGATCACCCAAAGCTCTATATGGATGGAGATCCTTACTGAAGAAGCACTTTGTCTTGCATCTTTTTTGCCAAGACCATTGAGATTTCATGGACTATACATTTCTGTCTCTATAAAGAACCCTACTGACACTTTGTTAAGTGACAATGGAGGCGATATCAACTGGTTAATGTGTTCTTAAATAAAAAGTAAAAAAAAAAAAAAAATTATTGTTCAAAAGAGGTTTACAGTTTTACTACCAAAATTAATAATTTTTCAAACCATAATTACATTAATATCTGCAAGTACTGATATATATCAGTAAAGGCAGAGTCTGGGACGTTGACTTTATCAGCCAATGTTGTCTGATTTAAAGGCCTGTAGACACAGAGCATTTTTTTTCTCATTTATGGGCACCAACCATCTGTCTCCTGAAGCTTGTCCAGCCATTCAGTTTTACCTTTTCTGGTGTTCCAGCCAAGCAAGTTCTGCTTTAGTCTTCTCTTTGAGTGCTTTTTGACGCAGGCGAAGAAGAGCAGCCTGGTGTGCAGAGCGCATTTCTCCTTCTTGCATATACTGCCGTACCATCTCCATTGTGAATTTCCAAAAACTGTCCTGCCCGCTTGAAAAGGGGCCACTGAGCTCCTGTGAAAAATTCATATACATGTGTTATTACTAGATACATATTAGGGTCTTGTTCACAAAAGGTATACTTAAGCGGTGTTCCATGCAGGCAGTCCCATTCATGTCAATTAGAATGCAGAATCTGCATGGACACAGCTGCTGATCTCAAGTTGACAAACATGCACACACTGCTTGCATCTGGGGACCTGACCCATGCAGCTATCAAATTGGAAACAGTGGCTTTGTCCGTGCACCCGTTGAGCCCCAATTGACATAAATAAGACTGCCTGCACAGGGACACACAGAACACCTGTGCATCTCTGTGTGGGTAAACACGGCCTTCACATGGGTGTACATTTAAGTACACCCATGTGAACAAGACCTAAAAGGCATTATAGTTAGTACTTCTCAAACCTGTACCTCCTGTTTCACCTTATCAGGGGTGCTTTCCTCGTCAGATTCATGTCGACGACTCCTCTGTCTCTCCAAGCTACCGCGCCTGTGGTATTCAGAGGGAAGCAGGGAACGAAACGATAATTCCTCAATTCCTTCTTCATTGTTAGGAACTGCTGAGCTGACACCTAAGGATAATAACAATATCCATCACAAATCTATAATTATCAACACATTTTTGCCAATGACAAAAAATTGTGTATAATTGTGTATGCTTCTCATAGAAAGGGAAACGTGTCACATTATGGTGTCATTAAAAAAAAAAAAAAATCAATGAAGTTAAATCAGTATACTTAAGTAGATGTCTAGTCAAATACTATTGAATATTAAACCTGCTCCTATGCCCATTCTAAATCTTATACTAACTAACTAGCTTGTATTACCTATTCTGAGGGCACTCTGGTCCAATCACATGATCTGCTCCCAGCACTGGCTTCAGTATAGAGGAAGGAAACCCGATAATGGATGCCCTATAGTAAGCCTATGGGTGATGTCACTGCATAGGCATTACAGCTGTTGTAGACGATTTTTCCTTTTCACTGAACCCGGCCTCCAGAGTCCTATACTATAGAGTCTGGAAGACATGTGTCTCCTGGTGTGTATCCAGGGGTTGACACCCCATAAAGTGCGTCATTGGTAGGATCCTTGAATTCCTGCAAATGGGATTGGAATTGAAGCTGGCCTTGAGTACTATCAAGGCCCAGGTCTTGGCCTGTTTCAGTATTCTTTCAACGGCCTCTTGCTTCTCGTTCTCTGGTTCTTAGCTTTATTCAGGGGGTAACGAGGATTAATCCTCCCGTTAGAGAACCCCTGAACCCTTGGGATTTGAATTTAGTCTTATCAGCTTTACAGAAACAGCCTTTTGAGCCTATATGGGATATTCCCTTGGTTCTTTTGAGGAGAAAGATAATCTTTTTGGTTGCCATATCCTCTGCCAGAAGGGTATCGGAATTGGCAGCTCTGTCTTGTAAAGAGCCATATTTGATTATTCATAAGGATAAGGTGGTATTGCGGCCTCATCCTGAATTCCTACCAAAGGTAGTGACAGGTTTTCATTTAAACTAGGATATTGTTCTGCCTTCTTTTTTCCAGAGCCTCAATCTAGGGATGAGAAGTCACTACATTCCCTTGATGTAGTGAAAGCAGTCAAGGTCTATTTAAAGGAGACCTTTCAGATTCGCAAAACAAATGTTTTGTTTGTACTGCCGGGTGGTCCTAAAAGAGGACAGGCAGCATCAAAATCTATTATTTCCAAATGGATTCGTCAAGTGATTGTTGGAGGCCTTAGCGTTTGTAAGGTAGAATGGAATACCGGACCTTGTGTGGGAAGGTCTGGCCACAGTGGCAGGGTCCAAGTTTCCCCTACTGCCATCTTGGCAAACCAAGATCTTCTGGGCCACCAGAATCACCTTTCCCTTCCTGCTTGATCCTGCCAAGACGTGGAAGCAGAACTGGAGGAAAGGGATATATCAGTGAAAACTGATCCCATGGAAAGACCAAGGAGTCTATTCCGCATGCCAGTGGATCCCTTGTACTTGACACAAAGTTGTGGACTTTGGTGTTGAATCTGTACGCGAACAGATCCATGTCCGGGAACACCCCATTTTGGACATATTGACAGAAAGATGTCGGGGGGAAGGGACCGTTCTCCCGGAAACAATTGTTGATGACTCAAGTAGTCCACTTGCCAATTTTCTATCCCTGGAATAAAAATCGACGATATGCAAGGAATGATTCCCCTCCTTTTGGGCTGCACGACTTCTCGTGCCCCTATGGTGACTGATGTAAGCCATAGCCCTGTCATTGTTGGAATTGAATCCCGACAGGACAATTTCGTAATCTGAGCGTCCAGGCCTCTAGGGCCAGACGTACCGCTCGAATGTCTTTAATATTGATGGGTAAGGTCCTTTCCGACTTGGACCACTTCTTGGACAGAAGCCTCTTCCAGGACTGCTCCCCAGCCTAGAAGGCTGGCATCCGTAGTTACCACTTTCCAGGATACTGGTAGAAAGGATTGTCCCTGCTGTTGAAGGTTGCTGGATATCAACCACCAATTGAGACTCTGACGCACCTCGGGGGATAAGCGTATTGGAAAGTCCAAAGCCTGGACCTTCTTGTTCCAGGTCGACAGAATGCTATTTTGCAGCAGTCTTGAATGAAACTGCGCATAAGGAATGGCCTTGAAGGAGGCCACCATCTTCCCTAACAATTTCATGCACAGTCAAATGGAAGGACTCCTCTTTGTTTTGACAAATTAAATCAGTTCAGAACACCTTTTTTTTTTTATTATTCAACAATATTTTATTTAGTTTGCATAGGTACATTACAATCATAAATCTCCTTGCATTGAGTGGTAATTTGCAGTATACATAAAATCTTTATTGCATTATGGAATACGGTGCAGTTTGTTCAATCAGAAAACATTTCCTTATGTGTCTACCTTAACATCACCACTTTATTCTCTTTATTATTTTGCCTGTCTCAAACCTCACCTGACATTTATTGCCAGTAGTCTATCTGGCATCAGGTCCACCGGAGCCAGTCCCGGTACACCTAGCCACATTGCCCAAAGTTTCTCAAACTTGTGCGTGCTGCCTCTATGCTAAAATATTCATTTTGCCATACGTAGCATCATTCCAATATTTTCAATCCACTCCTTTGTGGTCGGGAGAATCTCAGCTCTCCAATGTAACATAATTAATTTCCTTGCCTGAAATAAGACTCTATGCACGGCCTCTCTGCAATGTTCTTCCCACTTGTATTCTTCCAGAACACCCAAGAGGCATGCTCTCGGGTCCAGTGGGAGGGAAACTTTAAATACAGAGTTGACTGTGGTCACTACATTTGCCCAGTACATATGTAGTTTGGGGCAGCTCCATAGCATGTGTATAAGAGTCCTGTGTTCCTTTTTACATCTAGTACATGTGGGTCGAGTTGTGGGTCTATAAAATGAAGCCTATGGGGGGTGTAGTACATTCTTAGCAGGATATACAGCTGTGTCAGCCTTTGTGATACATTTAATGAACACTTACCCACTGCCTGGAATATTTCATCCCACTGTTCCCCATCTAATTGTCCAGCATCTGCTTCCCACCTTTCCCTTACCTTCAGAGGATGCCGCCTCATCACAGATTGCAACAGGATGGCGTAGCATTGAGAAATAAATCCTTTAGATGAGGCAGTATCCTCCAGGAGAGTCAACACCGGGGTCGGAAACAATCGCCACTCCGAAGAGCAGCTCTGTGCTGCCACAGCGTGGCTAAGCTGTATGTATTCAAAATCCTCAAAGGGGAGCAGCACCCCATTGCAGAATATGTGTTTAAGGTGTGTAACCCCATACCTCTTCCACCTAGCACCCGCCTGTAGCTTGGCCAATTCAGTGTATGTGTCATTCCACCATATGGGACTGTACTCTGTGTATCCTTCTGCACTTTGAATATATTTAGACTTATTCCATACTTTCTGAATTAAATTAAGGGTTGGATATTTTTTGTGAGGTTTGGCAAGGCCTTAAACGCCATGGGAACAGGTCCCCTACATACATTGTGTAATAGTTTTTGTGAAGAGCTTTGCGGGCCTATTCTCCGCTCCCCCTGCTAATGAAAACATACCAATGAGGTGCTGCAACTGCGCCGCCATGTAGTACAGCCAGGGGTTCAGCAATGCCAAGCCTCTGCTGTCTTTAGGCCTTTGCAAGTGTTCCATTTTGTCCTGGGGTTTTTATCTTTCCATATAAGACTGCGGAAGGTGGTGTTCACAGTACGAAACGTCTTCAGTGGGATAACCATGGGGGTGTTATGGAGAAAATACAATAGTTGTGACACAAGGATCATCTTAATTAAGTTCACCCTACCCGCAACTAATAGGAAGAGTGATTTCCAAGTTTTAACCTCATCTCTAAGCCCCAGTAACAAGGGAGCAACATTTAAGTGCAGAAAATCCCTTGGTTTGGCTGTAATTTGAATCCCCATTTAAAGGAGGTGACTATGGGTATAGGGCATGCCGAATAAATTATCTGTGTATCGTCCCCATCCAGCAGGAGTAAAGCAGATTTTGACCAATTAATAAGTAGGCCCGAAAATCCTCAAAATCTGGATATGGCTTACCTGAGGGAGGTATCTGTGTCCCCCAACAGAAGCAGCATGTCATCCGCGTATAGCATGACCTTTTCTTGCAGGTAACCATAGCGGAAACCTGTAATGTGTTAGTTTGTCCTGATATCAATGGGCAGTGGCTCAATAGCTAATGCAAAGATTAGAGGGGACAGGGGGCAGCCCTGTCTCGTTCCTCTCCTCAACCTGAAGCTCCGAGACAGTGAGCCGAAGTCCCTAAGGGCTGCCTGTGGTTGGCTAGATAGGAGTTTTACCCAGGAGATATAGTTTGGGCCGAAGCCAAATCTCAGCAGAACTGACCATAGGCAATTCCAGTCTATGCTGTCGAACGCCTCTGTGGCGTCCAATGACAGCAGCGCTCTACTGCCCATGACTGGATATTGAGGAACAGTCTCCTCAAATTGACTGCTGTGAATTTATTGGGCATGAAGCCAGCCTGGTCATCATGCACAGTAGATGTTATCAGCCCGTTCATTCTAATTGCCAGTGCTTTTGCTAGTATTTTAACGTCACTTTGGAGCAAATAAATTGGTCAGTATGCCCCTGTGTCTACTGGGTCCTTGCCCGTTTTGAGTAATAGGGCTATATTTGCTTTGGACACAGAGGTGATGGGGCGCCTAAGAATACCTTCTTTTGAATGGTATTTATCATCAGTCCCAAGTACTGTAATCTCCTTGACAGCTTTAAGGAGGATTTTTCTAGGTTGAGAATCCAGCCTAGGAATTCTAGGTAACTTACGGCTGAGATTAAACTTTGGTTTTGACAGGCGATTGATTAATCTACTAAAAGCAGATCATCTAGGTAGGCTAGAATTGTTATACCCTGAGTCCTTAACCTGGCTAAAGGAGGCGCCAGTTTCTTTGTGAAGCCTTGCGGTGCGGTGGCTAGACCGGACAGCAGAGCCACAAACTGAAAAGGACGATTTTCTACCTCGAAGCGTAGAAACTTTGGATGAGCGGAAAAGATTGGAATGTGGAGATAGGCATCTTTGATATCGATCGATGCCAAAAATTCTCCTCCTTGTAGAATGGAGACAACCGATCGGATTGACTCCATGCGAAATTAACGAATATTCAAGTGCCGGTTCAGATCCTTGAGATCTAGAATTAGTCTTACCACCCCCGTTTGGTTTTGGTACCGTGAAGAGGCATGAATAAAACCCTGCTCCCTGCTCTTCTGTGGGAACCTCTGGTATCACCTTCTGAGACAAGAGATGATCCAAAGCCAGAAAGAGACTTCCTTTTCCCTGGATCTCTGGGAACGTTTGATTTATAAAAAATGGTGAGACGGGAATTCTCGTAACTCTGGTTTGTAACCTAGAGAAATTGAGGAAGCCACCCATCTGTCTTGACAATGTTCCTGCCAGATCTTTGAAAATTGTAGAAGCCTTCCCCCCACCCGAGCAGGGGTGCCCCTTCATAAGGAGGCTTTAGTATTTTGCTTTGCGGGCTCTTCCTGCCAAGTCCTCTTTTGGCCCTGGGACTGCCCCTGAGGTCTTCTTCTTGAGATCGACGAGGGAGGCTGTCGATAGTGTCTGGAGGCAGATGCTCCTAGCACTGGAGAAGATGCACGTTTAAAAAGGAAAAACGTTTAAACTTCTTCTTTACTGGTAAAAGAGAACTTTTCCCATTAGAAATCTTTTGGATATATTTATCTAAATCGTCTCCAAACAACCGTTCACCATGAAATGGGAAACTGGCCAAGAGCTTTATACATGGCGCTTCGGCTGACCAATTCTTCAACCATAGGACTCTGCACATATGTACCATCCCTAGCATAAGCCGTGAGGCATGAATAATAGACTCTTTCATAACATCTACCATAAATCATAGTGCTTCTGATATGCTGGCCCATTGCTGGGCCTGCTGATCAGGAATAATCTTGAGTATCTCCACAAACTGGTCCTTTATGGACTGAGATGCTCCAATTGCTGCAAGACCCGGCTGCACAACTGAACCTGCAAGAGCAATGTTGTTCTTAAAAAGAAATTCTAACTTTTTATCTGTTGGATCCTTCAACATTTGCACATTGTCTACAGGACAAGTGAGGTTTTTTTTTACCGAGAATATTGCAGAATTAATTGTTGGAATCCCCCATTTCTTATAAAATTCCTCCTCAATAGGATAAAGTATAGAAAACTTTTTTGGAGGAAAAAACTGTTTATCTGGGTGCTCCCACTTAGAATACATCAGCTTTTTTAGCTATGAATAGATAGGAAAGGCATCCATAGATTGGGGAGGCTTTAGTGATCCCAAACCATAGGTGGGCTCATCAATAGACTGTGCTACAGGCAGTAAAAAAGTTGAGCGAACCAACTTAGTAAGGGAGTGTACCAACGGTCTTTCTTGTGTGACTGCTCCCTCCATATTAGGATCTTCGGAAGAAGACATCAGCATCTTCCTGATCCTTTGAAAGAACTTCATGATCTCCTGCCCCTTGCTCCTCAGTACGGGGGTCCTGAACAAAGAATGGGGATCTGCTACGCTTGGACCCACTATGGGAAGCGAACATAGCATCAATCTTCTATTCCAAACATAAAATAATAGAAGAAAAAAACCTCTTGAGTAATAAATATAGGGGCTGAAGTGTTCAGAGCTGCTGCAACACCAGCCCCCCCGACGGCTCACTCTGACCAGCCGCAACACTCTCAGAAGGATGACATTTTCTTAGACATGGATTTAGGTTGCTGTAAAACAATCAATCCTCTAGATCCTTTTGAAGTGTTCCTTGTCCCCCTTCCGCTCATAGCCTGATGCACAAAGCAGAGGCACTACCAGAAGGTTCACCCTTCACGATGGGTTCTATTAAACCTTCAGGAGCAGGGGATCCTAGAGGAAACCCACAATCCTGGACCTGCAACAGCACCCTGCCAGTAAAAACTTTATGGCCTTACTACCAAAAAGTACTGGATCCCAGGGTCCAGCTCTCTGAAAAGAGAAGCATTCACAGGCAAAAACCTAGTTTCTTCAGATACGAGGCCCAGGTACCCTTCAATCTGGCCAAAAAAAAGACACTTGAATGGATCTTGTCAGCATGGCTAGCCCCAGCAAGGACTGCTCCAGTGGAGCTCAGAACACCACATCTTTACTCGTGACCAACACCTTAGGCACTGGCGGAAAAAAACGGAGGTACTCCCAGTAGTGGGAGGGGTTATATAGGGAGTGCACGTTTTGTCTTAGGGCATGCCAGTGTCCATCACCTGTAGGTGGCGTATAACCCCCACTACTATGGCCCCGTGTCCCCTGATGTATGAAAAGGAAGTAGCACAGAAACTAATTTTGGGATTCAGTGCAGCGGCGTAAGGATTCGGGCAGTGCCATTGCCGGAAATGGCCACTGATTTGACATGTCAAATTGCATTCCAATAACTGCAATGTGAACCAGGGCATAAAGTTGATCTCCAAGCATGAGCCAAATTTATCCCCAAGGCTGCAGTGTTGTTTGCTAGGAAGGAATCGAAGAGGGGAAAGCTAACAGGTAGTTAAGAGCTCACAGGATTTTTGGTAGGATTATCGGGTATTTAAGAACTTTCTGCATTTTTAATAGCATAAAACATTGGGAAATGCTCACGTACTCCAGAGATACACTGCTTATATGTATTTTTAACTAGATCACACATACCCTTTAATTAATAAGAAACATGTAAGGTTCCTCTCGTGACCTACACAAACCTTTATCATCAAGAGATATGCTGCTGTCCCCCTTTAACGCACTACCCTCGGGCATTGGTAGCTCTTCAGAGATGCTCTCCTCCAGGTCTCTCTGACTAACGATTTCCTCCTTGACAGATGATGGTGGTGGACTGTCCTGCTCACTGCTGCTACTGCAAAAATCCCAGTTATGAACATTTGTTACCAAACACAGCCAGGAAAAATACACAGCCCTCAGCAATAGCAGCGTATATGACCTACATACCTATGAGATCTCTCTTTGAAGCTGGACACACTGCTTGGAGGCTGAGATGATGGAGAAGCAGAGCGTGAACCTTTTTTCCTAGCATAAAAAGAACAAAGCCATGATCCACAAAGAGCCTAAGCCACCTAGTTGTACTAAGAACTTCCTGCTAGCACATAATAAGCCAAAATGTGAATAAAATGGCTACAAAGTTCTGTGTAAAGAAATAAAAATGATTATTCAATTAAAGTCTTTTTTTATTTTAAAATATTTACCGTATATACTCGAGTATAGGCCGACCCGAATATAAGCCGAGGCCCCCAATTTACCCCCAAAAAAACTGGCAAACTTATTGACTCGTGTATAAGCCGAGGGTGAGACATGCCTGTCCATCCCTGTGTGTGTGTCCGTCCATCCCTGTGTGTCCGTCCGTCCCTGTGTGTCCGTCCGTCCCTGTGTGTCCGTCCATCCATCCCTGTGTGTGTCCATCCATCCCTGTGTGTGTGTGTCTCCATCCATCCATCCATCCATCCCTGTGTGTGTGTGTCTCCATCCATCCATCCATCCATCCCTGTGTGTGTGTGTCTCCATCCATCCATCCATCCATCCCTGTGTGTGTGTGTCTCCATCCATCCATCCATCCCTGTGTGTGTGTGTCTCCATCCATCCATCCATCCATCCCTGTGTGTGTGTGTCTCCATCCATCCATCCATCCATCCATCCCTGTGTGTGTGTGTCTCCATCCATCCATCCATCCATCCCTGTGTGTGTGTGTCTCCATCCATCCATCCATCCCTGTGTGTGTGTGTATCCATCCATCCGTGTGTGTGTGTGTGTGTGTGTGTGTGTGTGTGTGTGTGTGTGTGTGTGTGTGTGTGTGTGTGTGTGTGTGTGTCCAGCCTACCTGTGTCCCGAGCCTTTGTCCCGAGCCTCCGTCCCGTGTCGTGCCTTGCCTTCGTCCCGTCCCGTCCCGTGCCTTGCCTTGCCTCCGTCCCGTGCCCTCTTCGTCGGCGGCCATTGTAAAATTCAAAAGCCGCGCCTCCTCCTTCGCCTGTGATAGGCGGAACACTGAATTTCCCAGCAGCCTGTGTTCCGCCTATCACAGACGTCGTATCATCCTCGTCCGTAGTACGAGGATGATACGACGTCCGTGATAGGCGGAACACAGGCTGCTGGGAAATTCAGTGTTCCGCCTATCACAGGCGAAGGCGGAGCCGGAGGCGTGGCTTTTGAATCAGAATGGCCGCTGTCTGTCTGCTCGACACGCTGATTGAGCGGGCAGACAGCGATGACTCGAGTATAAGCCGAGGGGGGCACTTTCAGCCTCAAAAAAGAGGCTGAAAATCTCGGCTTATACTCGAGTATATACGGTATATAGAAAAGGTATCTGAATGTATTAAACATTATAACAAGATAAAAACAATGTGATACCTAATACTACGAGAACGCTGGCGCTTCTGTTGTTCAAGGGGAGAGATGGCAGCAGGATCTGAGCTGGTAGGAGACAAGTAATCATGGTCCACAGTCTAATGGAAAGGAAGATAGATTATTACTTACAGAGGCCAGGGGTATTGTCATTCTTCCCTTTCTATTAATTGACAGAACTTGTGGAGTGCAACCATACAATTTAGATAAAAGTGATAAGGACTGCACATAGGACCATGTAAAAGTATAAAGGAAGTTGAAGAATTTACTTAAATTTTAAGATTTGAGGGCTCATGTAAGGAAGACTCTTGCCTCCTATAGAGAAAAGATCAGTTCCAGAAAAGAATGGGATGTGCATAACACAGAAAAAAAATAGGAGAATTATAAACAAAGCTCTCTGTAATCTATGGATGAAATCTTCCAGACGATGGGCCGAGACTACGAAGCCTACCTCTTGCGTCTGGACCACATTTTGAGATGCAGATGCTTCTAATGTCTTCTGGAAACGCTGAAGCATTTCTGCCTGTGTCTGTGGGTTAATAAGCCTTATTAGACATGATAAATTACATTAGAACACTTCAAGTAGTATTTCAGAAGTAGCAGTACAGAAAAAACAATCAAAAAAAACAAACTACTGCACCCCTTAAAATGGAAGTGACTTCTGCATCAGGTTCCTGCAGCCCTTGCAATAATCTTGTGTACTGGTTCTTGGGCAAACGCAAGGGAATTACATACACCCGACAACCTGCTCTTACTTACCACAAGGGAAAGGGTTTTTGGCAGGAAGGAAAAAAAAAAAAAAAAAAAACTCTCAGCTTCATTCTCCATTCATGCAACTATTTTCCCGAAACTCAGAGTTCTGCGAGAGTACTAGAGAGAGTGGACTGTGCATACATTGATAGGGAACAAAGCCAACAGTGCTTGTCCATGAGTGTCAAGGAATGCACATCCAACCCCGAGTATGCCCTATCTGTAGGCAGCTTTAAAAGTAAGCATCTGCAAAATGAAGCACAGAATTCTAATGTGTTTAGGACACTAACGCATAGGGCTTTTTCTGGGAAAAGGTGAACACATTTAAATTATAATAAAAAATAAAAGTGTCTGAATATACTGTATGTACATAACTCGGCCTTTCCAGAGCTTTCCTGCTCCCTTCAATTTAAAATATGTGCATCTCTGTCACCATTATAATTCTATGAAAGCTTATATCAATTGCTGCGTTAAAGGAGTTGTTAACCCACAGTTCGCAATTCACAACATCCCTCTGCGCTTAAAGTGGGGTTCCACCCTAAAGTGGAACTTCCGCTGATCGGAACCCTCCCCCCCTCCGGTGTCACAATTGGCACCTTTCAAGGGGGAGGGGGGTGGAGATACCCGTCAAAGACAGGTATTTACACCCACTTCCGGGCATAGACTCCCGTGGGAGTCTATGTCATTTCCTGTCCTGCCGCGCTGTCTGCTGGGACACACACGGGTCCCAGTGACAGCGCGGAGAGTTCCTATTGCGCTGCGCGACTCGCGCATGCGCAGTAGGGAACCGGGAAGTGAAGCCGATTCGCTTCACTTCCTGATTCCCTCACCTAGAATGGTGACGGCAGCAGCCGAGAGCCGAGCGATCGATCGGCCTCGGCTGCCGGCATCACTGGAACCCAGGACAGGTGAGTGTCCATTTATTAAAAGTCAGCAGCTGTAGTATTTATAGCTGCTGGCTTTTAATATTTTTTTTTTTAGGTGGAATCCCTCTAATGTAATCTGCACCTGCGTTTGCACCTTAAAAAAAATAAACAAAAAATGCAGCTATATACCTCATTTCAGAACACCGATCGGCGTTCAAGTGACCAGCCAGCTCTCTACTCTCTTGGCCTGAGAGCTGCAGTGGGCAGGGCCAAGATTTCTCTGCTGGCTTCAGTTATGAGAAGAGGAGGAGAGGACGAGAGAACCGGCCGTTCACGTGAGCGCCGATTGGTTCTCTAAAAATCCGGTGTATAGCTGCTTTTTTATTTATTTTTTATTTGCAGGGCATAGACACAGGGGCAGATTACATTAATCAACAGAGGAGTGTGAATTACGAACTTTAATTTTAGCAGCGGCGGACATGGAGCAGACAGGCAGAGAGGGGAGGGTGGAGAGGACAGGAGATACGTAAACCGACTATGGTGTCATCCCTCTCAGTGTGGTCTTCAGGGTGTGTGTGTTTTCAGGATGTGATCAAGTTTTCAGGGTGTGTGTGTGCGCATCACACACAATACATATACACACACAAAGACGTTTGCCTTTCATTTCATTGCACGAGCTGTTTAACATGGTAAGGGTTCACACCTTCAGCCTATTCAACCAATTGATGCAGTTACCCCTGAACATCACATTCATAGGATTTTCCTTACCTGTGCTGCAATCTGACGTGCCTCCTCTAACTGTCTCATACTTGCTTGGGCCTCCTGTTCCGCTTGAAGTCTCAGAGCAGCCATACTTTGCTCATGACGTTGTTGTTGAGACTGTAAGAAACAAAAAGGAAAGTTAAACAAAATTTGTGCTTTAAGTATGCCAGGGAAAAAAAAAAAAAAAGCCCAAGCCTAAAAATTTATGAGCCCCACTAAAACAATTAAATTTTTTTCATATCCATTAATTTTGACTGCTCTGGAAAATGGAGCAAAACAAAGGAAAATACAGTCTATTGTGCAAGAATCCTAAAGCAATCCAACATTACTGTATAACAAGGAAAAATGATATGTTGACTGTATTTTAATTTCTTGCTTTATTTAGAACATGATTCTTCCCTTGCTTTATTAAAACACAAAATTTGCCAACAGTGCATAGCATAACCCTTAGTTAGGTAGGAGAGGCAGTGTCACATCTTACCTTTAGGATCTGTGCCAGGGAAACGGTTTCTTGCTGTGCAAGTGAAATTCCCCGGACACGCTCTACATCACAAAGCTGTCTAACAGATTCCTCCATGGCACCCAAGTAGTTTAGTTCTGCAGATATGCGGTGCTGTAATCCAGCAGGGGAAAATCGAATAGCACCTGCAGCAGACACATTTATTCAATAAAAAAAATGCAATCTATGATACAAAGTACAGAACCCAGATGGAGAAACAGGAAAACATACTTTGTCCTGATGCAGTCATTAATCCTGGTGCTTGGGTTCCTGTGGCTGCAGGGACTGAGTGGGCTGGTGGTGAGGGTGCTTTTCCTGCTGTATCCTTTATGCTGGAATGATAACTTTTATCATTCCGTCCTCCATCAGACATAAGGCTAACGTACATAAAATATACAGATTTTAATCACAGACTGACTCTGGAAAAAGCTGCTAAACAAATTGGGAAACTGTGCAAAAACTGTACCTAGTAATAGATCGAGAAGAAAGATCACCCATGGTGCTGTCAGATTCAGAGCCTGCAGATTGCTCTTTTCCAGACTGAGCCTGCTTGCTGACATGGCTTTTGTGTTCAGAGCCTGATAGGTTTTGCACCATATCCAGAGGCAGTTGAGTGTTATCATTCTGAAAGCCCTTCCCTGCAAAAAAAACAAATATGAGATGCAAATTAAATGTACTATGAGCTTTAAAGTGGTTGTAACCCCCCCCCAATAAAAACAAAAACCTGCAAGACAAAAGGCATAATGAGCCAGTATGCATAGCATACTAGCTCATTATGAAATACTCACCTTAGATCGAAGTCTCCTAGAGGTCCGACATCACTCCCAAAGTTACTTCCGGGTATCGCGGGCTCCGGCCCATCAACAGGTATTTGATGTATTCATGTGCACCACCATCAACTATGTACAGATTGAGTCTATGATTTGGATACTTAAAAAGTAAAACTCCATCCCAATAGGGAAATTCAAATTTACCATCTCTTTCCTCCCCTCCTCTCCCACTTTTGGAGGGGCGTGGTAGAGCAGGTACCTAGTCCATTCTAGGCGAATGGAGTGTAAGTGTCCCCTTCCCCTGCCACCTTCTGAAACATGTCACAGGTCTCAGGAAGCTGGCTGTAAAGCCACAAGGAGACATGGCCAGCTTTCTTTAGTAAACATGCCAGCATTCAGGACCCAAAAACAGGCAAAGAACTGGCCAGGGTGAGGACAGCACTGGTTAGGGGTCATTTAAAAAAAAAAAAAAAAAAAAAAAAAATCAGCAGCTTCAATAGTTGTAGCTGCTGACTTAATTTTCAAGCTAGTTCCCACCACATGCAGTCTAGTGTGTTTTTTTTATGCATTAACCACTTGCTTACTGGGCACTTAAACCCCCCTCCTGCCCAGACCAATTTTCAGCTTTCAGCGCTGATGCACTTTGAATGACAATTGCGCGGTCATACAACACTGTACCCAAATGAAATTTTTATCATTTAAAAAAAAAAATCATGTTTAATAGTTTGTTGTTGCAAACAGGTCATTTTTCTCCTTCATTGAAGTCCGCTGATGAGGCGGCACTGATAGGCTGCACTGGTGGGCAATGATAGGCATAGTTAAGGCGGCACTAATAGGCACAGATAAGGTGGCTCCGATAGGCACAGATAAGGCGGCACTGATGGGCACAGATAAGATGGCACGGATGGGTGGCACTAAGGTGGCACTGATAGGTGGCTCAGCTGGGCACTGGTAGATGACACTGATGGGCATGGATATGTGGCACTGGGGTGCAGCACCGTTGTTGAGGCAGATTGTGGGCACTGATGGGTGGCACTGTGGGCACTGCTGGGTGGCACTTATTAATAAGGTGGCACTGGCAGGGGGCAGGTGGGCACTGGCAGGGCTGGCCGTGATCAGGACTAAAGTCCCGATCACGGCCGCCGGTGATCGGCTCTTTTTTTTTTTAATAGCCGATTACCGGCTTCGTTGTATCACATGATCAGCTGTCATTGGCTGACAGCTGATCACATGGTAAGGGGTCGGGATCGACCCCTTGCTCGGATTCGTGATCAGGCGAGTCTCATAGACTCACCGATCACAGAGCGCGCCGCGCGCAGCCCTCAGGGGGCACGCAGGCCGCTCGTGCACGGGACAACGTCAATAGACGTAGTCCCGGCAAAGGAAGTCCGCGCTGTAGCCGTCATTTGGCTATAGCGCAGATCTCTAGTGGTTAAAAATGCATGGAAAGTAGGTTATATGGTTTTCAATGGCATAGTTCACACCAGTGCAGTCAGTTCCAGAAAAATATAAAAAAAATAGAACATGCTGCATTTTTCCTGCATTGGAATGCTGCAAAACACACATGTCCTTATTTATGGCCAGTTCACACCATAGAAATGTAGTTCAAATGCGTTCCAGATGCTTTTCTGCATACGCTTTTTTTTGTAAATTTCTTTATCTAGGTTTTAAAGACGACATACATTAGAGAAAGGACTCGGCACAACACCGAGCCAGTAATGCAGCCAACATCTACAGGTACAACAAACATTCTGACTAGCTAACAGTAGCACTAACTAAAACAAACATTCAGGTAAGAACCCACCCCCCCCCCCCCCCACAGTAGGGGGCTCAATTTCAATTGGGGTCAAAAACTCGTTGAGGTATATTTAATCCCAGTGTGCTCTTGACCACAAGTATTTCCTAACTCCTACCCAGTATTTGACATTACGCATTCGTCATAGCTGTAAATCGCCACATACATTTCTAACCCACTGTTAGATCATAATTATACCATGCCTGCCACAACTTCTCAAATCTCTTCCCACATCCTCTAGACAAGCATGTCGCTTTATAATATGGCATCATTGAGTTAACTAGCCCTTTCCAGACTTCCGCCAATGTAGCAAAATGGCCTTCCTCCCATAAAACAAAAAGATTATTGAGTAGGGTTCTATGA
This sequence comes from Lithobates pipiens, assembly GCF_037356315.1. Taxonomy (NCBI): domain Eukaryota; kingdom Metazoa; phylum Chordata; class Amphibia; order Anura; family Ranidae; genus Lithobates; species Lithobates pipiens. Next base: position 259,793,615 of record NW_027507785.1, on the reverse strand, counting down.
GCCCGAGACGGAAATACCTCCTCCACCAAGCCCAGGAGACACACTCGGATCGTCAAAACGACGGGGACCATTAGGACCTCCGACATGCAGGAGATAAAAGCAGTCCAAAATCGGACGACAACTCCAGAAGATATGATCAGCAGCTGCCAGCGAGAAGGAACATCTCAAGCAATCTGCTGGAACAGATTGATATACAATTGCCAGCCGAGCAGGGGTGTAATAAAATGTATGCAAAAATTTAAAGTGGATCAATCTATCCCTTGCCGCTCCCAGGTGTTGAAAAGGATGATCCCGCATGTCATCCCAGTCTTCCCTCTGAATGCCAGAGACTTCGGCCTCCCACCACTCCATACATTTGAACACTGCCTTCAGCCTTTTTTAAAACCATTCTTTGTAAGTAACAGATAAGATTTTTGGAAGTTCCTCAGTCATAAGCAGGTTTTCCAAGTCAGAAGGTAAGGATTCAATGCTCGTCCCTAAACTGAACCTGGAATGAGTGTCGCAATTGAAGATATCTAAAATATTGCGAGTTGGGAAGGTCCCGTCTGTGTTTAAACTGGTCAAAAGTTAATAATTCCCCATCTCATGTGATGTCTGAGCAATTTGATTCCCCTAGTCACCCATTCCATAGGATCAATAAAGGAATAAAAGTGTGGTAATTTGGGATTCATCCACAAAGGGGTTGAGGGTAAAAAGCCCTGATAACTGGGGCATGGCAGCCTAACCGCCTCCTCCCAAGCTTTGATGGTGGCTTTCAAAGACGTTGTAAGGGGAAGATCCAGCTTAGTACCTCTATGAATGGCCAATCTTAGGGATTTGTACGATTGCATGCGCATTTTTGATACAGCACAGTGCATTTTTTTATCCCCCTCTTTTTTTCTTATCCTTAAATAAGGACCTGTGTGTTCCAGTGTGTTTTTGATGTGTTTTACAGCGTTCCAGTCCAGTGCAGGGAAAATGCAGCATGTTATACTTTTTTTTTTCTCTGGAACTGGAATGCACGGGTATGAGCTATGCCATTGAAAATGATATAACCTATTTTCTATGCGTTTTTGATGCAGACAAAAAAAAAAAATGCACTGGACTGCATGTGGTGCAAATTGGCCCTTAAGGTTAACAAAAAAAAAAGGGAGAAAAATGCATTGGACTGCATCAAAAACGAGCATGCAGAAAAGCATCGAACGCATCTGGACTGCGTTTCTATTGTGAGAACTGGCCCTTATTTCTTTTGAAGGATGAAGATCCTCTGTAAGTAGGTAAAAGCATAGACTCTGCTTGAAAAAAGTTCCTGGTTAAATCAACAGTCAAGACCTGCAGCAGAACTGAGCTTTATCGAATTGTAAGAAACTCTAAAGTGTTAGACCCCTTTCACACTGGAGCTCATTTCACTTTAGGTCTGCTTTCAGCACAGAGACAACAGCAGAAGATAAAAGCTAGGGAACACAATTCCGACTATACACTTATTAGCAAAAACAAAACAACAAAAAAACAAACAAACAAACTTACTCTTTGAACTTCCTCTATGGGAGGAAACTGATAAAGGAGATGAAGCAACAGAGGAAGGCTGTGAAGAGTGAGATGATGCTCCTTCACTTCTAGACTTGACAGATGACAGTTCCTCCTTGGCACTGGAAGCACTGATATCCACACTACTAAAAAAAGGAGAAATAAAAAAAATAGATTGAACAGTAGTCATTGTCAAAGTAGAAAAAGACCAAGGAAAAAAATGTGCATACAGTGTTAACCACCTCAATACAGGGCTCTTACACCCCCTTCCTGCCCAGGCCATTTTTCAGCTTTCAGCGCTGTCACACTTTGAATGACAATTGTGCGGTCATGCTACACTGTAACCATGTGAAATTGTTATTTTCTTCACACAAATAAAGCTTGCTTTTGGTGGTAATCACTTTGGGGGCTTTTTTTTGGAAAAAAAATAAAAGACCAAAAATGTACACACAAAAAAAAAAAAAGTTTTTCTTAGTTTGGCAGGAAATTTGGGAAATAAGTAATTTTTCTCCTTCACCGACGGGCGCCGATGAGGTGGCACTGGTGGGCAATGATGGGTGGCATTCATGGGCAGCAGTGATTAGCACTGATGGGCAGCACCGACTGGCATCACTAATGGCCACTGATTGTTGGCACAGATTGCGGGCAATTGAGGGCACAGATTGGCACTGACTGCTGGCACTTAATTGTAATCAGAGTACTGATGATCAGTGCCCCGATTACAGACCTAGCTGTTCCCTGTGAGGAGATGCCGCTGATCAGCTCTCCTCACACTCTGTCTGTGTGAGGCGAGGAGCACCGATTACTGGTATCTGTGTTCACATGTTATCGGCTGCGATTGGACACAGCCGATTACATGGTTAAAGTGGCTTTTTACACAAAATCTGGGTCGCGCCGGTTCCTAGCAACACAGCGCAGCTGCGATCGCCGCACGAGAGCGGTCGTTCTGGAAGGCCATCATATGACGTCCTCCCAGAACGAGCGCTACACCACCCAATTATCATTGGACGGTGGGTGGGCATCAAGTGGTTAAAGTGATACTACTAGTATTTTTTTTTAGTTTAAAAACAACAAAAAAAAAAAAAACACACACGTTATCCTCCTCTTTTCAGGTCCCTCTCTCCTGTCGAATACCCCTACAGCAAGAAGCTTGCTATGGGGACACCAGAGCTGAGCCGCTGCCTGTGTGTCCATTAAGATACAGAACACCAGCGAGGCTCCGAAACATGTAGTCTTGCATATTAGATAATATTTATTAAAAAAAACATATTGTTGGTGACTATTAAGTAGGATGTGATGATGATGTTCTAGGAATTTCCCTTCTGGTCTGCAGTTTAATGTAAGGCTGTTGGCAATTTTTAAGCTTTTAGTATTGCACTGCATTAAATAAAGGTAATTGTGTTTTTAATTGTATGGAGGGGGGGGGGGGGGGGGGGGAAGTAAAATTTAAAATAAAAGAATATCACCTACATCAAAGTTTGATTGATCTAGGTCAGTGTTTGTGTCAGGTAAGGGTTGAAGATCAGGGTCAGTGCATTTTTTAAAATTAGCATCAGTGTGCTTTGGTTGGGTGCTAAGCAAAATGCGCACTATTGCTTCTGGGGTGTACTACAGCATACAAATAACATACACATATGAAGTATTGTTGTGACCGTCAGGAGAATCTATTTTGGGTTGTCCATTGGTGGTAAGTTATAGTAATAGCAAGAAATATAAAGCTAGATTTAAAAAAATAAGATTTCTATTTTGGGCCAAGGTATAATACACCTGGATGCACATATTAGTTGTGTCGTGGGTTATTACATTGGCGTGCGGCACCAGCTGGACTGGAACATCAAGAGAGCTGCAGCGCCACAGTGATTGATGATCATTTAATTAAGTGAACAAGTACTCATGCTGTGGGGGTTTTAATCAGTGCAATCTATAGCTGTTTGTGTTGGACTCTGATAATGATAAGACATGTCTCACTGGTATGGCATTTAAACATAGCGACTCAAGGGAGTAGAGGCCCAATAACTATGGGAGGCAAGAACACAACTGCAAGCACCCCATGAAGTCTAGATCAGATACACAAGTAGAAGACCTAATGTGTGATGCAGTTTTGGAAGTGCCTGTTCACATGGAGATTGCAGAATCTAACCACAAATATTAATGGTAAAATATAATCAAACAAAGTCTGCTGATTAAAATATCTCATTAGTGAACTTTTATGTAACAGAACGGAATAGTAAATAGCAAGATCAGAAGCCTGATTATTTCACAACTTAGTGTTAGATGTTGACTGATCCCTTGACACCCAGGGCAGCAGTAAAAAGTGCTGGGGATTTAAGAGGTTAAAGTTCTACTTGAAGAATTAACTTCAATAGTTGAAGTTGGTTTAAATGTTTTTTTAAGATGGCAAAAACGAATAATCAATAGGTTTATATTTTAACCTTATCAAAATGTATGATGTCATGCATATTTCAAAGTGTATGCCTAATGTATACATTTTATTTTTGTTTTTAAATCATTTTGAATTATACATTTTAAATCAGGGGTTGACAAATTTGCTTGGAATCTAGGAGCCAGCTAAAAAAGTTAGGAGCCAGGTCCGTGACGGCGATCTGGACCTGTCCCTGGCCTGACACGGAGACGAGTGAGGGGAAGATAGCGCCTCCAGCCCCCCCACCTGTCTCCAAGTCATTGCCCATAGCTCTTAGAGGGACATTTTATTTGTTTTATTTTTTTCAAATGCCGATTTTTTTTTAAATTGCATTTTAGTGTAAATATGAGATGTGAGGTCTCTCTGACCCCATATCTCATATATAAGAGGACCTGTCATGCTTTTTTCTATTACAAGGGATTTTTACATTCCTTGTAATAGGAATAAAAGTGACACACATTTTTTTTTTAAAAGAACAGTGAAAAAAAATAAAAATAAAAGTTAAAATAAGAAAAAAAAATTTTTTTTAAATGCGCCCTGTCCCGCCAAGCTTGCGTGCAGAAGCGAACGCATATATGAAAGCAATGTTCAAACCACATGTGAGGTATCGCTGCGATCGGTAGAGTAAGAGCAATAATTCTAGCCCTAGACCTTCTCTGTAACTCAAAACGTGCAACCTGTAGAATTTTTTAAACGTCGCCTATGGAGATTTTAAAGGGTAAAAGTTTGTCGCCATTCCATGAGCGGGCACAATTTTGAAGCATGACATGTTGGGTATCAATTTACTCGGCGTAACATTATCCTTCACATTATAAAAAAAATTGGGCTAACTTTACTGTTGTCTTATTTTTTTTTTATTAAATAAATTATTTTTTCCCCAAAAAAAAGTGTGCTTGTAAGTACGCTGTGCAAATATGGTGTGACAGACATTATTGCAACGACCACCATTTTACTCTCTAGGGTGTTAGAATAAAAAAGGAAAAAAAAAAGTGTGTGTGTGTATATGTATATATATATATGTATGTATATATATATATATATATATATATATATATATATATATATATATATATATATATGTAATGTTTAGGTGTTCTAAGTAAATGGAAGGAGATCCATTAGCATTAATGGTTGTAATTCCAACGGCCACCTCCACGGAGACAGGATACCCCCAGCTGTGCTGCCCCAGTCGCTAATTCTAGTCGCCAATGCAACCTGGCGCCCGGGTTTTGTCGAGCCCTGTTTTAAATTATTTAGTATAAACGGATAATAATTGTATAAAGAAGTCAAACCTTCGTTGAGCAGACTTCTGAGAGTCTAGGGCCGATTCATTAGCTTGGGATGAAACAAAATCATCTGCATAGGAGATGCTGTTCTGAGGACTGGTTGCTGAATGCACAGGCTGAATATCTGGTACATTCTCTTCAGTATTTTCATTTAGCTCTGTTTAAAAATAAATAAATAAATAAATAAAACAACTATATACAAAAATGCATTTCACACGCTTAAAAAATAAAAAAATAAATAAAAAAAAAAGGTTGTAGTATCCTCACCTTTGCCATAATGCTGGTAAGATCTGGTAAAGATGTTTATGACACTGTGCGGACTTCCCTTGGCCAACTCCTCCCAAGGATCTGGTCTAATGCTAGACGTTGGCAAAGGTAGGTACTTATCAGCCTCCCTCTGGAACTCGGAAAGTGGTGCAAAAGATTTGGTGTCCCTGATGCAGAACTCTTTATTTTTAAGCGTTTCGGCTGGATTGGGTTGTGACTCATGTTTAAGAACACCCTCCCCTTCAGAAAAACTGGCATCACTCAATATTGGCCCTTCACTAATAGAGCTGGTGCTAGAGTTGGGTGACAGAGAGGTTTTCTTTGACATTTCAGAAGGTCTTGTAGATGTTTCATGTTTTTGCACAGGCAATTTTTCTTCCTGTCCAGCATTGCATGTCCCCAGCGAGGTGGACTTGGGAGGAATAAGCTCCTCAGGATGTTTCCTGTAGAGATGGTTTGCCCCAGGAAGGTCATCCTGGGAGAAGTTACTTGAACACGTGCGCAACATTTTCTGCATCCTACTGGAGAAAACATCCTCTCGGCTTTCTCGTTCCGGTGGACTATCCGGCTTTTTCCAAGCTGCTTTTATTGGCTGTCTTGGCTCTGTATCTACAGACCAAGCAGATGGATAGTTAAGTGCACCACCAGCTAACTTTTTAGCTTCATTTTCAATTCTAGAAGACAGTGATACTGCTGTTGCTTTTAAAGATTCTATGCGATCTAGATTACTCTTAAAATCGGTGGATGGTTTTCCGGCACTTGCATTGTGATTGGATGGAAATACATTTGTAGAACTTTTCCAGTTGCTGAACAGCGATTCCAAGTCTTTAGGAAGGGCAAGATACTGAGGAAGAATTCCAGCTCCCCCTGGTGTCTGGCCATAATAATGAGGTAATAAACTTTCTGAGGTCAGCCTGTCTGGTTGAGGATAGATTGAGGTCTCTACAAGGTCATTCCTTTTAGAAAAAAAGAAGAAGAACAAATAAAAAATAATTTCCAAAAAATGAAATAGAACATTAAAATAGGAAAAAGTGGAAGTTTATCTTCAGGCATATTTTCAGAAAATCCCCCTATGCGATTCTATAACCTATGGACAGTATATACACCATATCTCCCAGTCTAAATGCAGCTCTTCAGAAAGAACACTGGCCCCCTTATTCCAGTTTGTCCTACCATTTGAATGATGGCCTGACTTTTACAATAATGTGCACCCTAGTGTGCGCTCCAGGCCAGACTGCAAACATATGCAATGCATTCCACTCCAATTAAGGCTTGATAGTGGCTGCTCCAATAGTTTTTAAATTCTGCTCGTGCACAGTGCATGAACTCCTTCTGTAGCTGAGCCCTGAACTGAGGGGGGGAGAATTATGTTGAAATGCAGCCCATTCTACAATGGCTGGGTAAAGAGAAATAAGGAGTCGTCAGTTTTTCTGGAGAGGACCCCCAACATTTGCACCAGGAATGGTTGGACGTTCACCATTTAACAGGAGGATCTATGTATGTACTATTCATTAGATATAGATTTGCATGAGGGGGTTTTCAGAAAATCTGCCAGAAGTTGAACTTACACAGAAAAGTTTTTTACCCATGCACAGCCATTAAAGTTGCTGAAGTGCCTTGGGAACCCTGAAGTGCATGACATGCCGTTATATAAAAATTAGACTTCAGTGACAATAAGACTTTCAAACTCCAGCCTACCCACATGCCACACTCTGATATTCATCCCTCAGAGTGATGGTCAGCCTCATGGACCAAAAGGGAGTTGCAGGAGATGGGGATAATTGAGGTGTCCCAGGGCGTTTCAGCGACAATATTTAGGAGAATACAATACTCGTAGGTGTCTGTTTTAAAACCCTGCTGTCAAGTTTATTTGTTTTTCCGGCGATGACATGTTTACGTTAAAGTGCCTATAGTTTGAGGAGAGTGATTAGGCTTGATCCAATGGTCCGAGAAAAACCCCTTGGCTAGATGTGAAGTAAATAAAAAATAAAATAATCTTCTATTTATTTTATTATTTTGGTAAAACATCTTATGATTTCATATATTGTTTCAAACAATTATCGGAGAAAATCCATAGGGGTTCTATGACTAAGTTGGGGGGGGGGGGGGGGCAGGGCAAAAGATGTCAGAGGGCATGGCTTAGGAAGGACCAAGGCTGAGGCTGCTTCTTACTACCAACATATTCTGGGCTGCCGGGAACGCGGTATCTCTACATTGTACAGATATTAAGTCTTGAGTGCGCATACAGATGCTGGAAAATAACTTCTATACCAGTAATCAGCTTCACTGCACAGATTCACACTCCATTCAAAGTTCTCATATTTAAACTGAAGCCCTGATGAAGGGGGTGTTCCTCTGACCCCCGAAACACATTGGCTATCTTTTAGTACAATACCAATAAATGAAATTGGGCTTCTTTTGGTTTGGCACTGCTTTTTGCTACACTTATTGTACCATGTGCCAAGGTTGGCGCTGAATGTAGGATCCAGTGGCCAAAGCAAACATTACATGCTGGCCCCTACTGTTTCCGGATCCTCGAACAATTCTTAAGATGTACATTGAGGGCAACCAATCTGGAAATTACTAGTTAGCCGTGAAGCTTTAAGCAGTTGGGCATCAATAGAATGTCAGTCAAAGCAGCAAAGAGAAAGAAAGAAAAAAAAAAAAAAAAGGTACAGAAACTTCTCCATCAGGTCCATCACCTAAGAACACTAGCAAAATACTGGAGCCCCGGGTTATAGGAGCGTGCACTGAGAAGCACTCCCAGCAAAGATTTTTACCATTGTTATAGCGGCATACTGTATAATGATCTATGACTACAAGTCCTGTATGATTAAGATAAACAAAATACTAGATTATATGGAAGCAGGGAAATGCATTTCCATGTGCCCCTCACTTTAAAGGCTAGTAAATTTTTGTTCAGCTTGCTAAAAAACAAATATTGGAAGAATAGAAATGACTCACCTGAGTAGAGGCTGCAGAGGTTCAGAGAGAGAGAGGTCACTACTGGAGGAGGCACTATGAGGTCTCTCCTGGCCCTTATTCTCTTTGTCCGACTCACCCGAAGGCTGATACAAAGGATTTGTCTTTATTGAAAACAAAAATAAAAATACACAAAATGTAATATTTGCACTCTGCATATGCTGCAGTATACAATGTAAGCAGGTTTCTTATAAAAGTGAAAACATTTTTGGTTAAGTACATTTACAAGTACACTATAACAATGCAGCAATAAACATTAAATTGGAAAAAGAAAAACAGTTATGGCCACAGTAATAAAATGTAAAGTATTTTGTTTATATTATATGCACACGCACACACACACACACTGTCTCTCATAAAAGTGAGTGCACCACTCACATTTTTGTAAATCTTTTAATCATATCTTCATGTGACAACACTGAAGAAATGACACTCCTGACGCTACAATGTAAAGTAGTGAGTGTACAGCTTGTATAACAGTATAAATTTGCTGTTCCCTCAAAATAACTCAACACACAGACATGGCAACAGTACTCTCCTAAGTGAAAATGTCAAAATTGGGTCCAATTAGCCATTTTTCCTCCCTGATGTCATGTAACTCGTTAGTGTTACAAGGCTTCAGGTGTGAATAAGGAGCAGGTGTGTTAAATTTGGTGTGATCGCTCTCATACTGGTCACTGGAAGTTAAACATGGCACCTCTATGCTCTACATAAAGATGACCTAGGCTATAAGAAGATTGCCAAGACCCTGAAACTGAGCTGCAGCACGGTGGCCAAGACCATACAGCAGTTTAACAGGACAGATTCCACTCAGAACAGGCTTCGCCATGGTAGAGTAAAGAAGTTGAGTGCACATGCTCAGCGTCATATCCAGAGGTTGTCTTTGGGAAATAGACGTATGAGTGCTACTAACATTGCTGCAGAGTTTGAAGGGGTGGAGGGTCAGCCTGTCAGTGCTCTGACCATACACTGCATCAGTCTGCATGGCTGTCATCCCAGAAGGAAGCCTCTTCTAAAGACAACGCACAAGAAAGCCCGTAAACAGTTTGCTGAAGACAAGCAGACTAAGGACATGAATTACTGAAACCACGTCCTGTGGTCTGATGAGACCAAGAAAAACGTATTTGGTTCAGATGGTGTCAAAACATATGTGACGCAAGCAGGCGAGGCGTACAAAGACAAGTGTTTTGCCTACAGTCAAGCATGGTGGTGGGAGTGTCAGTATCTGGGGCTGCATGATTGCTGCTGGCACTGGAGAGCTACAGTTCATTGAAGGAATCATGAATAGCAACATGTACTGTGACCTACTGAACCAGAGCATGATCCCCCTCCCTTCAGAGACTGGGCTGCAGGGCAGTATTCCAACATGATAATGACCCAAAAACACACCTCCAAGTTGACCACTTGCTAAAGAAGTTGGGGGTAAAGGTGATGGACTGGCCAAGAATGTCTCCAGACCTAAACCCTATTGAGCATCTGTGGGGCATCCTCAAACGGAAAGTAGAAGAGTGCAAGGTCTCTAACATCCACCAGATCCATGATGTCATCATGGAGGAGTGGAAGAGAACTCCAGTGGCAATCTGTGGAAGCTCTGGTGCATGCCATGCCCAAGAGGGTTAAGGCAGTGCCGGAAAATAATGGTGGTCACACAACATCTTGACATTTTGTGCCCAATTTGGACATTTTAACTTAGGGATGTACTCACTTTTGTTTCCAGTGGTTTAGACATTAATGTCCGTGTGTTGAGGGGACCTATTCATTTGGGTGAAGTCAGGTGATTGGGGTTCTGTGCCACCTGGATGGCTGTGTGGGTGGACGTGTGTTGTACTGCCCTGGGCCATTAGGCCAGACCCTGAGGCCTATCCCGGGACATCCGGCTGCAAGGCTGTCTGAGGGCCTATCCAGAAGCAAGAGAGGAATTCAGGGGTTGGGATTGCAGCTTGCAATCCAATCAAAAGTAACTGTTCTGCCAGCCGGAGAACCTGTCATGGTCCGAGGTAGAGGGGAAGCTGTTGCCACTAAGGGACCATCTGCCTTATTAGCAGGGACCACAGCGAGTTGCTGAAGCAAGTACCAGAGCAGTATTTTCACCAACCGGAGACAGTGAAGAATAGGGAAAACGTCAGGTGTCAAGCCGGGGACCCAGTTAGTGGAGGTGTCACTTGCAGAGCAGCCTTGTGTGCCAAGCCAGGGAGCGAGCAGGCCAGTGGGGTGACACTTCAGCATCTGTGAATGCCAAGCTAGGGACCAAGCAGAGACGTAAGGGTGACACTTGAGCAAGATACTCAGTGAGAAAACTGGAAAAGCTCAGGAGATCCAGTGGCTATGGGTCTAGGTGAGAGCCCAGTTGAGTGAAGATCTAAAAAGGAGATTGTGGAGGAAGTGAATTAATTTCACATAAAAACCCACCTGCTTTTCCTGTATTGCGACTTCCGGCCAGGCTTGTCCTAGCAGCAGCTTGGTGTAAGTATCGTTTTGTCGCCGTGCATTTGGCTCTAAAGACTTGCTTGATGCAGTGTCCTGTGCATCCTTCTCATACTGTCCAATGGATGCACTTTTAGCTTTGCTAAAAGCCTCCTTTTGTTTTTGATACAATTCTTGCAGGCGCTTGTTCTTCTGTTCCTCAGCTTGCCGCTGGGCCTCTCTTTCTTCATGCTGTCTCTTTTTCCTCTCCTCCTGTTGCCGCATAATATATAAGCGTACCTGCTCAGTGTCATAATGCCTTCTTTTCAAAGAGATATGTGGCTCTTCAGAAACCTGTCCCTTTTCAGGCTTCCTTTTGGTGGGGCTGTGGCTTCTGTTACGGACCTGTTTAGTGCCATCAACTGCACTGTCCAACTGCAGATCTTCTAAAATCCCCCTGATTTCCATTGGAAGAAAATCTTTTCTCACCTCCGATGATTCAGCCTTGACTTTCTGCTTCTCTGCAGTCTGTGACTTTTTGTTATTGTTTGAACCATTTGTGTTGTTAGTTTGGCCCCTAGAAGAATTCTCAGCAGGATGCGACTCAGAACGACTTGAAGAGTGAGCTAGAAATGTGAAAATATAAAAGTATTAAAAGGGTTGACCACTAGGAGCTAGGTCTCTGCACTCAAGTTTTCAGCTCTCTCTGCTATTGTGGATTTTACAAGAGAAGTGGCATTCTAAGGGATTCCTAATTTGGATGCATTTCTAAAATAGCACTGAGACTCTCACATTTTGCAGTAGGAAGAATCATATTCTGTAGCTATTAAAATGACATTTCTGGCAAATATTTCTTCTTTCGGGTAAAACAAAAAAAAAAAAGAAGATTGGTAGAACCCACCAACCTGATTTATTAGTCCTGTCCTGGTTCTCAATAGGTGGTTCTTTAGAAGAGGATCTTTTGCCAGTATGTCGATCACTTGACTTTGAACGCCCTTTTCTCTGTTGACCATCGGATGCCATTCTTCTCTCTATGCTCCGCTCTTTGGATGCTGACCTTTTATCCATTGCTGTGTTTGTGGAAGAAGTCTGTTTATTTGTCTGATCATTAGACTGAGACTTTGCTTCTTTCTCAACCTTGGGCGCAGGACCCAAGATTTGTTTTACCAGTTTTTGACCATCTCTCCATGAAGATGTACTAATGAGGTGTCCTAAATCACAAAATACAAGGAAAAAGTAATCAATGACACAATATAGTTACTAACAAAAGAGGGGTGTAACCTGACCACCACCACAATTACTAATCACTTTTTTCTTCTAGATTATCATGATCTAAACACTCTCTCTCTACACATGGGGAACGTGTCATGTCGACCTGGTCTGCCTTTGGGCTCTCTTTTTGGTCTGGTCGGGGAGGGACACCCCACCTCAGCCCTGGGAGAGACACAATCTGTCTGAGGCCCCTCCTCCCTTGATATCAGCAGGGCACAGTTCACAGTTTACTTGAGAGTATAGACTCTTTGCTCCCTAACAGCTTTTTCTCCCTTTTCAAAGAATAGCATTCATTAACTTAGATCTTTTGCATTTATAGCTCCATCTTTGCACCCAACTTGTGATGAATGGTAAAGAGTCATGAAACGCGTAGGCGTTTTTAGGGTGCCCTGACAGGGTCAGAGTATCATCTAATTTTATTGGTCTGTATATACTAATTACCATAGAAGTCCGACGTCATGTATGTGTACATGGCAGCTCTTTTGCATATGGTTTATCACCAGCTATAAAATGCATTATGCATCTCTTGAATATGGAATGTTCCAATTTACCTGTATTTGAGCAATAAAATATTTATACTTTATGCAATATTTGTCTGTAGTGACATCCCTCAATTAAAGCCCCACAAACAAAAAGGAGGATGGAGGTTTGTCACCAGCTATAAAAAAGCATTATGTATCTCCTATATGTGGAATGTTCCAATGTCCCGATATAGAATTAACGAAATATATTTACACTATAAGCAATATCTGTCTGCAGTGTCATCCCTCATTTAAAGTCCCACTATTTTTCTCCTCTGTTTTTATACAATTACCGTATATACTCGAGTATAGGCCGACCCGAATATAAGCCGAGGCCCCCAATTTACCCCCAAAAAAACTGGCAAACTTATTGACTCGTGTATAAGCCGAGGGTGAGACATGCCTGTCCATCCCTGTGTGTGTGTCCGTCCATCCCTGTGTGTCCGTCCATCCCTGTGTGTCCGTCCATCCATCCCTGTGTGTGTGTGTCCATCCATCCATCCATCCCTGTGTGTGTGTGTCTCCATCCATCCATCCCTGTGTGTGTCTCCATCCGTGTGTGTGTGTGTGTGTGTGTGTGTGTGTGTGTGTGTGTGTGTGTGTGTGTGTGTGTGTGTGTGTGTGTGTGTGTGTGTGTGTGTGTGTGTCCAGCCTACCTTTGTCCCGAGCCTCCGTCCCGTGCCTTGCCTCCTTGCCTCCGTCCCGTGCCGTGACTTGCCTCCTTGCATCCGTCCCGTGTCGTGCCGTGCCTTGCCGCCGCCGTCCCGTCCCGTCCCGTGCCGTGCCTTCCCTTGCCTCCGTCCCGTGCCCTCTTCGTCGGCGGCCATTGTAAAGTTCAAAAGCTGCGCCGCCGCCTTCGCCTGTGATAGGCGGAACACTGAATTTCCCAGCAGCCTGTGTTCCGCCTATCACAGACGTCGTATCATCCTCGTCCGTAGTACGAGGATGATACGATGTCCGTGATAGGCGGAACACAGGCTGCTGGGAAATTCAGTGTTCCGCCTATCACAGGCGAAGGCGGAGCCGGAGGCGCGGCTTTTGAATAGAATGGCCGCTGTCTGTCTGCTCGACACGCTGATCGAGCGGGCAGACAGCGATGACTCGAGTATAAGCCGAGGGGGGCACTTTCAGCCTCAAAAAAGAGGCTGAAAATCTCGGCTTATACTCGAGTATATACGGTAAGTTATTCACGCAAATAAAGCTAATCGCAAGGAGGTTGTGTGCTACTTACCCATTTTCCCATCAGGACTTGCAGAGCCTGCCGCTCCTCCCAATCTCTGCACCTTCCTCACTGGTCTAGATGTTCTCTTCTCTTTTGTCCTTTCACTGGAAGGTGCAACATCTATGCAAACAGGAGAACAGACTATTTTCTTTTGCACGGTCAATCTCATTATTATATTAGCTTATTTTCCATTACCAATGCACAATTTTGTGATTCTTAAAGCGGATTTCCACCAGTTTTTGTGTTTATTAAAAGTGCAGCTGCTGACTATTAATAAACAGACCTGTCCCACAGTCCAGCGATGCGGCCGCCCAAAGCCTCGCTCCTCTCCCTAGCAACGGCATCACTACTGTGGGCACCCGGCTGTGGCAGCTTGCGGCTTCACAGCCGGGTGAGCACTGCCCGTCCCGAGTGGCCGGGCAATCTTCTGGGACCTATGACATGTCCCAGAAGATTGCTGGGAGGGAGGGGCCACCTAGGTAGCCTGGAGCACAAGTGGGAGCTGAGTACCTGTGAAAACTAGGTATGACATGCCAAAAGTGGCATGTCAGGATTCCCTAAAGCGGAAGTTACACTTTTGGGTGGAACTGCGCTTTAAACTACACCCACACAGATAAGATTTTAGACAGAACATACATCTAAGTGATACTTCTACAGTACTTATGCATGGTCCTATTTTTTCCAGACTCTGTGTGATTTCTAGTGCATCAAGACAGAGGTGGTGGCTGTATACTTGTTTCTGCAGGTCACAGCAATTCTAACAGGTACATATAACTATCCTTGGCAGTTACTGAACGTTTGCAAGGCTTGGGCCCCGTGCACACTAGCGTTTTGTTTAAGCTCCTAGAGGCTATTAGGCCTCTGTCACGCAAAAACATTAAGCTTCTGCAGGCAGAACACAAAATTCCTGTAGAAGCAGCATTTTAAAGCCAGTGTGCATGGAGCCTCAGCCTTTAGGAGCAGGAAAAGGAAAAAAAAAAAAAAAAAAAGGAGAAGATTTGTGTCGTCTTTTTTTCCCTTTATGCTCCTAAAAGCAACTAAAATGCTATATATCAGCATTTTTCTAACCTTTTTTGAGCTTATATAAAACTCTAGTGTGCATGGAACGTTAGAGTGATTTCATTTGGAAACTGCACAGATGTATTTGTAAGTGAGCATATGTGCGCCACTACAAACATACACACTTTATAACATGGCTTTGTATGACGTGCACTAAAGTAAAACAAAATCTTTTTTTCTTTTTCTTAGCGAAAACACACTGAAATATACACTTGCAAAATTGTATTATCTTTTCTCACTTTATCCACGCCTTATCTGGCAGAGTCTGTTTTATTACCTCTACTTAGCTTTAGTGGGAGGCAATAAAGATAGTGCTTCGGTTTAAAGCCTGGTACACACTGAGTTTTTTTGAGGTTGAACAGAAAACCCCCCAAAAACATTCATCTCCATCTGATGTTAGTACAGCAAACTCCCCCACTGAGCTGTTGTGTTTAACATTCCGATCAGTGCTCCCAGGTGATCGGAAGCTAGTTGGCTGCTGGTTTTCCAGCATGCACGTTTAGCCGGCTCTGGATGGACAGAACGTCGGCCGGTTTTTATTGAGCCGGCCTATGTCTCCCAACAATTGGCCCCCGTGTACGAGGCTTAGGGGAACTGATGTTGTAAGCATTCCCCCACAAAAAAAGTTCTCTTAACCATCTACTTTAATTCTTGTCAGGAATTAATAGTTGTTTTATCCACATCTAAGGCAGGCCATAGACCGTGTGAATTTCTTTCCTGCAACCAAGATTCCCCCATCAACACAGTCAGTGCTGACAGAAGACTCTCTCCTGGAAAAACATGGTCTTCTGGAAGCTGTCCCTGCCTGGAGAATACAGTGATTATTGCTTTTGGATATAGCAGCCGCTAGCGACAATCACAAGTAAATCCTTTAGTTCGCACTTATAGGATAAGCCAGGTAGGCATAGTTGAAGTTATTTAAAGCAGAACTTCACCCAAAAAGGTTCCATTCATCCCCCTCTTCATTTGGCATTTTTTGGGGTGGGCGGAGGGAGCAGATACCCGATTTTGACAGGTATCCGCTCCCTCACTTTCAGGCGGATCGCTGTGATGATCCAAGAGGAAGTTCGCCACCCTCCCTTCCCCCACAGGCTTCTGGGCCATAATCACAAGTCCCATAAGACTTCTGGACCATTCACAAAAAGAGTGACTTGAACATGCGCAGTTGGAAGCCAACCGTGAAGTGTCCCTATATTAATAGTAAGCAGCTACAGTATTTGTAATTGCTGACTTAATTTTTTGTAAGGAGACTGAAGCTCCTCTTTTACGAACCCCCCCCCCCCCCCCCTAAACTTTAACGTAGAACCATGATTTTTGTTAGTGATCAAAGCTACATCTAGGGAGACGTCTAAATTCCAGGCATTTCAAATTTAAATGTTTTTCTCCAAAATCTTATAGGATTTAAAACATAGGAAGTATAGCAAAACACTCAGTCAAGAGACAGCCTAAAGCTTTTTTGAGAATGCAAATGCAGGGCAAGTACCTTTTCTAAAAAGGATTTAACCATTTATACTAAACCTAGATCTTCAAGTATTCTGTGGAATTAACCTTTCACTTAGCAGTCCAGTACTGGATTTTCAAATAGGCTTTCTCCTTATTGATCCTGCAGACACAACCAAATAAACTCCATTGTTCCCGTCATATACTAAACACTCACCTTGAAATGATGGTGCCATTGTACTATGGAGCTGTGCACTAAGGTTCTGAAATTCTGCCTCCTGCCAGACTTTGCCATCTGGAGTTCGAATTTTTGTTTCTGGGGGGTTAAAACCTAGAGGGGGAAAAAAAGTTGTGCATTTTCAATGTGTGTTTTTACACAGGTCTCCACATAAGCAATAACCCAATGTAATAATGTGTAAGAGTAAAGGGAAGCAGTCTTTTTTTTTTTTTTTTTTTAAATAGTCTTATTGTAAAATCCCTTTCTCTAGGTTAATTGATCATGTTGGACTACAGGGTTTATAGCACCATCTACAGGAGGACACTAGTCAGAAACAAAAAACTTAGCACCGTCTATAGGCAGTTCTAGCTGGTATACACACCCTCTGCTATGGGCAAACCATTTAGTAAAAAAAAGCTGTACAAAAAAAAAAAAAAAAAAAAAAAACACACACAAAATAAGGGCAGGTGCTGTATCCATCAATGAACTCAGAGAAAGGGATTTTAAAAAAGGAGTAGTAAAAATTATGTTTTACTAATTGACTGATACAGATTCTTCTAATTCTCGACCACAGGGGCACCCCAAAATAGTGCCAACACGGGTTCAAACAGGAAAACACAAGCTCACCAAATCAAGGAACCCCAAAAAAAAAAAAACTCAACCAATTGCCTGCAAAACGTTGCAACCAAAACGAGTATCCAAAGATGATAAACATCCACCTTGTAAAACTTAGTAAAGGTGTGCAACGATGACCAAGTAGCCACCTTACAAATTTGAGATGCAGACACCTGATGTCGGAAAGCCCAAGAAGCACTAAGCAGCCTGTTAGAATGGGCCATAATGGGGGGGGCGAACCCCGACCATTAATGGTATAAGCATGAAATACTGTCTGGCCCACCAAGAAATGGAGGCAAAGAAGGCTGCCAGACCCTCTCTCGGCCACCCATAATTACAAAGAGAAATCAATTTCTGAAAGACAGATTACATCCAAATTGTCCAGAGTCCAGACCTCCAAGGTGTAGAGTGAAACTTTTAGGATGCGAAGGATGTGGGCATAGGTAAGGCAGGATAATGTCCTCATTTAAATGAAAGTCAGGCACCACCTTCGGAAGAAAAGGACACAGACGGAGAACCTCCTTATCCTTGTGCAAAAAAAATAAAAGAGACCAAGAGGACAAGGCCACCTGCTTTGACACTGTGTGTGGAAGTGATAGCCACCAAAAAGGCTACCTTCCAAAAGGATGCTTCTGAAGGACCGTGAGAACCAAATTCAAATCCCACGATGGCAGCGGGTAATGCACAGGAGGCGTCACATCGAACACCTTGGATTAAGGTACGAGTGCATTGCCAGAGGACGTCAAAAGAAAACCGCAAGAGCAGAAAACTGGCCTTTAATTGTACTTAAGGCAAGCCATAGGTGTACGCAGCCTATTGCATTAGGGTGTGCATCCTAATGCGCAAACAAACTTAAAGTGGATGTAAACCGATTCACGAAATTTGAAACAGGTTTGCATCCACCTTAAGGGCAGATCAGCAGTTGCCACCTCAGGAGGAGCAGGCCAGTTGTAAACGCACACCCAAGGAGACAGGAAGTCCAGGGAAAGCTGCTCTATAGCCAGCAGAGAAACCACAGAGGCAACCAGATGGTTGCTGCCATGCGGCTCCAAGAAAAGGCCACTGCAATTCCCACCGTCTAGGAGCTCACATGCTCAGGCAGGCCACCACAAGATGGTAGCCACCAGAAAACATCACATTAAAAATAAAATAATAAAAAAACGTCGTTTTGGCAGCGGTTTTAACCCCCGCTAGTGGCCGAAAAAGGGTTAAAATTGCCCACACAGCACCGCTTTGCCAGCACTGCCCCATTGTTTTCAATGAGTAGGGGCGCTTTAGGAGCGGTGAATACACTGCTCCTATAGCGCTGCAAATATGTGGCTTGCAGGACTTTTTTGTCCATCCTGCAAGCGCACCTCTCCAGTGTAAAAGCCCTCACACTGGAGACTCAGGAGAGGCACTTCACAGGCGCTATTTTTAGTGCTGTAGCACCTGTAAAGCGCATCAGTGCGAAAGTAGCCTAAAGAATAAATTGTTGCATATTACAGATCTTGGGATAATGATTTTTGCCTGGAGTTCTGCTTTAATTGGACTCATGAAAACTCAGAAGCAGATCAGTAAGATACATTAATATATGATCACCTTCTATTATAAGCACAGCTTTAGAAATCACAGAATTTTTTATTTTTTTTGCACTCATACCACGGTAAGATGGAGGTGGAGGAGCAACTGCCACTTTCCGCGTCTTTGTGCCTGCTGTAACATCTGTATGGTGAGTAGTGTTTGGGAGTCGTTCTCTGTTGTCCTTCTCCACTGACACCTCCCACTGTCGGCGAATTCGCTCTTTCAGTTTCTCCAATTTTGTGTCAGGTTGCCGCCTCTTTAGAGTCTCTAGCTTATTACTTGAAGGACTAAATGACACATGTTGCTGGGAACCTTCTGATGATTTAATTTCTCTAAAACCAGTTTGTATGTCACTGTAAGACTGCTGTAATCTCCACTCTAGAGCATCAATGGCTAGTCGGTCATTCAGATAACGTACTGAGGTCTCATCCAAAGCTGAAGTACGTGTGCTGTCAAAGTCCTTTTCCTCTTGGACACCTTTATTTGAACCAGAGAGAGGGTGCATAGGGCTTTTCTCATTTGAAGATGACAGCACGCTTGTAGCATCCCTAAAAATGACAGTGTACATTTTAGAATCAGTCTTGAGTAGTCCAGCTACTGTTAGGAAGTTAAAATGAAAACAAGGAACCTAAAGCATAGGGGGGACAAACAGTTACAAATTTAAATTAGTCTAGTCTCAAGTGAAGCGGACATCCTGTCTGAAGGATTCAGGAAGAACTGGCCAAAGGATAGAGAAAATATATATATCTCTCACACACACACACTCTTGAGATAGGTACACCTCAAGTTTAAAAACAACAAAAAAATATCAAAGCTTTCTAAAATATAGAGACTACATTGCACCTACCGATATGAGGCCAAGGGTTCCCGGAACCCAACATGACAAGAACTTTTCACATTGCTCTCCAGAGTAGTAACACGCAGTGGACTGCGAGAAGACTTTTCTCTGGTGGATTTTCTAGGGCGGGAAGACTTGCTTGGGTGACTATTTGTATCTTCAAGGTATCGTCCATCTACAGTAATAAATTAAAAAGGAAAATTACAGACAAAAAATTTTCAATATGACCTACCAATTAACAGCCTAAGATTATCCAGAACATGCCGACGGCCTTTAGTGCCAAACCCATAGCCACATGTATATGGACCCGAACCTGCGGTCAGTTTGACAGATGAGGTCTGTCACAGCTGGCAGAAACAGCTGCATCTAGTCAGGGTTTGTTCAAATGTAAACCACAGATGCACTGTAGCTGATTAATTGCTCAGAAAGCTACAACTGTAGCAAAATTGTAAAACCTTTGTGCAACCTATCACCATACAGGCAGCCACAGCGAGAAAGGTAGGGGTAAGGGGAACTGAAGGTCACAAATCAGGGAGGGAGGATGTAGCTTGGCACAGGACCACCTTCGCGTGCTGAAGCCAGAGTGAGTCCGGAGAGGCATTCCCAGGCACCTTCTAGAAATTAAATGGTAAAAAACAACAAACAGGAGTTGCTGTGCATGTGCCTGGTGGAGTGCAGAAAACACAAGGACTGAAGGGTAATAGTGGGTGGAGAGCTTTTAAACTTCTCTCTAGGCTTGCATTTCCTCTGTCCTAGAGGATGACTTAGGAAAGAAGGTGTTTTAAATTAATTCAATCAAAATGTATTTCCTATTTAAAGTAGACCTGAATGTATAACAGTTAAACACTACAGGTCGTCTTTTTGCGTTGGATAGAGTGGAGCAGAATTAGGACACTTCCCAGGTTTTTATTGCTGTTTAATGTTTTCACCTGGGGTGAAAGTGAAAGAAAATCCCATATTTTGGGCTGTCACCAGAACAAAATAGAGGGGAAGCCTTCTAATGGGAGCACTTTGGTGGGCTTTCCTCTCACTCTGTGTTGTGGCTATGGCACAGAAAGTGAAGTGAAAATTTCCCCAAATCAAAAGCCGATGGCAAAGAGAAAAAAAAAAAATTACAGGTGTTATAATCCTCCCTTACTCTATCAAAAACTAAAACGTTTGGCCTTTAGCTCTACTTTAGGAAGCAAGGGTCTGCTATGTTATAGACACATCTAGAAATGATTTGTGTGTCTAGGAAGGGACCTGAAATTTTTACTTTTTCTCTTGAGATTTTCCACAAAAAAAAAATGCACTATAGTGTCTGTGCCTCATAGTTGTATACATGGATCAGCCATAATATTATGACCACTGACAGGTAACGTGAACAACAAGGATTACCTTGTTACAATGGCACCTGAAAATGGGTGGGATATATTAAGCATTAAGTAAACCTGTTGTCCTTGATGTTGATGTATTGAAAGCTGAAAAAAAAAAAAAAAAAAATGGACAAGTGTAAGGATTTGAGTGACTTTGGCAAGGGCCAAATTGTAATGGCTAGACAACTGGGTCAGAGCATTTCCAAAACTGCAGCTCTTGTGGGTTGCTCCCAGTCTGCAGTGGTCAGGGCCTACCAAGAGTGGTCATGGGTAGCCAATGGGGTGCAACGGATCGTCACCGATCCGTGATTCGAACGGGCAGGGATTGGCTACTGATGGCTGGGTGGCAGATACCACAGCATACCTTTAGAGACCTGGTGGAGTCCATGCCTCAATGGGTCAGGGCTGTTGTGGTAACAAAAAGGGGACCTACTTTATATTAGGTGGGTAGTCATAATGGTATGGCTGATCAGTCTATCTGCAGCATTAATTTATCTAAGGTACTGTGCTTTTAAGAACTAGTCTCATGAGATTTTGCGATGCCACTACAGTAATGCTGTTTTCCTTGTCGGAGAGAAAGAATTACCTGAAGACCTGCAGTGCAGTTTCTTTATTCAATAAAAAAAAGGTACCCGTTAAGCATGATGTGTTCTTTGAAAAGTACATTGACCAACACAGAGGATGTCCTAGCAAGTTTGATAAATGATGGCCCCCATGGTCGGACACAATGCTTCATTGCTGGCATGCGGTTTTCGGTTACTATTGTTGGCTCTTGGTGTAATGTCAGAACTGATAGATTGTTACTCTGTGGCAATTTGGCTTTGTTGTATGATGTAGCTTACTGCTGTTTATATACCTTAATCATTAAAACTTCACTGATTACATAAAAAGCGCGTTTTATGTTGGGTGTATTAATAAGTACAGGACATCTCCCCAGAGCCTTTTACAGTAAACAAATGCAAAGACAAACCAGCCTGTGTGGCTTCTACAGCTGAATATTTTTCCCACAGGGAGAAATAGTGCAAGAAGTGTCACAATGAGCCTTTGTAAATGTGCAGAAGTTAAACAGATTTCCTGTTTGGAAAATTAAACCACTTTGACATGGCCAAATTAATGTGGATGATTGCCAATATCCATGGGAAGTGCATGCACTTAAAATGGCAAGACCTTGTTCTACAAATAAATTACTGCACACCATAGCAGCGGACAATATTTTAACAAGAGCGCAACGTGAAGTACAAGAGGAAGTTTTAAAACCATAGATTCGTCCATTGATCGTGGCGGCAAAACATACCCTTCCTACTTATTTTCCTAGTAGCACCAACTGGCTTCCTAGTATCCATGATGGGATCAAAAATGACACTGCTTGTGGGGGCCACATCCAGCTTGTTTTCAACGTGCCTCAGCTGAAAAGGAACAGAAAAAAAAAAAAACATTTCACAGAATAAGATCATTTATGGCAATTTTAATATTTCTCAGTGTAATTGTTAGTCATCCTGTCACAGATTGCTGTCCTGAAACCAAAATCTCCATAGTTAATAGCACCCTCATCTTCTGAACAGATGTGAGCCTAAGAGCATGAAAACAAAAAACAGTGTTGTCACTGGTTCTAGTTCCACCAATCCCAAATAAACTGGATCCTCTTCCACACAGACTCAGCAGTCCAGCCCAGAAGTCCACTTTGAAAGTCTATTGAAGCTGGCTGCAATATATTTTACAAACCTCACTTGTAAACGCTACATTCACACGGACGTTTGTGTCCAACAGCTAAACGCCACTAATGTGCACTTGAAAAAGATTTCCTGCAACACCCTATTCCTTGGGGATATAAACCACTTGAAGACCAGGTCTTTTTCTGACATGTGTTGCTTTAAATTAAAAATCAGTATTTTTACATACACACACACACACACACACACACACACACACACACACACACACACACATTTTTTTATTTTTATTTTTTTTACACACACACACACACATATACATATTTTAGCAGAGACCCTGGAGGGCAAAATGCTGTTTCAATATTTTATGTCACACTGTATTTGTGCAGCAGTCTTTCATATGCAATGTTTTTGGAAAAAATACACTTTAATTAATAAAAATAGAAAAAAAAAAGGATTTTTACAACAGCTTACCTCTAAAATCCTTTTCTTGGAGTACATCATGGGACACAGAGCCACAGTAATAAAATGTGTGAATTATATGGCACGCCCTAGACAGGAAGTTTAATTCCCCATATAACCCCTCCCCTTACCGGGAGTACCTCCGTTTTGTAGCAAAGCATTACACGTGTAACCAGAAAGAGGGGAGGGACCTCTGTGTCCCGTTATGTACTCCAAGAAAAGGATTTTACAGGTAAGCTGTTATAAAAATCCTATTTTCTTTATCATACATCACAGGACACAGAGCCACAGTAATAACTGTATGGGAAGTTCCAGAACAATGCCACCTGAGGGGAGGGGACACAAACAAAAGTAGGGTGCAGTGCGCCCAAGGGCGATATTCTCATGCCTTCTTACATCCACCTGATAGAATCTGGTGAATGTATGGACTGAAGACCAGGTTGCGGCCTTGCGGATTTGAGCCATGGAAGCTTGGGGATGCACTGCCCACGAAGCACTAACAGCCCTGGTGGAGTGCGCTTTGACCTGAAAAGATGGAACCTTCTTCTTCAAGCCATGAGCTTAAATAATTACCTGCCAAATCCATTTGGCAATAGTGGATTTCGATGCTGCCTGTCCTTTCCTAGGACCTTCAGGCAACACGGACAAAACATGTTTTTTTGAATATGAGCAGGCGCCTTCAAACCTTGACTGCTCCCACTACATCCAAAGAGCCTAGCGACTTTTCTTCCTTAGAACACCTAAGACACTGGTGAAAAAACTCCTGCTATGTGGAGGGGGTTATATGGGGAATTGAACTTCCTATGTAGGGTGTGCCAGTGTCCATCACCTAAAGGTGCCATATAACCCATACAATTATTACTGTGGCTCTGTGTCCCGTGATGTACGATAAAGAAAACAGTAAAGTTAGCACAATTTTTTGTAGAACGTGAACGCCGAGTAAATAGACACCCAACAAGTCATGCTTTAAAAATTGTGACCATTCGTGGAATGGCGTCAATCTACAGTACTTAAATATCTCCATAGGTGACAATGTAACAAAAAAAAAAAAAAAATCTCCATAGGTGTGTAGAGTTACAGAGCAGGTCTTGTGCTAGAATTATTGCACTTTAACAATCATAGCTATATCTCACATGTGTGGTTTGAACACTATTTATAATTTACAGGCGTGACTTACGCATGCATTTGCTTCTGCACGGAAGGATGGGGCGCTTTAATTTTTGTTTTCTTATAAAAACAAAATTTAGTTACACTGTCCCTTTAATAATATATATTATATAAGTGGCACACATGCGGTATTGCATGCAATCGAAGTCATTGCAGAACAAATTATCTTCATTTTCATTGACTTTTATGGGGAAACACTTTGATACGAGAGTGCTTTGGATTACAAGCATTCTTCTGGAAGGGATTATGCTCATAATCCAAGGTTCCACTAAGGAATAGGGCATGACAGGACCTCTTAATGGAGAAATCTGAAGTCCCCAGATCTCTCCTCTATGCTGGAACACCCGAGATAATAAAAACAAACAGGGTTTACATCTGCCATCACTTCCAGCCTCCGAGGGTTAAAGAGCTGGTCGTATACCATCTGGCCCACACCAAGCACCCTCCTGCAGTCTGTTGCCTATTGCTGTTACAAGGAATGTACACAGTGACAGGTACTCTTTATGGGAGGGATCTGAAGTCTATAAGACCCTGGACCCCTCCTCTGCACTTGAAAGTATTTAAAACGCCAAGATCAGCGTTTTTGAATATTTTGGATTGTGGAAAACTGGTGCCATTGGCTCCCTAGTAAACCGGAAGTGATGCCATGAAGTTGCTTTCGGGTTACCATATCCGAAATCCGATCAAACCCGATTCTGGCTTTGTTCTGGCCTGGTGCAACGGGAGAGCTCAGGCGAGTGGCGGAAGGTAGAGGGGGTGGGGGAGAATCTCCAGCTGCTTGGCCACATCGGTTGTCATTACAGGAGAGACGACTGTCGGCTCTAACAAAACGGTACCATGGTGATGCAGGCATCAATCTGGTACAACCTCTTGAAGCCAATGACATATTTGGCGGCAAGTTGTTAAACACCCAGCCCTTCCCCTTCATGTGTAGTTTTCTGAGCAAGGAGACAGAGCTGTGCAATTAATATGAATGGAGTGCAAAGCTGGTGCTTAGCATTCCGTGCCTGACCGAGAGGATAAGACTGAGGCAGATAGTAAAGGGTAATGTCAGCTGCTGCAGGTAATCAGTGGAACTGTTGAGAATGTCAGCGCAGGCCCAAACTGCCTTTCTTCCCCCTTGTACCCAGGAAAATGGCTGCAAACACACCCTATGTACAAAGCCAGCTTATTTAGAAAGAAATGGGGAACGGTATCAGTCGCTAAATGCACTGCAGCTAAACTAAACACAATGCAAGAGCGGAGAGCGCTGCTACAGACAGGCACAGCACTGGATCAAGCAAGGACTCAAGTAAGAAGAAGAGGGGGTGATACCTAAACATTGTTACCCTAATGCAGTGAAGGCATTAAAGGTAGAAAATGTTTAGGCTTTAGATCCATTTTAATAAGGCTGTAAATGTTTTACTAAGAAAAACACGTATGAAATTATATATAAAACACACACACACACACACACACACACACTAGAATGTCATAGCCTACTTTTATATTGGCACCGTGATCTAATAACACTCCTAAGCACATAAGGCTGATCTACAAAAATGAAAGGATGCCGCCCAAGTAGCATATTTGTTACAGCTCTTATATGAATCCCTGAATACTTAAGCAACATCAATTATATGACAAATACTTTTATAAAATCCTTGTGGTTATTATGAAGCATTTTTGTGATTGCACCTTTGGTGCAGTTGCTCATATATCAGAACACCCCCTGCTGTCAATCTGTACTTTATACACAGAAATGTTGCTGAATTCAGAAAAATCAAATAAAAAATAAAATAATCTTCTTGGTCCAGCCTGTGCATGTGCTTTCCAAACACATTTATTTCTCGCAGTCTATAGCAGGGGTTTGCAAACCTTCTAAACAAAGGGGCCAGTGTACTGTCCTTCAAACAGTCAGAGAGCCTTACAGTGGCCAGTGGGAGTAAACAATGCTCAATGATTGGGATCCATGGGGGAAATAGTCCCCCACCACTGGGATCAATTTGGGGGAAGGGGGGGGAAAAGTACCCCACCACTGGGATCAATTGAGGGGGGGGGGATAGTGCCCCACCACTGGGATCAATTGGGGGGGATAGTGCCCCACCACTGGGATCAATTGGGGGAGGGTGGAAATAGTGCCCCAACACTGGGGTAATGGGGAAATAGTGCCCCAGATCTGGGGTCAAAGGGGGGGGGGGGTAGTGCTGTACTATAAAGTAAGTAGCACAGATGGAGGAGAAGAAAATAAAGTGTTACATGTAGTTCTCTCCTGCTGATTATTGGCTGTGTTAGTAACATGGCATCTCCACTGTGTACATGAGCCTTACTGTAATGCACAAATCTGAATGGGGCTGGAGAGCAAAGTTTTAAAGCCTTTTTCATCCTTCCTTTTCACCAGACTGATGTTTCAATAAACTAGTTGTAGAAGAATTATCCGTGTTAGTTTATTAAAGTGTAGACCTTAAGACTGCAAAGTTTATATTTTTATTTAAAAGAAGCTGAATCTCTCTTACAGATTGCTCAGGCAATACTCACAGCAGCTTTGGCATTAGAGATCGCCTTCCACGCTTTGCTGATCTCTGCAAAAAGAAAAGTAATATTACTCCAATGCCTCCTATTAATATGGCATTCCATATACATGCAGCCCCTTTGAAATGAGTTTTGCCTTCTCTGGGACATGGTCATCTTTCTGCTTATAAACAGGATTGAAATCAACCCCAATCTGTCAGTCTCCAATGCAAACCACTTTCCTAGCAAAGAGTACAGTGCAAGCTTAGATACTTTGCTGTTACTTTTCCTGGCTGAGAGATCTGGACAGCGTGCTGCACACCTATAAGTAGAAACACAAAAACTGCATCCGCAGGGACAAAACAGTCAGTATCAAGTATTCACTGTACCTTGAATAGTCTCCTGAGGCTGCAGATGTGTAGGATCCTTGCAAAATTTTCCCGTCATCCATAAACTCTTCTCAGCCATTCATCTATAAATAAACAGAAGAAACCATGCAGAGAAATGACCGAAGTTCAGAAAGCGAGAGTGTTCAGCTTCGCACCCAGCTGCCACTTACCACCCCCCCACCCCCCTCCTCAAATGCAAGCCAAGCTGTCATAAGATCCATAGAGCTGGAGGCTTTCTCCAACAGCTGACAAGGACGAGGATCAAATGAAAGCTCCCAGATATTAATGAGGGACAGTGCCCAGCAAATGTTACACAAAGGCCTGTGGAGAGACTATATGCCAACATCCAAAACTATAAACCCTGCATTATGCTTTATGGAGAGCTCTGGCCTTCTAGTGTTGACCGGTATAAGAACTGAAGAGAGGATATATTTATATAAAACAGCTGTTCAGTTTTGGCTGGAGGGCAGCAGGTTGAATAGTCTGCCAAGTTATCATCTGCAGGTGTCTTTATATCACAGGATTTGCACTGAGCTCTTTCTAGCCTCCAATGTGACAATCTAGCTAGAATTGCAGAAGTAAAAAAAAAAAAGAAAAGTGCCCTCTTATATGTGGCTTAAAGAGGTTCACACAAAAATTGAACCTCTGCTTTTTGGAACCCCCCCCCCTCCCTCCGGTGTCACATTTGATACCTTTCAGGGGAGGGGGGTGCAGATACCCAAGACAGGTATTTGCACACACTTCCGGGCAAAGAATCCCAAGGGAGTCTATGCCTCTTCCTATCCCGCCATGTGTCTGCTGGGACTCACGGGTCCAAGAGACAGTGCGCACCATTCTCATTGCGCTGCATGACTCCCGCATGCGCAGTAGGGAACCAGGAAGTGAAGCCGCAACACTTCACGTCTTGATTCCCTCACCGAGAATGGTGCCGGCAGCAGCCGAGAGATTGCTTGGCTTTGGCATCTCTGGACTCCAGGAAAGGTAAGTGTCCATTTACTAAAAGTCAGGAGCTGCAGTGTTTGTACTTGCTGGCTTTTAATAAAAAAATAAATAAAAAAAAAGTAGGTGGACTCCCTCTTTAACAAGCCATAGATTATGCAATGTTCTTTCCTGCAACCACACATTGCAGAAAATAAAAAGTGCTCGATTCTCCCATTAACAGTAACTGGTCAGGCTGTAGCTTCTTTGTAAAAAAAATAATAATAATAATAATAATAATAAAATTACACTGCAAGACTTTTAAACTGAAGAGTCAACTGGGCTTTAACAACGCTAATATAACATCAGTAATTAAGTACATGCTATTGGACATAAAACACTTGTAATGAAAGACATAAGGGTGTAGCAGATGGGAGTTTTCAAAAGCTGAGCAGGCAGAAGAACTCACAATTACAGTACTTTCATATAATCATTCATGGGAGGGCTGCTCATGAAATAGATGGCTATTGAGTGGAATTGTCCTTCATTAGGGAAGAGTAAAAGGAGTCATGCTTCTAAATAAACTAGGATACGTTTTCATTGTTTAGATCTTCATTATAAAGGATGCAGATGTTCCAAGTTTGCCATCTGCTAATCCAGATTTCTGTTTCAATAGAAACAAATATATATATATATATATATATATATATATATATATATATATATATATATATATATTCACCACTCTTCTACGCACACCAGTGCCATACACACTTCTTCAGGGACTCCAGGTAACATACAAAGCCAAACTTTGTGGATACTGGACAATTTGCCTTTTAGTAGCACCTTAGGCCTCATGCACACAGGACATTAAAAAAAAAAAAAATAATAAATAAAAAAGCCAGTAAAGTTAGCGGTAGAGTGAGCTTTCC
Source organism: Lithobates pipiens (assembly GCF_037356315.1). NCBI lineage: Eukaryota > Metazoa > Chordata > Amphibia > Anura > Ranidae > Lithobates > Lithobates pipiens. The sequence goes on along the minus strand of NW_027507785.1, from coordinate 259,764,619 downwards.
AGCAAAACTGTACTCCAATAAAAGCTTATGGCTCAAAAATGCAGAAAATACCCCTTCCAAAAACTGCCGATAACAGCCTCTGTGTGCATGGACACAGAATATCATGCTGGGGAGTGAAAAAACGTCTGAAGCCAAAAACAGCCGCTGTCCAGAGTGCATGAGGCTTTTAAAGTTATTGTAATAATCACCTGTCCTACGACCCAGCGATGTTGGCGAACAAAGTCCCACTCCTCTCTCCATGCTCTTCCCAGTGCCGGCATTCTGACTGTGGACATCTGGCTGTGGCCAGATGCAAGACACGGTGCGATTGGCCGGGCAATCTTCTGGGACCTGTGACATGTCCCAGAAGATTGCACAGAGGGAGGGGGGAAAGGAGAACTTCTTCTGGTGCAGCAGAGCCCCGGGAAGACATGGAAGCTGGGTGCCTCTAAAAAGAGGGTATCTGCTCCCCCCCCCCCCCCTCCACCAGATGTGGCATGTCAGAGGGTCACCTTCACTTAAAGCAGAAGTTCCATTTTTGGGTGGAACTCCACTTTAATATAATCAAGCCAAGAAAGACATTTCACTGATCCAGAAGAAGCATACAGACTGCAGGCCAGGACAGTGAGAAGTCCTTATCCCTGCTTGTTCCGTGTCAGTAAATTCAAGTATCAAGCCAAGAGAGACAGCGCAGCAGCCAGGTGACAAGCTCTATTCAATTAGAAGAGCTAAGCAATGACAGCCAACTCGTTCTCCTAGGACAGGCATCTAGTGATTTGTATTTTCAGTCACAACTAACTTAAAATAAAAGATTGCAGTCATTTTGTATCAGTCTAATGATGGCCATACATTATATAATTTTTCTTAGATTTACCAAAACCATATAATATGAGGTTAAACCTAAACACTTTCAATGTGTATGCAATCAGGCAGGCCCTTGCACTACATAGTTGATGGTAAATCTAAAAGAAAACATTGTATGGTGTATAGCCAGCTTACTACAGGCTCTGTGCGGATGGCAGAAGTGGACAACTGCAGATTCTACAATTTTCAGGGTGGTCACCAATCTCCCCGCAATATGGAAAACACAGCTAGGACCCCTGCACAAAAGTTCTCTGTTATTATTTAATGCACCCTGTAAGTCTCAAAAGCTCTTAATGGCAGTCTTCGGCAATACAAGTGGAATTATATTCACCTGTCCTGAGATCCGTGTCTCCTACCTTTTCTCCAATCCAAATTTTGCCAATCTCTTCAGCTTTCCACACTTTCGGGAGTGTCAGGTGCTTGTTTGTCCCCTCACCATACACTGGGGTTCTATCCTGTGTGTCCCCTAGTGATATAGTGATTGGAGAATGGAAGCGCAGCACATGGCTGGAAACACAGGCAGCTAAATCTACAGCCCTGAAGTAGAGGGAATGTAAAAAAAAAAAAAAAAAAAAAAAAAGGGCTGGGCCACCAGCAAAGGGAGTATATTACCTCTTCTATTATAGCTGACTGCTATTAGGATTGTTTTCAAGTGACTGACACTTTAGAATATGAAACTTCCTTTAATAATTATACAGGTAAATGGGGTCATTTCTGGAATAATAATAATAAAAAAAAAAAAATCTTAATTTGCTATAAAAGGCATTTTATTTATTTTATTTACTGGCTTCTAAATGGTCTTTAACCACTTCACCCCTGGAAGATTTGGCTGCTGATTGACCGGTCCATTTTTTAAGATTCGGCCCTGCTTTGCTTTAACCGACAATTGCAAGGTCATGTGACGCTGCACCCAAACACAATTGACGTCCTTTTTTCTCACAAATAGATCCGTCACTCCTCTCAGAACAGGGATGTACACACGCGCACACGCACACACAAACACACACTTCCCTGTTCTGCCTCTCGTGCTCACAATTGCTCGTGGCCGACGGTCATCGCGACTGTTGGCCGCAAGCATCGGCACCCCCATAGAGCAGTGGGAGATTGCGTGCACCTGCTTTCCCGATCCCGCAAGCTGACGTATAGCTACAACGGCTCACGGGACTGTGCTGACCTGCCCCAGTAAAAGGATGGCGGCTGGTCGGCAAGGGGTTAAAGCAGACTGTAAAGTGGAATTTTACACATAATGTTCTTTAGCAAGGAACATACATTGTACATAATAAATTAGTATGTGCTGTAAATTGCCTCCAGCATTGCTAGTGTTTCTGCTTGCTGGAGGCTGCTACTTTGCTGAAGCCCAGAGCCCCTGAACAGCAGTAAATCATGAAGCAGATCTAAAACCACCAATTTAACAGTTTCAAAAAACAGTCACATCTGCTTTTGTCCTCAACCAAACTGTCAAACCATCAAATGGTTTGACAGTTTTACATACTGTAAAGGATAGGAGGGTTTAATTCTGCATTAAGGCTGTCAGCAGATCAGCCTCTACAAACTCAGCACTGCCTAAAAACATTTAAAAATAGAGCATGTGCAGAGCAGGGTGAGACTACTGCATTACTGGGCTTTAAACAGTATAGGCACTTACTTTGAGGCTTGGTTCACACCTAACGCAGATGCGGCTCCCAGCAGTTCACCGTTTCAAGTTAGATTTCAGCCCAAATTTTGTGCTGAATTCTGACCTGAAACGGACCAAAAGACGCACAGGGATCCTGTGCAAATTCGCACCAGAGCCGCATCGAAGACATGTGAACCGGCTCCACAGAGAGCTGGACAAAATCTCCTGCTATTGTGAATTAGATGCAGGGATCCTGCATTCATTCGCAATAGTGTGAACCCGGCCTTAAGGTTTTACATAGATATACCTTCAAAATGGGCAGTCTGAAGTCATCCAGCAGGACTTAAATTTTCCGAATAAAGTTACACTTTAACCCTCCTCACTCACTTTCCATCATTTTACTCCCATACCCCTCCTTTAACACAATAGAACATATACATTTTTTTAAACCTCCCACACTTCCAGAATTCTCACTGAGGCGAGACTGACATGTGCCAGCTGACCGCAGCTTCCTGGGATACTCACATCATGCATATCAGTAGGCCTTGGGGGTAATCTACAAGGCTTGCACCATGGCGCATCATCAGGGGGTCAGCTGTCGCTTATAGTGGGCCCCCTGATGACATACTGCTGCGCATGCACATCTTCAGGGGACAGCCTTTAGGACCCCAATGCAGTCAGCTCTCAGATGCCATAACAGAGGAAGCTGGTTATGCAGGACCAAGTAGGTAGTAGTGAAATTGCAGAGCAACACTGGATTCACAAGGCATATATGAGTATGTTTATCAAGGATGACCAAGTGAAAAAGGTAAATGTTTTTTTTGTTTTTAAATAAAAGAGGCAATTGAAGCTCCTCCATTATTAAAAAAAAAACAAGAAAAAAAACCACAGTAAAGGATGTTTTTTTTTTTTTAATTAATTAATTGAAGTGTATTTTTTACAAAAAATAAATTGCGTTTGAAAGACTGCTGCACAATTACAGTGCGACATAAAATATTACAACAACCGCCATTTTATTCTCTAGAGTCTCTGCTAAAATATACGTGTTGCGCAAAGTACTATTGGTGCTATATAAAACCTGAATAATAATACAAAAATATATATATTATACAGGTTTTATATAGCGCCAACAGTTTGTGCAGCGCTTTACAGCAAAATATTATATAATTTTAGCAGAAACTCTAGAGAATAAAATGGCGGTTGTTGCAATATTTTATGTCACACTGTATTTGCGCAGCAGTCTTTCAAACGCAATTTTTTTTTGTAAAAAATACACTTCAATTAATTAAATAAAAAAACTAAACAGTAAAGGGGGGGGGGGGGTGTTTGTTTTTATGTTTGGGGGCTCCAAGTAATTTTCTAGCAAAAAAATAAATAAATAAAAAATGTTGATTTTAACTTGTAAGCAACAAGTGTCAGAAAAAGTCTTTAGTCTTTTAGTGGATAAAGTGTTACTAAACCCAGTAATATGAAAAAAATAGTTCACCCCCAACTGCCCCATCATCTTTTTTACATTAAAATACTGCCACTATATACCTTTTTGATGATCTGTATACCACGGTTACATGATGAATTGCAGAGTTTCTCCAGTGCTGAGAGTTCTTTTTTTTTTTGTCAGCTGTCAGCAGAGAACAGCTCTGCGCTGAGTTGAGGAAATGCTGTTTTAAGATTGTGGGGGGGGGGGGGGGGGGTAGAATCGCAATCTCGATTCTTTAACAATTAATCATGCAGCTCTAATTATATACATTTATTCTCTGCAATCTGTAATTAGAACTTGAGATATACACATTTTAACATGAAGGAAAAAAAAAAAAAAAAAAAAAGAGAAATTATGAGCAATACAATAAAGCAGATGTACTAAATGAAAAAAATCGGGTTGGAGGACCTTACTCTTGTTATCTATCAGTTTTCAATCTCCCAGATATAAAGCAAGCAATTTAAAATGGAACACTAAGAAAATTTATATTATAAATAGCCACAAACAATAGATTGGTAAATGGTGATACAATGTAACAATTCTGGAGGACACTGGAAGGAATCAGATAAACAGGAATCCTGTAGTAGTAAAAGTTACATGCAGTTTACAATTCCCTCCAATGTTCAATAGAATAGCTACATTGTATATCTTCTTACTAAGTTGTATTTTATTTCTTTGATCCTCAGCTCTGCCCAGTGACCTTAATGCAGTATTTTCCCAATTCACTCTATGTTCTTTTAGAATGAACCCAGCCTTACTACTGCCAATAATATTTCAAATGCCCTTGACCAGAAGAGAAAATAGCCTAAAGCCCCATACACCCGATCAGAAATTCTGACAGCAAAAGATTGAGAGCAGGTTCTCTATTTTTCAATTGGAAAAAGTTCAGATGGGAAATTCCGATCATCTGTACAAATTCCGACGTGCAAAATTCCTACACATGCTCAGAAACAATTTGACACATGCTCGGAAGCATTGAACTTCATTTTCTCAGCTCGTCGTAGTGTTGTACGTCACCGCGTTCTTGACGGTCAAAAGTTCCGAGAACTTTTGTGTGACCGTGTGTATGCAAGCCAAGCTTGAGCGGAATTCCATTGGAAAAACCAACCAAGTTTTTTCCAACGGAAAATCCGCTCGTGTGTACGGGGCATAAGAGCATTACATTTTGCCTCTTACAAGAGCTGGTTAGTTCACAATGAACGAATGTACATGCCATTTTACTGGACAAATAGCTATATCAGTTTTTTGCTTTTTGTTTTTAAATAAAGAACACCATAATGTACAAATAAATCCAAAATGTTAGAGCAGTCACTGGATGGGAGGTAAAGAAAATGGGTGGGGGGAGCCTAGCAGGGGGTCTAACCATGCCCCAATCTAACAAAAACAAAAGTTTTGGATGTGGCCACAGCTGAATATGGGGCAACTTTTAAAAACGTATCTTTTCCAAAAGTATTCAGCTCAGTCACATGATCCTCTTCAACAGAGTACGGCTGAAACAACTAATCGATTATGAAATTAATCGATACTATTTTCATAATCGATTAATCTGCCAGTAACAAAATGGGGTTAAAATTTATTAGTCTGATGATATTTACCAGATTGACTCTTTAACCACTTGCTTACTGGGCACTTAAACCCCCCTCAGTCCCAGACCAATTTTCAGCTTTCAGCGCTGATGCACTTTGAATGACAATTGCGCGGCCATACAACACTGTACCCAAATGAAATTTTTATCATTTTTTTCCCACAAATAGAGCTTTCTTTTGGTGGTATTTAGTTACAGCTCGGAGTTTTATTTTTTGCTAAACAAACAAAAAAAGATGCAAAAAAAAAAAAAAAAAAAATCATGTTTTAATAGTTTGTTATAAAATTTTGCAAACGGGTCATTTTTCTCCTTCATTGAAGTGCGCTGATTAGGCGGCACTGATAGGCTGCATTGGTGGGCACTGATGGGCTGCATTGGTGGGCACTGATGGGCTGCATTGGTGGGCACTGATGGGCTGCATTGGTGGGCACTGATGGGCTGCATTGGTGGGCACTGATGGGCTGCATTGGTGGGCACTGATGGGCTGCATTGGTGGGCACTGATGGGCATAGTTAAGGCGGCACTAATAGGCACAGATAAGGCGGCACCGATGGGCACAGATAAGGCGGCACTGATGGGCAAAGATGCGCACAGATAAGATGGCACGGATAAGTGGCACGGATGGGTGGCACGGATGGGCACTGATAGGTACCACAGATAGATGGGACTGATGGGCACTGATAGGTGGCACTGATAGGTGGCTCTGATAGGTGGCACTGCTGGGCACTGATGGGCGGCACTGCTGGGCACTGATGGGCGGCACTGGGGTGCAGCACCTTTGAGGCAGATTTTGGGTGGCACTGCTGGGTGGCACTGTGGGCACTGCTGGGTGGCACTGTGGGCATTGCTGGGTGGCACTGTGGGCACTATGGGCACTGCTGGGTGGCACTGACAGGGGGCACTTACTTTATTTCAGGATGGCACTGCGGGTGGCAGGTGGGCACTGGCAGGGGGCAGGTGTCCGTTTAAATTGCTGGCCGTGATCGGGACTGATGTCCCGAACACGGCCGCCGGCGATCGGCTTTTTTTTTTTCTCCTCGCGCTAGCCGATTACCGGCTCCGTTTTATCACATGATCAGCTGTCATTGGCTGACAGCTGATCACGTGATAAGGGGTCGGGATCGACCCCTTACACGGATCGGTGATCAGGCGAGTCTCACGGACTCGCCGATCACAGAGCGCGCCGCGCGCGCCCCTCAGGGGGCGCGCAGGCCGCTCGTAACCGGGACTACGTCAATAGACGTAGTCCCGAAAATGTGGGTCCGCGCTATTGCCGTCATTTTGCAATAGCGCGGTACCCAAGTGGTTAATGGTATATACAGTATCCCTCTCCTCTAATGGTAAATACAGTATATAGCCTTTAATAGTATATACAGTATATCTCTCCTCTAATAGTATTTACAGCAGGGGTTGACAATTTTTTTTTTTTTTTTTTTTTTTAAGTATGGATTGGTATGGTATGGATTGTCAGCTCCCGGGATAAGGCCAGTCATTTTCACCCCCTATCCCTAACTCACAACGGAGCACCTAGTCAATAACTCCAATGTAACGCTGTTACATCAGGGTTATGGGCTGACCAGAAAAAGAGTAAGGCTGGCAAAAGATGGAACTGGTTGGCTTAGGCAGGTGGCACTGGTTTGGGACTGACAGATGGTACTGGTTGCCACTGGCAGGCACGTGGAATTGCCAGTTGGCACTGGCAAGTGACACTGGTAGGCATTGGCAGGTGACACTATTAGCACTGGCAGGTAGCACCGATTGGTGGTGGCACTGGCAGGTGCTGCTGGCACGTAGCACTGATTGGCACTGGCAGGTGGCACTGATTGGCAGTGGCACTGGCAGGAGATTGGCAGGTGTCACTGGTTTGGAACTGGCAGGTGGCACTGATTGGCGGTGGCAGGTGGCACTGATTGGTGGTGGCAGGTGGCACTGATTGGTGGTGGCACCGAGCACTGGCAGGTGGCACTGATTGGTGGTGGCACTGGTTGGTGGTTGCAGGTGGCACTGGGTGGTTGCAGGTGGCATTGATTGGCGGTGGCACTAATTAGTGGTGGCAGGTGGCACTGGTTGGCACGTGCCACTGATTGGTGGTGGCACTGAGCACTGGCAGGTGGCACTGATTGGCGGTGGCACTGGCCACTGGTTGGTGGTGGCAGGTGGCACTGGTTGGTGGTGGCAGGTGGCACTGGTTGGTGGTGGCAGGAGGCATTGATTGGCGGTGGCACTGGTTGGCGGTGGCACTCGGCACTGGCAGATGGCAGGTGGCACTGATTGGCGGTGACACTGGCAGGTGCCAGTGCATGGCGGTGGCACTGGCCACTGGTTGGTGGTAGCAGGTGGCACTGGTTGGTGGTTGCAGGTGGTATTGATTGGCGGTGGCACTGGCAGGTGCCAGTGCTTGGCGGTGGCACTGGCAAGTGCCAGTGCTTGGCGGTGGCACTGGCCACTGGTTGGTGGTAGCAGGTGGCCCTGGCAGGTGGCACTGGATGGTGGTTGCAGGTGGCACTGGTTGGTGGTTGCAGGTGGCACTGGTTGGTGGTTGCAGGTAGCACTGGCAGGTGGCACTGGTTGGTGGTTGCAGGAGGCATTGATTGGCGGTGGCATGTGGCACTGGTTGGTGGTTGCAGAAGGCATTGATTGGCGGTGGCACTCGGCACTGGCAGGTGGCACTGGCAGGTGCCAGCGCTTGGCAGTGGCACTGGCCACTGGTTGGTGGTAGCAGGTGGCACTGGTTGGTGGTTGCAGGTGGTATTGATTGGCACTGATTGGCAGTGGCATGTGGCACTGGTTGGCGTGGCACACTGAGCACTATGTTACTGAAAAGTAACAGAGGAGCTGTCAGAATTGAGCTTAATGTAAGGGGTGGGCAGGACCCAGCCGGGGTGTGAAACTGACAAGTAACAGAGAGGCAGATCTGTCAGATTTGAGCTTGATGTCGGGGTGGGCAGGACTCAGCAGCTATCAATCAGCCAAAGATTGGGCTGCTTAAGAAAAGGGGCGGGGCCACATACAAGTAGCGGCCATTGGTTGGCGTTTGATAGCTGCTGGATACCGCCTACCCTGGCCGGGTGCCGACCACCCCCGACATCAAGCTGATTCTGCCAGATCCTCCTGCATGTCTGGGGCATCAATAGTGAGTGGGCCGGTGGCAGCTTAGGCGCCAGTTTGCGATTTCTGGTCGACCCGGCGCCTGGGGTTTTTCGAGCCCTGATATTCTAATAGTATATACGGTATATCTTCAATAGTATATACAGTATATCTCCCCTAATAGTATATACAGTATATATCCCCTCTAATATTTACAGTATATCTCTTCTGTCATTCTCAGAGTGGATTAGATATTTTGCTCCCTAACCATATAATAATTGGTTATTTATATTTACGACTGCATATAGAGATATTTAAAGAGGAAGTAAACCCTGATGGGTTTACTTCCTCTTTCATTCCCTGCAAAGGCAAAGCATAATGGACTACTATGCATCGCATAGTAGTCCATTATGTGTCACTTACCTGACACAGGAGCCAGCGATGTCACCGCTGTCCCCTGTAGTCCGGAGCATCCATCTTTTCGGTGGGGTCTCGCAGCTCCGCCGCTGTCATTCGGCGGAGCCGCGATGACGTCACTCCCGCGCATGCGCACGGGAGCCGACACGTGCGGCAGCTCCGTTGTTGGAAATGCCGCGCTCAGTGCGCCGCTGTCTTCGGGAAAATATCTCCTAAACCGTATAGGTTTAGGAGATATTTCTTGGACCTACAGGTAAGCCTTAATCTAGGCTTACCTGTAGGTCAAAGTGGTTTGTAAGGGTTTACAACCACTTTAAGAATAAATTGCCTTTTTTAACAACTTTACATATTAACTAAATTATACACCACACTTTTTTTTTAAGGCTATTAACTGATTAATTGGTCAACTAATCGATTATGAAAATAATCGTTAGTTGCAGCCCTAATGCAGAGAATACAGGGGATGACACTAGTTCCACTCTATAGCAGTGGTTCCCAATCTTAGTCCAGTTCATGTTTTTAGGATTTCCTTCACCTTGCACAGGGGCTTTAAATTAATGCACTGGTATTCATGACAGCCAATATATCTAAAGACTCATCGGAATGGGCAGCCAGTAAAAGTAGAAATAAAATGATCTTAAAACACCCCACGTCAACTAACTACCCTGTAGTTAGTTGCATATACTAGACACTTCTCAGGCTGCTGCAATCATGTGATCTCACGTCAGCCAGCGCCAGCTACAGGGGTGAGAGCAGAAAGCACTTCAACATTGGCAGGAATGCCTGAGTGGTGGCGCCATTCATACTTACTAAGGGCCTTCTGTTACCAGCGATCCCTTCCCTCTCCTGAAGCCTCTGCTAGATGATAGAGGAGCCAATCATGTGGCTGGGCTAGAGAAGCCTGGGAATAGGCAAGTATGCAGATCTTTCTTCTACAGATTAGTTGTTATAGGTGTTTGGGGGGGGGGGGGGGGGGATTAAGATTAGATTAGTTTTATCCAAGAATTAAAGTTGCAATTTTACCACCTCCTGACTGCTCATCTAAAGAAGGGCATGTGTGTACACTCAGGGCTGTACACATGCCACGGCAATCATTTACCCACAAGCAGCTTTCCGTGGTCAGTACCGCTGCAGAACATCACCCATTTAAGTATATGGAGCTGTGCCAAAAACGCCCTGTGGTTCTGCTCTTTAGCTTTGGTCCACAATGTGGCTTTGAAATATTGCGACTTCATCTGAAATCACACGATTTCAAAGCCATGTCAGTACGACTGAGGACACCTGGGTGGCTTCATGCACAGATGTCTATGCAAGTCGCAAATTAAATCACCAAAAGTAGTGCAGGAACTACTTTTTCAAATGAATGCGGCACCGCAAAGTCTGAGTCGCACCGATTTGAAGAGTTGCATTGCCCACAACAGGGTGCGACTTCTCATGCCTGACAAGTCACTTCAATGTAAATGAGGGCTTAGGATTTAGACAGGCAGAGAGAAGCAATATATAGCCTTCTCACTGCCTAATGCATTCTGAAAAACAATTCACCACAGATAGGTTGCTCCATGGCAGGAGGAGCTGTAAGGGAAATTCTAAAAGCTTGGCCTGTTGGAGGTACTGGAGGACTGAGGTTGGGACCTTCTGCTCCCCACCTTTACACTGTATACGCAGTCGGGTGTTGAAAAACAATTGGAGCAATGCGATGCAACCTTGAATGATTCTGCATCGATGAAGAGAATGGCTTCATTGCGATTGTGTGAATGACATCATCCCCTTTGTTCCATTAACCACTTTCCTACTGGGCACTTAAACACCCCTCCTGCCCAGGCCAATTTTCAGCGCTGTCACACTTTACAATTGCGTGGTCATGAAACACTGTACCCATATGAATTTTTATCACACAAATAGAGCTTTATTTTGGTGGTATTTAAAGTGGTTGTAAACCCAGCCCTACAACTTTGTCCCATGTGAATCAGCATAAAAAACCCAAATGAACACTGCTTGTAGATATCTCCTTACTTGCTTAGTATTGTTGTAATCCTTTTTATTCTTTACAATGATGTCACTGAGCATGCCCAGATCTCCCCTGATTTACGGCACACTCTCTATGTCTTATCTATCTGTTATCAGGACTTCCTACTGCACACAACACTGAACTCCCAGCAGGCTGCTAATCACTCAGAGCTTCCTTCTACACACCACGTGACATCACATGCAGTGTAAACCAGGGAATGGGACAGCAGTACTGCAGTCTTATCAGCTGAAGCTGATAGGACTCATACAGGCAAACACTAGGTAATCAGCACAAGTAAATACTATGAAATAAACAAGTCAGCTATGAGCAGGGAAGCAGAGTTGCCATAGAAACGTTGGATTGAGAAGGAGGCTTGGTTAACAGTACAGGAAGCGCTCAATGTAAGGGTGGAAATACACTCCACTGTGTAGTCAGAAAACAATACTTAAGATGGCGCTGCCTAACCACTGGAAACAAATTTGTTTTAAAGTTTCTTTAAACTGGATTACAGTTGCTATAGTTTGATAATTACTTATTATAATGGATTAAATGAAAAGAAGCATCAGAGTGGGAGAGTTTACTTCCTCTTAGCTGCTAGTTTTTTTTTTATAAAATGTTGAAAACAGGTAATTTTTCTCCTTCATTGATGTGCACTGATAGGTAGCACTGATGGGCACAGACAAGGCAGCTCTCTGTGTGTCCCTCTGACAGAAGCCGGTGATCGCTTCTTCAGAGTGAGGGGATAAAAAAAAAAAAAAATAATAATAACCTGATTACCGATCTTCTGTTTACATCACGTGATCAGCTGTCATTGGCGGACAGCTGATCACATGGTAAGGGGTCGAGATCAACCCCTTACTTCGTAACAGACTTGGTGAAAACAGAGCGTACCACGTACACCTCGCAGGGACATGCCGTCAGCGCATGCTTGGGAGAACGTCTATTGATGGCCTCCCAGCAAATAAGGCCTGTGCTATATTTGTCATTCGGCTATAGTGCAGGCAGGAGGTGGTTATGGTATATGCCCCAGTGTATGTGCTTTATAAAAAAAAAAATAATAAGTAACTGTATACCTTATTTCAGAGCACTGCCTGCCACTGTCTTCCCTGATCTGACAACTACAGGAGGAGGGGCTGAGAATCTCCTGCTGAAGTCAGCCGGGAGGAAAGTGGTGGGCGGCAACATGATTGCTATTCTGAAATAAGGTATACAGCAACATATTTTTTAAAGCACATACACTGGGGGAACATAACCTAATAGAACACTACGGTGTAGTATTTATTTCCTCACTGTGCACACGACAAGGCCAGGAGTCCTAGTCCTAGTGATCCCAGCATGCACACACACAGGCTGTGGAGGAGACCATGTCGGCCTGTTCTGTATACTGAACATATGAAGACCTACATCGTATATAATATACTAAGTACATTGGCATGCTTTGACCATGTCCTACACATTTGATCTGCTCACATGCTTCTGTAATTTACCTATGAAGCAAAAATGTAGTAATAAACCTCTTCTTGCCCAGCACGGAAGTTCCTTTAACTGGGTTTTTACACCGCAGGAATGGGAAGGACTGCTTGATCATGTAGTCACTGTGATTGGCTGTCACAATGGTCACATGATCAGAAGAATGCCTTACTGGCTCCCGACCATTACTAGAGACTGTCTATAACCACTAAGAGTGTTCTCAGGCACAGATGTCCTCAGCATGGACACATATGTGTGCCGTGGATTAGAACTCATCAGTTTCAATAAATAACATATAAAACGTGATAGCGCTGCTAAATGGCTCCTATGGAGATGCAGTTTTTATTGTTGTCTGCTGCCCTCTGGGGGTGGTAAACGCGTGGTGGAAATAAAGGCGATTCACATTTTGAGCAGTCACCAGAACAGAAATAGAGGGGAAATCTTAGTACAGGGACACTCGTACTGGTGACTACTAGGGATTTCCCTCACTTTGGAGTTATTCCCTTTAACTTTCTGTTTTGGCTGTGTGACAAGAAATGGAAATCTCTCCAACGGGAAACAGAAGGGAAAAAAATATATAAAATATTGCACAGGGGTTATAACCCTTGAAAACATTTGCCTTCAATTTGACTTTAAAGCGTATGTGTTAACAAAGCTTTTGGGAAAGGAGTATAGCATGGACAATATTGTATTGCTCTTTGTGTCCCTTTCCCATATTTGCTCTGGTGACTATTTACAAAGATTGATAGAAAGCACCCATAGATTGTCACAGGAGGAGGAGAGGGGAAATCTTCCAGAGATGACTGGCTTGTTGGGAATTTCCCCTCAAATTTTTTGATGAAAACCGCAGGCAGTAATGGTGATGCATCACAGAATCAAATCATTGATGGGATAATTGTAACCAAATCGTGAGAGCAGTGAAAAGACGCTCCTCTAATAGGAAGGGACACCCTGCACTTACAGTAAGTCCTCAGTCTGACAACTGGAAGGACTGAGGACATCTTGTGGTGAGAAGAGCACACTGCAGAGACAACACCTGACATGAAGTGACTATTGGGCTGCTTATATAGAGCGCTGCAGGGAGGTCAATATATAAACACCGGGATTCGGCCTTGACTCAACACTCCAAAGCAGCTGAATGTCTGGCCAGCGCTAGATCCGGGACACAGACCCCAAATGGCCCAGGAAGCCCCAGGAGTTTCCCGGCTGCTCATCCCCCGAGCTTCCTGGCCTCTAACCCACTTACTAGCGAGGCATGCTGGGACTTCTAGTCCCCCTATAGACACTGTGCACACACAGAGTAGAGACAGACCCCTCCATAGAGGCCTGAGTACAGCACCGCTCCCAGCTCCCCCCGGGGCGGACAAGCGCACACTACACGTCCTGAGTGACCCAACTACCACCAGTACATTACAGTATTACCACTGACCTCATACCCCGCTCCACAAGCGTCCCAGACCCCCTTCTATCCTCTGCTCTGCCAGATACAAGACTACTTCCGCTTCCGGGGCGGTGCGCTGCGTCCCATTGGTTGGCAGGGAAGGGAAGCTAGCATAGCACAGCAACAGACGTTCGAACAGCGCCAGTCAGGGCGGGAGGGAGAGAGGGAGAGAGCGAGAGGGAAATCTCGCGAGATGACCGCCCCTCCTCCATTTGCGTTCCATTGCCGTTATGTTATGTCTCTGTCACTCAGACCACTCCCCACTGCACGCTGATTGGCTGGCAGCTCATGTCCTACTGCGATTGTGAAGGAGATCGCTGTGTTCTATTCGACTATATGATCTCCATCCATCCGTGCTCAACACACTTCACTTACATTGTCCTGTATACAATATAATAATGTATTATTATCATAGGTGTGCACCTCAAAGTTCAAACGCGCGTGTATATAATCTGATGATGTCAGTAGGGCGGTGGATGGTGTCAGGAGGTTCTTTTATTATTTTGTACAATTTTTTAATCTTTCTCTTTTCCAGGAGCCCTGTTAGGGGGCTTTGGTGAAATATTAGGTGTTGAAAGCGGATTTGTTGGGGGAGGAGCCAGCAAAACACGTGTCCACAGGGCAAAGGTGGATGTGGTGGTCGGTCCTTTGGCAGGGCATCATTTCCTCTGTTTAGTGAGTTTGCCCATGCTATCCAGCCACAGCATGCAGAGGAGGTGGTGGACTGGCTTACTAAACCTTCCTCATCCTCCTTATCCTCCGCCACACAAGCAGAGACTAGTGTGCAGTGCCCTGCAGTTACCAGAGTGGATAAACCTGCCTCTATGTCCACATCCATTCCTGCCATAGCCCCAACATCAGCCATGGAAGAGTCAGCTGAGTTATTTGACCACAGCGTCAGCCACTTGCGCCTTGATGATGCCCAGCCATTACTGGATTCAGATGTTGGTTCTGATGTTGAGGATGACAGGAACATGAGTCTAGAGAGAGGGGAAAACACTGGTAGACAAATTGGCATTCATGTTCCCCAAGCCGCAGCATATTGCCAAGTTGTCTCCAGAGGTAACGATGAAGATGGAGATGATGATGATGAGGTCACTGATTACCCTCCTTACCCACTTCAGTCTGCCCCTGCTATACCAAGTCATTACCTCTCAGCACCCTCCACTGACAGGGGTGATGGTACAGTTCTCTGCCCCATCTGCTGCAGCGGAAAAAAAAAAATACAGTCCCTGCCACCCACTTGCCCAGCGTCTAAATGCAAGCCTGTCAAAGCTGTTGGCTCTTCAACTTCTGCCTTTCAGCCTGGTGGATTCTGCCCCCTTCTGTAATTCGTACAATATGCTGTACCACGATGGCAGGTTCCCAGTCGCTACTACTTTTCACGTAAGGCCACTCCATCTCTCAACCATCACGTGGAAGCAGGGCTCAAGTCCTGCGGGAACGCATGGGAACGGAGTTCCTGTACTTTTTCCACAACAGGAACTCAGTTCCCGCTAGCAGCCGTGTCCTGCAAGACTTTGAAGTATGCGAGCTGTGTGGCAGGTGCTACACTAGCAGCTGCCAACACAGCTCACAACAGTAAGTGCCGCACACCTGACTATTCAAGCATTGCCAGTAGGGGGCCCCATGACAGCTTCCACTTCGATCTACCTGTCAATCACAGCTAGCTGACGGGTAGCTCAGGTCTAGGTCTAGCTGATAGGTAGATCAGCTGTTCTGCTCACAGGACATGCAGGGAGAGAGGTGAGCTGAGGGAGGAACATCAGTTTGGGGTGGTAAGCTGAGCACAATACCTGGCAAAGTTTAATGCCAGGAGGGAAGTTTATGTGGAAATATGTGAAAGGTTGGAATAGCAGTGAGTGAGTGTTGGAGCCCTGCAGAGTTTGCAGCCCCTCAAGCTAACATACATCTCCTAAGCAGGAACACATCACTATCTTCCCAAGCATTCTGTCCAGATAATGTGCAGTTAATTTATGACCTTTCCGTTTAACCCTGTGTTATCCAAACTCTGTTCAATGAAAAGTGTAAACTCACCACATAAACACTCTATATACAAAATAAAATTCGCCAATAAATATCAGAACATTATGTTCACATTTTCATGGAAGCACAATTGAATGAATGCTGATTATTCAGAGAATTGCAGTATATATGTTTATTGAGGATTGTTTTGTTTTTTTATGTACTAACAGTTAAGCTTCATACACACAATATGAAAATTGGATGAAAAATACCACTTTTCAAGCATTCGTGTATACGAGCATGTCATTTTTATTTTTTTGGTAGGGGAGTGGATCTTGGGTGGGAGTTCCCACACTTTTTTCCCCAGGACTTGACCCCTGCGTGGAAGGGAATGTTCTCATCGCATCGTTTGGCAAGGCAGCCAGCTGACCAAATCCACCTTTCTACTGACACGTGGTCCAGCAAGCATGGGCAGGGACGTTATAATGAGTTCACAGCACACTGGGTAACGCTGCTTGCAACTTGAAAAGATGCAGGACAGGGCTCGGTGCTGCAGCTTGTTGTGCCCCCATGTCTCCATACCACTGGTGGTGATGATGCCAGACCTGTGAGCTCTACCCCCCTCTTCCTCCTCAGCCACCTCCATGCCCTCCTCTGCAGAATTGTCCTATGAGCATCAGGTACCCCCTAAGTGTTCAAAGTGCTTCAGCTGGTGTGTTTAGGGGACAGGAACCACACCGGAGCAGAGATTCTTGCAACTTTGCAGGGACAGGCCCAGAGGTGGTTCACACCATGCCAGCTGGAGCCAGGAATGGTGGTGTGCGATAATGGCTCAAACCTCCTGCTTGCCCTTAGACAGAGAAAGTTGACACATGTGCCAGGCATGGCACATGTCCTTATTTGGTGGTTGAGCGTTTCCTTAATATGTACCCAGTTAGTTATTCCAAGCGGTCTTACACAGCCAGTGCTCGGTTAGCTGAAATTCAGCGGGAATTCCACCTGCCTGTAAACTGCCTGATTTGTGACATGCCACCAGGTGGAACTTGACCTTGGCAATGCTGCAGCATACATGCAGCAGAAGGTCATCAACGAGTACCTGTGCAAATACGGCATGACAGGCTCAGGCCGCCTCAACTTGTTTTCCCCATGCCAATGGCTGATCATTAAGGATGCATGCACTGTATTGTCACCATTTGAGGAGGCCACAAGGATGGTGAGCCGTGACAGTACATGCATCAGTGACACAATCCCTGTTGTGTTCCTGTTGGAGCAGACTCTGCGTGGCATTATGGACAGGGCACTGGAGGCAGAGCAGCAGGAGGAAGAAGAGGACTTACTTTCCTCTCAAGGCCCACTTTATCAAGACACCGTCATTCCTATGTCACAGAACACACAGGAGGAGAGAGGGGAGGAGGATGAGGAGGAGTATTCTGGCACTTTCACAGGCTTTGAAGTAGAGGAAGACATGCGTCAATCTGTAAGCGATGGCTTTCCAACTAAAGAGCGCCTATGGGTGTGCATCTCAAGCCTCTCTTCTATGCATGTCATGCATGCGTGCAACATTAGGAAGTGTGTCATAGAGCTTGTCATAGAGCGGACGGATTTGATTTCACAAGACCCCAGAGCTGAAAACTAGCTGATGACTTACCAGGATTGCAGTATATGTAAGTGCAGCACATATAATATTAAATAAAACAATATTACACTATCACCTGACTCTTTGTGGCTCATTTGGTGGAGCCATCCTTGCAGAGCATTTGATGGGAAGAGGAGATATAAGCTTATATTGTGGTGATCATACCTATCAATTGAAGGGAATTCATATTTATATCCATGTCTGATGTTCACTTGCTGGCCAAATTTATCTGGTGAGTGCATTTGAATATCCCACTTTGGGTAGAGCACTACTTCTTTAATGAAGCACTTTATTTCACTGATTTATACAGTGTTTATACATTGGACTGATATCATTCATATTTCATTAATTATTTCAGTTGATTTTTGTTTTGGCATTCTTACAATTTTTTTTTTGGTCTTTCACATTTTTTGGACATTTATTTTGTATGTACACTGATGTTTTGGAATTTTATGAAATTAACAATTTATCGCTAGATTGATCAGTTAGCACCCTTTTTTTCATTTATTCTGATGAAGAAATTGGATTTTTTTAATTTCTTTATTGGATGTGTTTTATAGCAGCAAGTAAAAAATATTGTTTTTTTTTCAAAATTGTCGGTCTTTTATTGTTTATAGTGCAAAAAATTATGAAAAATAAAGGTGATCAAATAGCACCAAAAGAAAGCTCTATTTGTGGGAAGAAAAGAACATCAAATTTATTTGGGTGCGGTGTTGCAATAACGTGCAATTGTCAATTAAATCAATGCAGTGCAGTATACTAAAAAAAGAAAAAAAATTCCTGGACAGGAAGGGGGTAAATCTTCCGGAGCTGAAGTGGTTAAAGAGTTTTTAGATTTGCCTTAAACATATTTTCTTTTGGTTTAAAGATACATATTATAGGAAAGTTACTGGGGCAGCAGTGGGCACCAAATGTGCTCCAAGTTTTGCCAATTTAATCATGGCAGCCTGGGAGAATGAAATATACAGTTTGGCCCACATATATTTGGATATTTGGACACAGGCACACTTTTCATACTTTTGGTTTTGTATGCATCCAAATAAAATTAAAAGGAAACACTCGAAATGAATTTGAACTGCAGACTTTCAGCTTTAATTCAAGGGCTTGAACATAAATATCAAGTACAAGTTTTAGGAGCTGCAATCATTTTTATACACAGCCCCCCCCCCCCCATTTTCAGGGGCTCAAATGTAATTGGACAAATGAATATCATAAATAAAATGTTAATTTTTAATATTTTGTTCAGAATCCTCTACTGGCAATGACTGCCTGAAGTCTGGAACCCTTATGCCGCATACACGCGATCAGACTATCCGCCAGACAATCCGCCAGACTTTGCAGTGGAGGTCCGCCGGACTTTCCGAATAAGCAGACTTGCCCACACACGACCAGACTTTTTTAGACTAGGTCCAGCAGACAATCCACCGGACTTTCCAAATGAATGGACGTGCCCACACACAGAGTAAAGTCTGTTATTTTTGAACGTGACTCCAGGTAGACGGGACTAGCGAAGGAAGTCAATGTCCCCGCCTCCATCAGCGAGATTAACACCTAGCAAGCCCGTCGCCTGGTATGGATTTAAAGGGGAACCCCTACGCTGTAAAAATAGCGTGGGGGTCCCCCAAAAAGGCCATACCAGACCCTTATCCGAGCACACAGCCCAGCCGGTCAGGAAAGGGGGTGGGGACAAGCGAGCGCCCCCCCTCCTGAACCGTACCAGGCTGCGTGCCCTCAACATGGGGGGTGCAAAGCACCTTGTCCCTATGTTGATGAGCAGGGCCATTTTTAAGGCAGGGCAAAAGGGGCAGCTGCCCTGGGCCCTGTCGTTGTGAGGCCCAAAAGAGCTGCCTCATACTTGCCAACTTTCCCGGTTTAAATTATCTCATCCCTTGAGGTTTTAGTCCTGTGCTGTGTCCCAATATCTCAGTGTGAAGTGCTGCTACTAATGCTGATCAGCTCTGCCCTATTGTTATGTACAGATGACTCACCTGCAGACCCTGTGTTTACAAGTAAATTACCGGCATTCATATGTAAATAGCAGCAGCATTCATATGTAAATAGCGGCGGCCATTGGCATTGATATGTATAGCATGCCCCCATGAGGTCATATCCACAGTAATCTCTAGCAACCAATCAACAAGCAGAAATCATGTGCTGTAACCTCTAGCAACTAATGAGTGAGCCGTAATGTGTGCTGTAACCTCTAGCAACCAGTCAGTGAGCGGTAATGATACTCTGTAACCTCTGGCAACCAATCGCAATCGCTGCCTGATCTGATTCAGTAAACTGATTTTGAGTCTAGCTGCTATTTATTGTATGTCTCAGAGCAGGTGGAGAACAAAACTGCATGGGGGGGCCCCAAGAAAAGTTTTGCCCTGGGTCCAATCAATATTAAAGACGGCCCTGTTGATGAGGACAAGGAGCTCTTCCCGACAACCCTGGCCGTTGGTTGTTGGGGTCTGCGGGTGGGGGGCTTATTGGAATCCAGGAGCCCCCTTTAATAAGGGGGCCCCCAGATTCCAGCCCCCCACCCTATGTGAATGAGTATGGGGTACGATGTACACCTACCCATTCACCTGGGGGGAAAATGTACATAAAAAACACACAACATAGGTTTTTTAAGTAGTTTATTCATTAGCTTCGGGGGTCTTCTTCCGGCTTTGGGGGTCTTCTTGTCGGCTCCTCTGCTATCATCTGCTCTTTTACTAGAGGAGGAGCCCGGCTTTCTCCTTCGTCGTCGCTGCCGTCCGGGGGTCTTCTTCTGACTTCAGGGGTCTTCTTCCAACTTAGGGGGTCTTGTCCCGCTCTTCAGTTCTTCTGCCGGGCCTCCACAATCTTCTTACAGCTCTTTTACTAGCGTTGGCCCGGTCTTGTCTTCTTCTTCTTCTCCCTTCTTCCGATATTGACACAACGCTCTCTCTGGCCGTAATGACAGGGACACACTGCGCGGCGACTTATATAGGCATAAGGGGGGGTCACCGGGTGATGTGGTGATTCCACATAGTGACCCTTCCCCTTATGATGTCACAGTCCCAGCATCCCCTGGGACTGTGACATCACCCGGTGACCCCGCCCCTTATATAAGTCGCTACGCAATGTGTCCCTGTCATTATGGCCAGAGAGAGGATCATGCCAACATCAGAAGAAGGAGGAAGAAGAAGAAGAAGAAAGTAGGAGGGAGGAGGAGGCAAAGGCGGCAAAAGCAAGACCAGGCCAACGCTAGTAAAAGAGCTGTAAGAAGTTAGCGGAGGCCCAGCAGAAGAACCGAAGAGTGGGACAAGACCCCCAAAGTCAGAATAAGACCCCCAGAGCTGACTAATAAACAAATTTAAAAACCTGTGTTGTGTGTTTTTTATGTACATTTTTTCTCCCAGGTGAATGGGCAGGGGTACATCGTAATCCATACTCATTCACATAGGGTGGGCGGCCATAATCTGGGGGCCCCCTTATTAAAGGGGGCTCCCGGATTCCGATAAGCCCCCCACCCGCAGACCCTGACAACCAATGGCCAGGGTTGTCGGGAAGAGGCCCTTGTCATCATCAACATGGGCACAAGGTGCTTTGGGGTGGGGGGCCGCAGGGCCCCCCTTCCCCAAAGCACCCACCCATGTTGAGGGCAAGCGGCCTGGTACGGTTCAGGAGGGGGGGGCGCTCGCTCGTCCCCACCCCCTTTCCTGACCGGCCAGGCTGCATGCTCGGATAAGGGTCTGGTATGGACTTTGGGGGGACCCCCACACCGTTTTTTCGGCCTAGGTGTTCCCCTTTGAAACCATACCAGGCGACGGGGCTCGCGAGGTGTCAATCTCGCCGATGGAGGCGGCGACATTGACTTCCTTCGCTGGTCCCGTCTACCTGGAGTCACATTTAAAATGAACGGACTTTACGCCGTGTGTGGGCAAGTCCGTTCATTTGAAAAGTCCAGCGGACTAGCACACAGACAGGCGGATTGTCCGGCAGACAATTTTGAGTCAAAACTTCGTTGTCCACTGGTCTTTTGGGAAGAAACGTCCTCCGGAGCCCACACATGGGCAAATTGTGCAGCTGACCAGAGTCAACTAAGTCATCCGGATAGTCCGATCGTGTGTATGCGGCAATAGACATTACCAAAGACTGGGTTTCCTCCTTCCTCATGCTCTACCAGGCTTTAACTGTAGCTGTCTTCAGTTGCTCTTTGTTTGCGGGTCTTTCTGCTTGTAGTTTTGCCTTCAGCAAGTGAAATGCATGCTCAATTGGGTTAAGATCAGGTAATTGACCCGGCCATTGCAGAATATTCCACTTATTTTCCTTCAAAAGCTCCTGGGTTGCTTTTGCAGTGTGTTTTGGATCATTGTTCATCTTTACTGTAAAGCGCCACCCAATCAACTTTGCTGCATTTGGCTGAATCTGGGATGACAGTATATCTCATAACACTGCATAATTCATCCGGCTGCTTATGCCTTCTGTCACAACATCAATCTACATCTTTGACCCAGTGCCACTGGAAGCCATGCATGCCAATGCCATTACACTGCCTCTACCATGTTTTACAGATAACAATGAGTGCTTTGGATCATGGGTAAGGATGAGCTCCGGCGTGTTCGCACACTCCACATGCAGAGCCTGCCAGGAAGACGGCGCAGCGCTGTGCTAATAACAGGCAGTGAGCCATTGCCCCTATGAAGAAAGCTGCAGAGATCGGGAAATGTCTCACTGCCTGTGATTAGCGCAGTGCTGCGCCGACTTCCTGGCGGGGTCTGCACGTGGAGTGTGCGAACACGCCGGAGCTCATCCCTAATCATGAGCTGTTCCAAGCTTTCTCCACACTTTTTTCTTCCCGTCATTTTGATACAGATTAATCTTATCCATCCAAAGAATGCTTTTCCAGAAGTGGTCTGGCTTTTTTAGATGTTTTTTGCCAAAGTCTAAAAGTCACTTTTCTATTCTTCAGGCTTATGAATGGTTTGCACCTTGTGGTGAACCCTCTGTATTTGCTCTCATGAAGTCTTCACTTGATTGTAAACTTGGCAATGATACGCCCAGTGGCGGAATTATCAGGTTTGCAGCAGTTGCATTTGCGACTGGACCCTGCAGTTCTGTCACTTCAGGGGGGCCACCCCCCTCAATACCACTGCTGCTGCCAAACCCTCTCAGCACCACCGCTACCACCCCCTCAACCCTACCACCTATGCCACCGCTGCCACCCCCCCTCAACATCACTGCTGCCACCCCCTCAACACTACCACTGCTGCTACCCCCTAAATAATACCATGCCACCCCTGCCACACCCCTCAAAGCCGCCGCTGCCAGCCCCTCCAACACCACCGCTGCCACTCCCCTCAACACTATCACTGCCACCCCCCTCAATACCACTGCTGCTGCCACCTCCCCTCAATACCACCGCTACCTCCCCCTCAACACTACCAATGCTGCCATTCCCTCTTAACACTACCACTGCCACCCCCCCTCAACACCACCACCACTGCCACTGATGCCACCCCCCCTCAACACCACCACCACTGCCACTGATGCCACCCTCCCCAACACCCCATCAAAAAAAAAGTATCAAAATCATGCTTTTTCTGGGGGGGGGGGGCCTTCGTGATTTCTTGCACCGGGCCCTGAACTTTCTAGTTATGCATCTGGATACACCCACCTCCTGGAGAGTGTCCTTCACTTGTCTGGATGTTGTGAATGGGTTTTTCTTTACCATAGAGAGGATCCTGCAATCATCCACCTCTGTAGTCTTCCATGGACGTCCAGGACTTTTTATGTTGCTAAGCTCACCAGTGCATTCTTCTTTCCTCAGAATGTACCAAACTGTTGATTTGGCCACTCCTAATGTTGCTGCTATCTTTCTGATGGATTTGTTTCATTTTTGAAGCCTTATAATGGTCTGTTTCACTTACATGGGCAGCTCCACATGTTGTAGGTTCACAGCAATAGATTTCAACTGCAAATACCACACTTAGAATCAACTTGTAGCGGCCATAACCCGTTGCAGGGCGGCCTTGACTTAATGGGCTTCCCAGTTACCTTCTCTTGGCCTGCTCTTCCACTTCTAGGAGTTCCCAGGGTTGATACCCAACGACTTGTACACTGACACAGATGAAGTCCTTTCAAAAAGGTTTTATTTTGCAGTAGAACTTTCAATTAACACAGTTTCTTAGGGAAGAGTGGGCACGGGTGAAGAACTCAGGCACCTTGAACTGCAGGTCTAGCAAAGTCTCTATTTCCACCCAGAGAGTAGCCACTCGCAGCTGGGTACTTCAAGGCTGAACAGATCTCTAGCCAGAGATCATGGCAGTCAGCACGTTGACTCAAAACTTGAACAGTGTCAGAAACCATGAAACAGACGGAGACCGAAGTACAATCAAATCACACTTGTTTATTAATAAAAATAAAAAGGTAAATAGAAAAAAGCATAGTCAAGCATAGCCAGAGTCCAGAAGCCAGATCGGGTAGTCAGCCAGTCCAAAGTTCATTAACCAGAACGGGTAATCAGCCAGGCCAGAAGTCAGGGATCCAAGGAGAGCAACTGCAAGCAGGATAAGAAGCCAGGAGGGATGTCAGCAAGCCAGTCTTGAAACAAACAGCAGGAGATGGTTCCTTGTGATGTGACCAACGCGAAGGCAAAGGAAAAAGTGAGCTGGAAGGCTTTAAATAGGCAGGTCAGACGAGCATCATCCGGAACAGCTGGTAACTGTGGAAAGAGAAGAGAGCTGGCAATTAGCTGACAGCTGAGCGGCCAGCTCAGAGGAGAAAGGGCTAAGCCAGCCCTGACAAACAGACAACTAAGAGTAAACAGGAACCTTTTTCCTCCGTACCTTGAATGTTTCCCATCTCCTTTATGGTACTGGAAAAGTGTGAATTCGTCTATGTCCTTCTCAACTCAGCAACCAGGCACTTCTCAGTATGCCACTTGTCGGCCCTCCTCCGAAGAGTCCTCCTCCGGTCACTTCCACGAGCTGCGGGGTCCCTCCAAGCCGAGAGCACACCCAGATACTTTGAATCCTCCCTCAGTTACTGTGCCTCCGACCAGCGGGTTCCGAGACTCGGTAACAGGCGGATCCCTACCCCAGACCAGGCAGGTCTATCAGGGGCCACTGACAGGAACATGTTGCTGGGTGTCGAACACCCCGTGACCGGGACCCCTCACGGGGCTACCCCGGTCCTGGAACCAGACCAGACCACACGGGTCTCTCGAACAACTCCGGAACCCCGAACACGTGACCCACACCCCTTTAAGTACCCCTTCCCAGACTCCTCAGCGGGGTCCGGCACTCCCACTGATTGGCTCCGAGAAGGCCGATACCCAAACATCCAACCAGACTTGGTTCTAGAAAAAATAGAAAAATATGCGCTTAGTAAAAACCAATAAAAAATAAGCAGCTGAACACCATAACCAGGATACTGGGCACAAAGAAAACAGAAGAAATAAAGTGCAGCGCTTGGCCACTAAATGTGAATGTGACCTGACAAATTGTACAAAAAAATAAATATAAATAAAAAAAACTGTGAAATCAAATACACAAATAATGTGAAAAAAATCTTAATGAAAAAATCTTAAACTCAAGTGTCCAATGAGATAATAAAACAAACTGTGAATTCAAATGACCATGTGTAAATTGATGCAAAAAAAAAATTATATATAAGTAATGTCCTGTGTAAATATGAAGCAGAAGTAGCTGAAACTTGTTCATTCAATAAAATAGTACTTGACCACGTGGACCCTTCACCTCTAAACACTAATAGATGGAGGCTTACCAGATCCTCAGTGGCCCCCTGTTAGGGGAGGTCAAACTGCACAGATTCGATCACGAATCACATAACGTCTCGATAACCAGATGCCGGAGATCGTCCCAATCGTTAGGATGTCCCGTGATCTGCAGACCCGCTCGGATGCTCTCAGCACGCCTCCAAACGACGTATCACCATAGAGAAACAAAATGCGCCAAATCGTGTGATATAGTTTCAACAGGATTTATTTAAACCGAATAATCAAGCGCTTAAAATGACTCCACCGAGTCATAAGAAAAAAGATACAGATACCGTTTAAAAAAGCGAACGAAATGCTAGCAAGGTTAAAAAAACTCATCAACGTGAGTTAGTAATGCGAACGCAGATGCACAATGGGTGTGAGCGTGGCTACCCGACGATCGTTTCGTCAAAGATCTGACGTCATCAGGGGTACGCCCACACCATTGTGCCAAAGCTTTTTATAGCCTACTGATAAGGAAAGGAGCCCTGCCATAGGTTAAAACGAACGCTCCATCACGGGCTTAATATACTAACCACCGGAAGTATTAAACATTCGAACGGGGTAAGTGTCACAAAATAATCAAGTTAGTAAAACGGCCGTATAACAATACAAACCGATGGGGATATTTAAATATCTAAATTTCTGTTTATGAAGAACTTAAAAATGGAAATTAAAAAATGCTAAAAAATAAAAAATGAAAAATAAGAGATGTCGCCATCTAGTGGTTAGAAAAATAACTCCAATTAAACAATAGTTATATGTCTAAACCAGCTACCCATCATTACCAATAGTCTATTTACAAAATAGCCTTGTTGATAAACAAATAAAAAAAATTTAATTAAAATTAAAAACATTAACATTTCTTTGAATAGTGAGGTACAGCTCACATTCCAAAAAGACATAATAACCAAATTCAGTACAACATATCTATCAAAGTACTTAAATTTTGTTCACCAGTCAGCATTTGATAAAAGTAACCACTGTAACGGGCCAAGGAGAAGGACATCAACCGTTGTTAATAAAACAGTTGATGTCCCACTCCACATTAAGCCCCCCAGGACTGTGCGTGTCCAATTTATATATCCAATTAGTTTCAGCTCGTGAAATGGTACGCTTCGCATTACTGCCGCGCCAATGAGGCACATATTTTTCAATAGCTAAAAAAGTGGTACCTCTCGGCTCATGATTATGTTTCAAGTCATAATGTTTACTCACATTATGCTTATCAAAGCCCTTGCAGATATTAGTTATGTGCTCACCCAGACGTATATGTAACATACGAACTGTGCGTCCCACATATTCTAAACCACAGGGACACCTGAGGAGATACACAACACACTTAGTGGAACATGTAATAAAAGTTTGGATAGGATATGTGAGCCCCGTGCCACTTGAAGTGAACTCTGTGAATCTTCTCCCCCGTAATGCATTCAACTTACAGGCTCTACATTTGCCACACGGAAAAAAACCTTTTAGATCGCCAAAAAAGGTTGGTCTCGTAAGGGGGTCTGGGACGTTAGGAGCAATCATGTTCCTCAAATTAGTGGCACCCCTGAAGATAACATTTGGTCTATCTGATAACAAGGGGCCTAGGACACGATCATTCTTTATAACTGGGCAATGTTTTTTTATAATCCTTTTAATGGCCCAGTGCTGACTAGAAAAAATTGTGATAAAATCTAGACCATAATTGTCCGCACTGTCTGCCCTTGGTTGCTTATCAACCAATAGTGATTGACGATCCCTATTTCCAACCTCAACAATAATAGAGTCGAGAGTGTCACCATCATATCCCTTGGCCACAAATCTATTTTACTTTCAATATGTTTTTATTCACTATGCGAAGTCAGACAACAAGATAATATCACAAAAAATACAATCAGTAAACATCAGATCTTAAAGATGTGATTTTCAACATAAACATCAGTTAGGTCCTCCGACAGTGTAATTGGGAGTGCAGTTTCTCAAAACTGTAAATTGAACATAAACTATATGTGACAAAAATATTGATGAACTGCACATTACTTAGCAAACTAGAAGAGTATAGTGCTTTATCGCCCAGGTCTTGAAATATGCCCCACATTCTGCCATGCCCATTTACACCTCACCCAGGGAGCCGTTTAGGCCCGTTTTGTCAGGGGCGGTGATAGCGCAGGGAAAAGAACAGGGTGAGGGGGGAAAAAAAAGGGGGGGCAGTTCCCTTGCGCCCTTCTGCCGTGAGTATCAACATCATAGAGTTGCGCCTGATATCAAGTCATCTTTTATTTCTAAGATTGTCTTGCTGGACAGTAAATATGGAGAAGAAAAAGGAAAGACATAAAAGAGGAAAAAGACAAGGAAGAGGGAAAGGAGGGAAAAAGAAGAAGAGAGAAAGGGAGGGTCAACCAGTGGTAAATCACAAGGGAGATACATATCTGATCCACGGGTCCCATATCATATCGAATTTCTTGGTATTATTATGGAGGGTCCAGGTGAGTCTATCGTTAACCATGATCCAGTTAAGCTTAGTTTTCACAGAGTCAAGAGGAACCATCGACTGCTTCCAATATCTAGCTATGGTTATCCTGGCAGCTAAAATTATATATATTATTCGTTTTGAGGATTTTTTAGGAACTCCATCAGGGAGTTTTTGGAAAAGTGCAATTTCCGGGGCTCTACGAATATTAACCCCAGTTACTGTGTATATGAGGTTAAATATACGAATCCAAAATCTAGTAATCGTCGGGCACTGCCACCAAATGTGGTACATTGTACCCACCTGGCTACACCGTCTAAAGCACATGGGAGATGCAGATGGGTGCATCTTAGCAATCCTGGTTGGTACTAAATACCATCGAAGGAGGGTTTTATAATTAGCCTCAATCGGTGTTGTGTTAATGGATACTTTATATAAAGCATAAGCTATGTCTTGCCAGTCGGACAGTTCAAAAGTAGTGTTCAAGTCCCATTCCCAATGAGTCATATAGGGGAGTTTAGTATTTGGATCCGTAATAGCGGCATAAACAGTAGATATACGTCCCCGTAATAGGTCCTTTGATTGACAAGACAATTCAAAATTTGTAAGTGTAAACGGTCCATCTAGCAAACAGTTTAGTACGTATAAAGGAGATAATTTGATTACACCTAAACAGTTCGCTAGAGGGCATTTGCATTGTCTCTGTGAAGTACTGTAACGAGTGAGGTCGGTTCCCCTCTAGATAGTCAACTATCCTTAGGAGTCCTTTATTAAGCCACCATTGAAATACCTGTGGAGTCAAGCCAGGGGAGAATTCTGGATTACAGAACACCGGGGCCAATGGGGTATGCGGAGATGATAGCGGTTTACGATGTTGCACCCTGTCCCAGACCTCCAGGGAGTGAGACAGGGTGTGGCACAGAATGGGAGGGCGATGGGGACTAGGCAGCCACATCAAGGAGCCAATAGTAAAAGGGTGGCACGAGAGAGCTTCAATAGACACCCAAAGGGGTAGAGGCCCCTTAGCCGTAGTGTATGAAAGCTGTGTTATTTGAGCTGCTTGATAATAAGCTTGTAAATTAGGGAGGCCAAGCCCACCGCATGCTTTTGAGGCGTGTAACGTTAACTTATTCATGCGAGGTTTCTTATTACCCCAAATAAAGCGGAGAACATCCATTTGTAGGTGTTGTAGTTCTCTCCTCGGGACTGCAATGGGTAAGGTTCTAAAATAATAGAGTAGTCTGGGAAGAAATGTCATCTTAATAGAATTAATTTTGCCAAACCAAGACAAGGGATAGTCCGCCCACCGCCGGAGATCCTCCCGCAGTCGGCGAAAAAGTGGGGGATAATTAGCCCTATATAAAGTGTCGATCGAGGATGTCAGCTGGATGCCTAAGTATGGAATAGAGGTTGAGGTCCATTGAAAATTATAGGTGTGTCGCAACTGTTGTTCTACTAAGGGGGGCAAGGAGACATTAAGGGCCATCGTTTTCTGAGTGTTTAAAGTGAGTCCTGAAAGCTGGGAGAACTGGTAAAATAGGGACAACAGAGTAGGTAAAGTGACTGCAGGGTTAGTAACATACATGAGAACGTCATCGGCAAACAGAGAACATTTATGTTCCTGCTGTCCACAACATATTCCATGGATTCGAGGATGGGATCGAATTGCGACAGCTAAAGGCTCAATTGCCAATGCAAAAAGCAATGGGGAAAGTGGGAAACCCTGCCTTGTGCCACGTCGAATAGGAAATGAGGGGGATCTATAACCCCGAATAGCGACCTGGGCCGACGGTTTGCTGTAGAGTTTTTGCAACAGCGAAATAAAAACAGAACTGAAATCAAAGGCCCTGAGGATAGTAAATAAGTATTCCCAGTTTAGACTATCAAAGGCCTTGTGGAGGTCCAATGATAGCACTAACAGTTCCCGAGACCCAGGAGCATCCCATTGAGAACGAACTGCGGAGATCAACGCTATAGAGCGGCAAATTTGGTCTAAGGTTTGGCATTGGTTTATATAGCCGGAATGGTCTTTGTGAATATATTGTGGTAAAAAAGCACCTAATCGTAATGCTAATAATTTCGTAAGAATTTTGAGATCACAATTAATCAGTGATATAGGGCGGTAATTAAGAATATCTGTGGAATCTTTGTTTGGTTTAGGTATGACACTAATGTGGGCCCTATTTTTGTCTGGAGGTACTTCGCCACCGTCTCGCAAGGAATTAATATAGAGGGCCATATGGGGGACCAGATATTCAGAATTTTTTTTATAATAACTATTGGGGAGGCCGTCAGGGCCAGGCGATTTATGCAGAGACAATAACTTAATAGTATGGCATATTTATTCACAAGTGTTGGTTTTTTCCATAATTTCCCTATGAGATTCCGTGAGAGACGGTAGCGATACAGTGCTCAAGAAGTTGTTGATAGAAGCAGACACACTGCCCTGGGTTGGGGCATACAGGGTAGTATAGAAATCCTGGAATTCACTAAGGACATCTTGAGGGTTTTGAGAGAAATTACCCCCCGAGAGTCTAATTTTAGGGAGGGCCGTATGCGTATGTTTAGGGGTAAGTTTTCACGCTAACAACTAGCCTGGGCGGTCACGCCAGGTAAAAAATCTATGGTTGGCCCAACGAAGGCATTTCTCTGCCTTTGTAGTAAGGCATATATTAAGTTCGGTACGGGCCTGTTCAAGCTTAAGCAGCAACTCTGGATGTGGGGATCGTTTATGTTGGGTAGCTAGGGTTTGATATTCTTTAGTTTTGGTCAGGATCATTTCATTGTTAGCTTTATTAAGTCTGGATGCTAATTGAATCAGGGAGCCTCGTATTGAGGATTTATGTGCCGCCCAGTTAATAGCAGGATTGGTGTCCTCTGCCTTATTGACTTCAAAATATGCTTTTAGGTGGGCAATAATATCCGTGCAGTAAGATTCGTTACTGAGGACAGATTCATTTAGCCTCCAGTGGGACTTCGCTAACTTGAACGTTATATTAGAAAACAGTAGTACTACTGGATCATGGTCAGACCAAGGTGTCGATACAATTTTGGCTGCAGTCAATTTGGGTAACAATCCCGAGATGAGAAACACATGGTCGATACGCGAGTAGCGATTATGAGCCCTAGAAAAGTGAGAATAATCGCGAGTGGTAGGGTTGGCTTCCCTCCAAGCATCGACTAAGTCATAATGATGCAATAACTGTGCAAAAATTCGGCTATGTTTGGGAGGGGATCGAAGATGAGACAAATGTGATTTATCTAAAATGTGGTCCAGTGCTAAATTAGAGTCCCCGGCCAGGATCACATCTCCTTCAAATTCCTGCGCTAAAGACCGGAGCAAAGCCTTAAAAAATGCTACTTGATTCGTGTTGGGGGCATAGTAAACCAAAATTGTCACTAAATTATTCCCCAGGTGACCCTTAACCATTAGATACCTCCCCTCCTGATCCCGCAATACTTTAGACTCAGTAAATGAAAGTCGCCGCGACAAACAAAGTGCTACCCCTTGTTTTTTTTCCCCAGCATTAGCAAAGTAACATACGGGGTAATCCTTATGTATATAGCGGGGGGTGAAGGAGGAAGCAAAGTGTGTTTCCTGAAGACCTACAATATCCGCACCCAGTGATTTGTAATAATTAAATACCTGAATCCGTTTAGACGGGGAGCCCCCCGTACATTATGAGACAGCAGTCGAATGGTTCCAGTCAAGTCAGTTAAGCGGGACATGGTGTAAAATGTAAACAGTCATGATAGACAGACTCACCCACCGATGATAATGTGTGGACCCTTCCAATGACCAAGAGCACCTCTGGTTGACCCTCAAAAAGAAAAGAGAAAAAATAGTGAAGACTAGAAAGAGAGTAAAAAAGAAAAAGGAAAAGTCGACACATGGGCTTGACAACACCCAGTATCAACATGGATAACATAGGAAAAAACATTGAGCAACAGAAACTAAACATAGTTTAACTACGTAGTCCAGAACCTAGTTCTGGGAGTGTGGGAGTCTCCACCAAAGACGAACAATGGGGAGAGTCCTATCAACAGGGAGAGTGCATAGCCACCTCCCGGCACAAATGTGAAATAGTATTACGCCCTTAAATATATACCTGAAAAACTTGAATAAAACAAAGATCACAAATAGCAACCTGAACGGGAAAAAAAAACCCAATCAACAAGAAAAAAGAACCACAGTCGGTAGCTAATGTCCTATATTAGGACCACAGAGAAGCTACCGCTTGAAAAAAAAAAAAACCAAACCGCAGGAAAAAAAGAAAAAATATAAGAAAAAATATAAGTATATATACTCTTTCTATTCTCCCTTCCTTCCTGAGTCTGTCCTTCTTGTGCATTCAAGAAAAAAAAAAAAAAAAAAAAAAAAAGAAAGTTTCTCAGGTAACTCGGCGTGGTATTGCGGATTTCCTCGAAGTCGGGGAAGACCAGAGAGGTGAAAGCGGAGGGGGAGGGTCGTTAGCTTTTGACAGGTCAGGAGATGACAGGGTCTGAGTAATAAATCCCAACTTCAGCAAAAAAATTTCACCATCTGTAAACGTACAGAAAGCATACGATCGATTGTTATAATTGAACTGTAGTCGGAAGGGGTAGTTCCAGCGATATCGAATATTGCGTTGAATCAAAGGGGAAAGCAGTGGATTAAACGCCCTCCTTTTCTGAATGGTAGCTTGTGAAATGTCCGCAAAGATTTGGATGCGATGGCCTTCGACTTCCAAATCTGGGCGGTCCCTGGCATATCGCATGACCGCTTCTTTAACACCAAAGAAATGGGGTTTTACAATCACGTCTCGGGGAGGTCCATCAGGTTTCAGAGGGACCAAAGCTCTATGGATGCGATCAATTTCCATGTGGATGCCATCGATCTCTGGGACCGCCAATTGCATCAAAGAAGAAGTGAAAGAAGCCACATCTTTAACTGATTCCGGTAAGCCACGGATGTGGAAATTGTAACGTCTGGCACGATTCTCCAGGTCATCGATTCTATGGTAGGCTTCCTCTAAACGATCGTGGAGCTCAGTAATCCTGTTAGAATTCTGTGTGACTCTGTGGACGGTGTCATCAACTTTGGATTCTATGCTATCCAACCGACATCCTAAGTTGTGGAAATCTTGCTTCA
This sequence comes from Lithobates pipiens, assembly GCF_037356315.1. Classification (NCBI taxonomy): domain Eukaryota; kingdom Metazoa; phylum Chordata; class Amphibia; order Anura; family Ranidae; genus Lithobates; species Lithobates pipiens. The sequence goes on along the minus strand of NW_027507785.1, from coordinate 259,731,751 downwards.
GATCAGAAGCCAGTTTGGATGTAGCTTTCTCTAGCTCCTTTTTCAGCATATCTGCAAAGAGAGCGAGGAGGATAGTGTCTGGGAAATACGGTAATGGTGCAGGCAAAGGGTCAGGGGATCCCTCAGGGCTATCGGGATCCATATCTTGGCCACTGGTCTGGCTGAGGAACATGTCAGTCATGTCTTTTTCCAAGGCAGACGAGGCATGGGAAGCAGGGCTTGGAGATTGCATAGAAGCCTGGGACAGGGATCTGACAGGGCTGGATGCAGGACAGGGACGGTCCGTCGGCTCACCTGAGGATGGAGAGGCTGTAAGGGAGCCCATACAGAGAGATTCGCGGCCGGATGACTGTCCTCTGTGGCTGTGCTGTTCCTGTCTGCTCCCTGTGTGTTTGCCGGTCGCCATCTTGGATTTTCGGCCTGACCCACAAGGCGGGTGTAAACTGCCGCCATAAGCCTTCCCCACCGATCGGGTAAACATAGGGGTGCGATCCGCTCTATCTGTGCCCGCTGTCCCATTCTTGTACTGGGACGAGTGGGCCGGTGGGCAGCGTAAGTATGCTCAATGCGCCGGGAGTGTGCGGAGCGGTCTAAGCTTGCATCCGCTCCAGCCGCCCGCGCATGCGCTCCTCCACAAATCTATTTTTAAGAATTGATGCCTCCCTATAGAAATCTTCAGGAATGGTACAATTACGCTTTAAACGCAAAAATTTACCTTTAGGTACAGCCGACAACCATGATTTATGATGGCATGAATCCAAAGGAATATAGCTGTTCCTATCAGTCTTTTTAAAAAAACGTAGTGGTGACTATTTTGTTTTCCACAATGGAGATTTTTAAGTCCAAAAAATGGATATCAGTGGGGCTCAATATATGTCTAAGGACTATGCCTCGATCATTGCTGTTCAGATGGGAAAGAAAGAGCTCTGCAGATGTGCTGTCAGCATCCCATATGAACAGGATATCATCAATTAATCTTTTCCAGGCCACCAACTCTGGCGGCCTATTCCCCAAAACAGTGTCCTCCTCCTATTTTGCCATAAAGAGGTTGGCCATGCTGGGAGCAAATTTAGCTCCCATGGCCACCCCCTTTACTTGCAGAAAATGGGCTCCTTCATGCCAAAAATGATTACACGTCATAGCAAAAAGAAGTAATTCTAAAATAAAATTATGCTGGGTGACTGAGATGGTATTCTCCTGAACTAAAAAATTTTGTACTGCATCGTAACCCAATTGATGGGAAATGGCCGTGTATAACGAGGCTACATCAGCCGTAACCAACAAATAAGTGGATTTCCATTCCACAGATCGTAAGACATTAATAACATGTTTAGTATCCCTCAAAAAAGAAGGGGTACCCATCACCAGTGATTGTAGATAACAATCTATATACTTCCCTATACGGGAAGTTACAGAGTCAATACCACTGATGATGGGCCGCCCTGGAGGATTGCTCAAAGACTTATGAATCTTTGGCAGTAAGTAGATAATTGGCAAACGAGGCACTAGGGGAACCAAAAATTCCTTCTCTTTTTTATTTAAAATACCTATATCAAATCCTTTATTAATGAGTTCTTTTAGTTCACGTTTAAACATTATGGTAGGGTCCATAGGTAATGGGGAATAAGTGTCAGGGTCAGATAGAATCCTAGTCATCTCACTAGTGTACATTTCTTTGTCTAGGATTACAATTGCGTCCCCTTTATCCGCCGAACGGACCACTATATCCTTTCTGTTACATAATGCGTTGAATCCTGCCTTAAAATCCTGTGCAGGTTGGACTGGTTTCAACCTCAAATCATTAAGGTCTTTAATTACCAAATCACGAAAAACTTTTATATTAGGTGCCGTATTATTAGGAGTGTTAAAAAGGGAGGCATTTAACAGGCCCGAATGAACAATCATTGTTGATTCCCTAGCTAATAGTCGAGTAGGGTTACTCATAATGTATCTTTTTATGTTTAATTTACGCGTATATTTTTGGATGTCAATAAAGGTCTGAAATCTATTGAGATTGCGTGGAGGTGCAAATTTCAGGCCTTTACTGAGGGTTGTTAACTCTTCCTTTGATAACTCTTTAGTACTAAGATTAATAATACCACTACTGTCTACATCCTTCTCCTTTTTGGAGTGAAGACGTTTGCCCCCTCTGTACCCTCTCTTGTGTCCCTATATAATAGGGACAAGAAAGATTATAAGGATAATGTGGTTTAAATTGCAGGTATCTATTGAGAATTCTGGCCCACCACCAGCTGGGGTTGATTTGAATTCACAACCCCCCACTGTCTATAATATGGTAGCAAGTGGTGGGAGCGTTGTTGATCCTTATTCCTTACGGGGGCCCCCACATCAGGTTTCTCCAGCCTATTCTGGACGTTAGAGGGGTCCACAATCACAGCCGCACCCTTATTCCAATAGAGGATGGGGTGGTAGGGGAAATCCAAATCACCATCAACATTCAACCCCAGGTGGCCCTCCCCCACCTTGGAGGTTTAGGGGTGAAAAACCTTTTTTTCATGGTAGAAATAGAAGTAGAGATGTGAGACCTCCCCCTGATGTGAGGGATGTAGGGACCAATTACAGAGTTGATACCTCTAACAGATATGCTCCCCTTATGAGTGAGGCAATGAGGCACCCCGGGCCCTCTAGTAGATTTGGTGGTTCACAACCCCCATATGATCATCCCTCAGTAGGAAACCATTACCAACAGGGTTTTCAGGAGGGGACGCGGGGTGGACACAAAAGAAACGGGGACACAAGAGAGGGTGCAGAGGGGGCAAACGTCTCATGCCAAAAAGGAGAAGGATGTAGACAACAGTAGTGGTATTATTAATCTTAGTACTAAAGAGTTATCAAAGGAAGAGTTAACAACCCTCAGTAAAGGCCTGAAATTTGCACCTCCATGCAATCTCAATAGATTTCAGACCTTTATTGACATCCAAAAATATATGCGTAAATTAAACATAAAAAGATACATTATGAGTAACCCTACTCGACAATTAGCTAGGGAATCAACAATGATTGTTCATTCAGGCCTGTCAAATGCCTCCCTTTTTAACCCTCCTAATAATACGGCACCTAATATAAACGTTTTTCGTGATTTGGTAATTAAAGACCTTAATGATTTGAGGTTGAAACCAGTCCAACCTGCACAGGATTTTAAGGCAGGATTCGACTCATTATGTAACAGAAAGGATATAGTGGTCCGTTCGGCGGATAAAGGGGGCACGATTGTAATCCTAGACAAAGAAATGTACACTAGTGAGATGACTAGGATTCTATCTGACCCTGACACTTATTCCCCATTACCTATGGACCCTACCATAATGTTTAAACGTGAACTAAAATAACTCATTAATAAAGGATTTGATATGGGTATTTTAAATAAAAAAGAGAAGGAATTTTTGGTTCCCCTAGCGCCTCGTTTGCCAGTTATATACTCATTGCCAAAGATTCATAAGTCTTTGAGTAATCCTCCAGGGCGGCCCATCATCAGTGGTATTGACTCTGTAACTTCCCGTATAGGGAAGTATATACAGTGCCTTGCGAAAGTATTCGGCCCCCTTGAACTTTTCAACCTTTTGCCACATTTTAGGCTTCAAACATAAAGATATAAAAAAAAATTTTTTGTGAAGAATCACCAACAAGTGGGACACAATTGTGAAGTGGAACGGAATCTATTGGATAATTTAAACTTTTTTAGCAAATAAAAAACTGAAAAGTGGTGCGTGCAAAATTATTCGTCCCCTTTACTTTCAGTGCAGCAAACTCACTCCAGAAGTTCAGCGAGGATCTCTAAATGATCCAATGTTGTCCTAAATGACTGATGGTGATAAATAGAATCCACCTGTGTGTAATCAAGTCTCTGTATAAATGCACCTGCTCTGTGATAGTCTCAGGGTTCTGTTGAAAACGCAGAGAGCATCATGAAGACCAAGGAACACACCAGGCAGGTCCGTAATACTGTTGTGGAGAAGTTTAAAGCCGGATTTGGATACAAAAACATTTCGCAAGCTTTAAACATCCCAAGGAGCACTGTGCAAGCGATCATTTCTCGTGGAATGTGCCGTAACCGCCTCAGGAGGAGCCAAGCCCTTCTCTTTATAAGCCCACTGGATCGCTTGAACCACCCACGTGGAGATGGATCTGACCGAAGCCCTAAGGCCTTTGCTTTTACCATGAAAAAGAACAAAAAGGTAATCTGATTGCCGGAAAGAAGCTGTCGCCTCCAGGTATCGTTTCAGAATAACTCCCATGTCGAGAGGATGAAGATCCTGACTCCAAGCAGAATTAAAGGTAGTAAGAGTAATATCCTGATTTTCGTGGAAGACTGAGGTAACCTTTGGATTCGACCCCAGCATTGGCACTAGGACCACTCTGTCAGGGAAAAATGTGAGGAAAGGTTCCTTTGATCCTAAAGCCGCGTACACACGGGCGGACTGTATGGCCTACTTAGTCCGTCATACAATCCGACGGACAGTCCGTCATACTTTCGAATGAACGGACTTGACCACACACGGCACTTTTTGAGCGGACTAATACGGCGTACTAAGTCCGCCGTACTATCCGCCCTACTTTTGAAATGAACGGACTCGCCCACACACGCGGAGGAAAGTCCGCTCATTTCGAGCGCGTCTCCAGGTAGGCGGGGCCCGCGAAGGAGACGTCGCTTGCCCCGCCGCCTGGTATGGACTTAAAGGGGAACCCCAACGCCGACAAAAAATCGGCGTGGGGGTCCCCCCAAGTCCACAACAGACCCTTGTCCGAGCACGCTACCCGGCCGGCCAGGAAAGGGGGGCGAGCGAGTGCCCCCCTCCTGAGCCGTACCAGGCCGCGTGCCCTCAACATAAAAAACACAACACACGAGATAAAATGCTTTATTGCACAGCTCCGGGGGTCTTCCATCTTCGGGGGTCTTCTCGCCGGACTCCTCCGCTATCTTCTTGTAGCTCTTTTGCTAGCGGAGGAGTCCGGCTTTCTTCCTCGCCGCCGGCCTCTTCTCCCGACTTCGGGGGTCTTGTCCCCCTCTTCGGCTCTTCTGCCGGGCCACCGCGCCTTCTTATAGCTCTTTTACAGGCGGTGGCCCAGGCTTCTTTCGCCGCCGCCGCCTTCCGTTCTTCTTCTTCTTCTCCTTCTTCTCCAGGAGATGTTGACTCGACGCTCTCTCCGGCCACAATGCCAGGGCCGCGCTGCGCGGCCACTTATATAGGGACAAGGGGCGGTGTCACATGGCTTTATGTCACATGGGTTGGTGTCACAAGGGTTACGATGTCATAGTCCCCATGTGACCAACCCATGTGACAAAGCCATGTGACACCGCCCCTTGTCCCTATATAAGTGGCCACGCAGCGCGGCCCTGGCATTGTGGCCGGAGAGATCGTCGAGTCAACATCTCCTGGAGAAGAAGGAGAAGAAGAAGAAGAAGAAGAACGGAAGGCGGCGGCGGCGGCAGAAGAACCGAAGAGGGGGACAAGACCCCCGAAGTCGGGAGAAGAGGCCGGCGGCGAGGAAGAAAGCCGGACTCCTCCGCTAGCAAAAGAGCTACAAGAAGATAGCGGAGGAGTCCGGCGAGAAGACCCCCGAAGACGGAAGACCCCCGGAGCTGTGCAATAAAGTATTTTATCTCGTGTGTTGTGTTTTTTTTTGTACTTTTATTTTACAGGTGAATGGGTAGGGGTACATTGTACCCCATACTCATTCACATAGGGTGGGGGGCCGGTATCCGGGGGCCCCCGGATTCCGATAAGCCCCCGCCCGCAGACCCCGACAACCAACGGCCAGGGTTGTCGGGAAGAGGCCCTTGTCCTCATCAACATGGGGACAAGGTGCTTTGGGGTGGGGGGGCCGCGCGGCCCCCCCTTCCCCAAGGCACCCCCCATGTTGAGGGCACGCGGCCTGGTACGGCTCAGGAGGGGGGGGCGCTCGCTCCCCTTTCCTGGCCGGCCGGGTAGCGTGCTTGGACAAGGGTCTGTTGTGGACTTGGGGGGGACCCCCACGCCGATTTTTTTCGGCGTTGGGGTTCCCCTTTAAGTCCATACCAGGCGGCGGAGCCAGCGATGTCTCCTTCGCGGGCCCCACCTACCTGGATACCCGCTCGAAATGAGCGGACTTTTCTCCGGGCGGGAAAAGTCCGCTCATTTCAAAAGTACGGCGGACTGGCATACACACGGGCGGATTGTCCGCCGAAATGCGAGTACGACGGACAGTATTTAAAAAAATCCGAAATACTTAGTACGCCGTACTGCATGCTGAAAAAGTCCGCTGAAGCGCACACACGAGCGGACTGTCCGCTGAAATGTGTTTCGGCGGACTAAGTAGGCCATACAGTCCGCCCGTGTGTACGCAGCTTAATGACTGAATCTCAGAGACTCTCTTTGCTGAGGATATGGCTACCAAAAAAGATGTCATTAGGGACAATTCTTTGACTGAAAGTGTTCTGTCCAGTTGTGAGAAGAAGTCGAGAACCAGCGGTAAATCCCACTTGGGGAATCTAGGTTTCCTCTGTGGTCTAAGTCTAATTGCTCCTTTAAAAAATTGCTGAACCAAGGGATGTTTAGCCCAGGATACTCCAGAAAAGGCCGAAATTGCCGAGACTTGAACACGAAGAGCGCTGACAGATAGGGGAATGTCTAGTCCGGACTGTAAGAAACCCAAAACATCCTGAACCGTCAAATTACCATTGGAGCAAGACCTGGAAGACAAGTGACTTGTGAATCTAGACCAAATCCTCTCATACACCTGGTTGGTACTTTTCCTCCTTGCACTCATGAGAGTAGGAATGGCCTCCTTTGGACAACCCAGAGCCTCTAACCTTCCCCTCTCAAAAACCAGACCCTCAGACATAGATGGGCCGGGCAGGGATGGAGCTTCGAGCCCTGGGATAGAAGATCGGGTCTGAGAGGTAAGGGAATCGGATCTCTGACACTGAGGAGCATTAGAAGCGGAAACCATGGCCTGTTGGGCCAATAAGGTATTACAGCTATCACCTCTACTGCTTCTGATTTGAGTCTCCGCAGGAACTGTAGAATAATAGGAGTCGGAGGAAAGGCGTAAGCTTTGTTGAACCACCATCGATCCGTCAGAGCATCCACTCCGTAGGCCTGAGGATCCCGAAACCTGGAATAATACCTTGCCAGTTTCTTGTTGCAAGGGGAGGCAAATAGGTCGACCTCTGGGGAGAACCATAACGTTAGAATCCACCTGAAAACTTCTTCGTGAAGAGACCATTCGTTGTTGTCCAGACTGACTCGAGACAGAAAGTCCGCTTGGACGTTCTGCGTTCCTGGAACATAAGTTGCTGTAATGTTGACCAGGTTCTTCTGAGCCCAAGACATGATTGGCTCTACCTCCTGAAGAAGGGACAGACTCCGAGTACCTCCTTGTCTCCTTATATATGCCACTGCTGTTGTGTTGTCTAGTCTGAGTAGAACCGAGGTTCCTGAGACCAGATGACGAAAGGCTAGGAGCGCCTGGAAGGCTGCCCTTAATTCTAGAATATTCGACACCATCCTCCTGAAAGGGAAGTCCCAGGTGCCTTGTGCTACTTCCGTCAAACAGTGGGCGCCCCAGCCCCTGTTGCTGGCATCCGAAGTTATTGTTATCCATGAGATGGGGAGAATGGAATGACAATTGAATAGGTTCTCCTTCCGAAGCCACCAGGGCAGAGAGATTCTCATTGAAGATGTGATCCGGATAGGTTGAGTCTTGTCGTCTAGCCATTGGTGAAGAAACCCTTTTTGGAACGGTCTCATCTTCCATTGGGCCCACTTCACCATTGGAATCGTGGCCACCATAGTGCCAATAATTCTCAGGCACTGAAGAGCCGGGAGATGGGAGGCTGAGAGGGCCGGACGAATTCTGTCCCGAATTACCGCTACTTTCTCTTCGGGTAATGAGATGGTACCCTTCACTGTGTTGAAGAGTGCGCCTAGGAATACAAGAGACTGGGAAGGAATTAACTGACTCTTTTCTAGATTCAGGATCCAACCGAATTCTTGAAGAGTGGAGATAACCTGATCCTTGTGCAATAACAGACGGTCTCTGTCCTGGGCTAGCAGCAGAAGATCGTCCAAATAGTGGTGAAGACGAATTCCCTTGGTTCTCAATAGAGCCACTACGGCCAACAACACCTTTGAAAACACTCGGGGGGACGTTGAAAGCCCGAACGGGAGACATACGAACTGAAGATGTAGTTTTCCTACTGAAAATCGCAGAAACTGGTGAAAATCTTCTGCCACAGGGACATGAAAGTAAGCGTCCTTTAGGTCTATTGAAATCATCCAGTCGCCTGACTGGACTGACTGTTGTATTGTTGACAAGGTTTCCATCTTGAACCTTTCCTTTTTGATAAAACGATTCAGATGTGTAAGGTCTATGACTGGCCTCCAAGAACCGTTTTTCTTTTGGACCAAAAAAAGAGGAGAATAAATTCCTCTCCCTCGTTGATCGTCTGGCACGGGTACGGCAGCGCCTTGAGCCAATAAAGATTTCACGTAGGCCAACAAGATCTGCCTTTTTTCTTCTGAGGCCGGAAAGGAGGTGGGAACATACTTTAGTCTTGGGGACCTGCTGAAGGTCCAAGAATGGCCTGAAGAGACCGTTCTGACGGTCCAGAAGTCCTGGATTGAGGCCGCCCAGACATGCTGAAAATGTAGAAGACGAGCCCCCACCTGGCCTATCTGAGCGGGCCCAATCTCAAAAAGATTTGGTTGGTTCCCTCTCTCCTGTCGCACTGCTCTTCGCGGATTTCTTAAAGGAGGACTGCCTTGACTTCCATGATCTGGAATATTCCCGACCCGGTCTATAGCTACGGGCCTCCCTGGCCTGCTCTTGATATTGCTTTTTAGGAAAAAATCTCCTCTGGCTTTTTAAACGTCTATCCTGAGGAAGAAACCCTGACTTACCACCAGTGGCCCGGGTTATGGCATTATCCAATTTATTCCCAAAAAGGGAAGAACCCTCGAAAGGGATACGGCACCACACCTGTTTAGACGCTGGATCAGCCAGCCAGGGACGGAGCCAAAGAGCCCGTTTGGCGGTTACAGCTGAAAGCATAACCCGAGACACTAGGCGGATGATGTCAATCGAAGCCTCCCCCAGAAAAGCCGATGCAAGCCGTAACTCCTGGATAGGAGAGTTTTTAGCGACTTCATCCGAAATGTTTCTGAGGGTATCATCCACACCGTCCGTCCAGACTTCCATGGCCTTGGACATTGCCGCTAAAGCCAATGCTGGCTTGCATGCCATACCAGCAGTGAGGTAGACTCTCTTTAAATCGGAATCAATCCGCCTATCTAAGGCATCCTTGAATGAAACTGTATCTTCCAATGGAAGGGTCACATGTTTAACTAGTCTCATCACCGCTGCATCCACGAGTGGAGCAGATTCCAGATACTTGACCTCATCCTCCTTAAAGGGATATAACCTTAGGACTTTTGAGAGCATACTATTCTTTTTCTCAACTTTACTCCATTCATCCGTGATGACCTCACCAAGTTCAGACAGGAATGGAAAGTTAAGACGCTCCCTTTTAAGTTGCTTAAAATACTTCCTCTGTTTGGAAGGATTAGCCACCTCATCTTCCCAGTTCAAAGCCTCTCTGATAGCCTTCACCAAGGGGGAAAGTAAGGCAAAGTCAAACCCCACACAGGGACTATCTTCCTCAGATTCACTGACTGATGCAGCAGCTGAAGGGTGGCTTGTTAGAGAGGACTCCCAGAGCTCTTGAGCATGCGACTCCCTGACTGATGACTGAGGTGATTCTGACTGAGGTACAGGGGTCTGACTGGCCCCGATCCCCTTGAGGGATTCTTTCACCACTTTTTCCACAAGGGATCTTAGTTGCTGGTCCGTACCCCCTCTCTCACTAGAGGCTTTGGAAAAGCAGAGGTCACACAGGGATTTCCCAATAGGAACTTGCGATCTGCATCCCCAGCAAGTATTAATAACTGAGCGGCTGGAATGAGCCCTGGAGGAGCGAGATCGATCCTCGCTACGGCGCCCGGATCTTGAGGGTGAGCCGTGATGTTTAGACTTAGAATATGAATGCCGGTGGTAAGATTTAGAAGAATCGCTTCCTCTATGCGTTGAGCTGCGTTGCTGTTCTGATCTAGATGGGCTAAGATAGAGATAGAAAAGACATACAGATAAGGAAAGATAACAGACTGACTAATACCGGACCTCCCCCCCCTACTTCCCCCCCAGACAGTACCTATTATGAGAGGGCTGGCCACATACAGGCGGAGGTGAGTCCATATCTCTAGGGGTTTCCATAAATGCTGCAAAGATATATAAGTAAGGCTGAGAGCACCATACACACACACGCCCACCCCCTTCTTCCCAGAAGGCCACCTACCTCCACAGAAGAAATCCTGGACAAGGGGAAGTCACGAAATAACCTGCAAGCATTCCCAAAGCTTGTAGGCTATTTTCTATGTTTAAATAAGGCGCCTTAGTGACGTCATCACCGCGTCCTGTGCGCCGCTACTGCGCGAAAAGCGTCATTTTGCCGCTATCGCGCATGCGCGAACCAAGCCTCGATCCTGTGCCGTACTCGCGCATGCGCAGAACGAATGGATCAAACGAAAAACCAGGAAGTGAGCGGCGGCTGGAACGCAGGCTAATCCAGCCGCCATGCCTTTACTCACATACATGGACACACAAAAAACGAACGAAAATGAAGAAAAAGGCAAGGAACAAACACAAACTGCTGCCATGAAAAAGAGGAACAATCTTACCGCTCCCACACGATTGTCTCCAGGTCGAAGGTAAGAACAATACATACCGGACTTCTCAGGGCAAAATAGGTCACCTGCTATTTAGCTGGGCTATACGACCGAATGCGCAGCCTGCCTGCCAGTGGCTAGGCTCCTGGCTTCCTCCAGCGCTTATATCCAATGCCCACTCCATACCCTGCTAGTAGCTAGGGCTTAACGGAGTCATGCGACAATTCCATCCACAGTCGCTATTCGGCCAAACCAACAACGGAACCGTGTGGGAGCAATCTTCAGGTAGAAAGACCGTAATGGGTCCTACGGAGGAGGACAAAAAAAGAACACGGCCATGGGCAGGGAGCAAAGATTTATGGGAGTAGTGTCCTATAGGGTAGTGGAGGCGGGACTTAACCCACACGTTGCTGCCATGGAGTCTGTCAGGAAAAATGTGTTTTTTAATATATTTTTTTGTATACCGTATATACTCGAGTATAGGCCGACCCGAGTATAAGCCGAGGCCCCCAATTTACCCCCAAAAAACTGGAAAACTTATTGACTCGTGTATAAGCCGAGGGTGAGACATGGCTGTCCATCCCTGTGTGTCCGTCCATCCCTGTGTGTGTGTCCGTCCATCCATCCCTGTGTGTGTGTCCATCCATCCATCCATCCCTGTGTGTGTATCCATCCATCCATCCATCCCTGTGTGTGTGTGTGTGTGTGTGTGTGTATCCATCCATCCATCCATCCATCCCTGTGTGTGTGTGTGTGTGTGTGTGTGTGTGTATCCATCCATCCATCCATCCCTGTGTGTGTGTGTGTGTGTGTGTGTATCCATCCATCCATCCATCCATCCCTGTGTGTGTGTGTGTGTGTGTGTGTGTGTGTGTGTGTGTGTGTGTGTGTGTGTGTGTGTGTGTGTGTGTGTGTCCGTGCAGCCTTGTGTGTGTGTCCAGCCTACCTGTGTCCCAAGCCTCCGTCCCGAGCCGCCGTCGTCCCGAGCCTCCTCCGTCCCGTGCCGTGCCTCCCCCGTGCCGTGCCTCCCCCGTGCCGTGCCTCCTCCGTCCCGTGTCTCCTCCGTCCCGTGCCGTGCCGTGCCTCCTCCGTCCCGTGCCGATGGATCGCCGCTCTTCTCGGCGGCCATTCTACAATTCAAAATTCCGCCTCCGCCTGTGATAGGCGGAACACTCAATTTCCCAGCAGCCTGTGTTCCGCCTATCACAGACATCCTCTCATACTCGTCCGTAGTATGAGAATGAGCGGATGTCCGTGATAGGCGGAACACTGACTGCTGGGAAATTCAGTGTTCCGCCTATCACAGGCGGAGGCGGAGAAGGAGGCGCGGCTTTTGAAAATTAATGTCCGCCGTCTGTCTGCTCGATACGCTGATCGAGCAGTCAGACAGCGGCGACTCGAGTATAAGCCGAGGGGACACTTTCAGCCTCAAAAAAGAGGCTGAAAATCTCGGCTTATACTCGAGTATATACGGTATGTATTATAGCAAAAAGTAAAAAAAAAAAAAAAAAAAAAAGATTTTGTTTGGATACAACGTCGCACGACCGCGCAGTTGTCAGTTAAAGTGACACAGTGCCGTATTGCAAAAAAGGGTCTGGTCAATAAGGGGGCAAATCCTTCTGGGGCTGAAGTGGTTTAAGAAGAGTTCCGCGTGATGTCAGTGATCCAGTGATGTCGGAACCCCAGCCAATGTTTCCATTGTAGTAAGGGAAACCGGCAGTAAAGTGTGGTTCCCTACTGTGCAAAGCTCGCTGCGCTTCCTAAATGTCGTGGTGGTGGGGGAAGGAGGAGGGGTTGAACCTTGCCACAACGAGAAGTGGCGATGGGTTCCTGTGAAAAACAGTCCTCCCAAAAGGTGTCAAATGTAGCACCGGAAGGGGGAGGGGGAGGAGGCAGATAAGCGGAGGTTCCACTTTTGGGTGGAATTCCGCTTTGGGCCCCTTTTCACACGGATGGACCATTCAGGTCCTCCTGTCAGTTTTTTAGGTGGACCTGAACGGATGCTCCATAGGGGTGACATGTCCGCTGACATCCGATCCACTCCAATCCGCTAAAGTGTAATGGATGGAATCCCTACTTTTCCATCCATCTGGCGGATTGGATGAAAACGGACTCTAAATCCGATCTTCATCCGATCTCCCATAGAAGAAAGCCGCGCTCTGACAGGTCCGTTCCTGCGCAGTGTGCAGAGATGGACCTGTCATCTTCCTGCTCAGCGGAGCGATCCCTGCTGAGCAAAGTGGAGCCCTATACGGACACGTCTGTGTAAAAGGGCACTTAAAGTGGTTGTAAACCCTTACAAACCACTTTGACCTACAGGTAAGCCTAGATTAAGGCTTACCTGTAGGTCCAAGAAATATCTCCTAAACCTACATGGTTTAGGAGATATTTACTAAAAGTCAGGCACCGTTGTCAGCGGTGCGCAGGCGCACTTTTGCCGTTAGCAGCATGCTGCTGCTAACAGCGATATGCAGTTAGTGGCGGCTCCCATGCGCATGCGCGGCAGTGACGTCATCGCTCCTCCAGCGCTGTGAGTGGCCGCATCAGTGACAGCCGGAAGAAGATGGACGCTCCGGACTACAGGGGACAGCGGTGACTTAGCCGGCTCCTGTGTCAGGTAAGTGACACATAATGGGCTACTATGTGATGCATAGTAGCCCATTATGCTTTACCTTTGCAGGGAGACGAAGAAGTAAAGCCATCAGGGTTTACTTCCTCTTTAAGTGTTTTCCACCACTTCTAATGTGTGACCCCTGATAATGAAGGCAGAGACATGAAGCTAGATTTTTGCAGCCTCCATATACCAGTAAACACTGCGGCCACAGGGGGGCGCCCACACACCGGCGCGCACACACTAGTCACACCCAAACTACATCTTTCTATCTCACTTCCCCAAAAAACGAAACCACAAACCACGCCCCCTGCGCGGTGTATCACGAATGAGTGTCCCCCCGGAAACCTGTCCTAGCGGAACACTTGTTTACTAGGAAGTGGTACACCGTTCTGGAGTTGGTTTAACGACTATCTTGGCGGGCAGAGAGAGAAGCTGGAGATGAACACTCGGTCTAGGCAGAGAAACGGCGGGCAGGAGGCTGGCAGAGACGGGGGTGAGCGGGGTAGAGGGAGGGGACCATGAGAGGAAAGTGAAAGTAGCCCTTCCTCATAGCAGACATAGAGTGCACTGGGTGTACTATGGGCAGTGTCAGGGTGGGGGGAAGTGTCATTAACCACTTCAGTACCGGGCACATTTACCCCCTTCCTGCCCAGGCCTATTTTCGGCTTTCAGTGCCCTCACTTATGTTACCATAATAACATTATCCCTCTCTGGGGAAGTGATCAGTATTTTTTTTTTATTTGTATGTTATTATTATATGCAAGCATGTTACTGAGTGAAATTCATTCAGTTTGTTTTGTTCTAATTAGCTGTGATTGGCCAGAGCTGATTACATGGTACAGATGGGCTGTGATTGGTCCAGGCTGTACCATGCGATCACACTGACCAATCACAGCTAGCAACACAATTGCATACACTGGTTGGCTTGAAAGGAAGCCATCCATTGTTGATGACTGTCATGTGACCTGCTGTGATTGGTTACAGTGGTCACATGGTCCCGGAGGCGGACCGATACATTGAACAGGCATTGGCTCTGTCCGCTAAACGCAGCCAATGACAGATCGTGGCTGTGGGATGTGAATCGGGAAGACGTCATATGATGTCCGCCCTGATCAACGAGAGTTTCCTGCCAACGTCATCTTGTTATAGGCCGGGTGGGAATCGGTTAAGGGCTCATTCACACCATACGTGCCTGGGAACTGATGGGGAAACCACGCAGATTTCAAGTGATTGTAAAGGTTAATGGTTTTTTTTTTTTTTACCCCCAAAAAAAACAAACATGTTATACTTGCTGTGTGCAAGGGTTTTGCACAGAGCAGCCCCGATCCGCCTCTTCTGGGGTCCCCTGGCAGCGCTCCTGGCTCTTCACCGAGTGCCCCCATGGAGAGCCGCATTCCATGGGTGCGCTCCTAAGTTTTGAGTCCATTGACAGACAGCAGGACTCGGCCCTGCACCCCGTGTCACTGGATTTGATTGACAGCAGTGGGAGCCATTGGCTCCTGCTGCCATCAATCTATCCAATGGGGACCCGAGGCAGCGGCTGAAGCTGCTAGGCTAGTGCTCATCACTGGAAGGATTGGGTTCCGATAAGAAAAAGGGGGCCTGCTGCAGCACAGAAGGTTTTTCTTCTTAATGCCTTAAGGTGAAAAAAAACCTTGAGACTTTATAACTCCTTTCACTTGCAGAGAGGTCAGTTTACATCACTTTTCTTGCACACTGACATCAGTTTTCATGTGTGTCAGTTATGTGCCCTGTTCAAACCAATGCTGATTTCACGTCAGGATTTTTTTTCTGTACATGTTGCAGATTCCTGAGCAGAAGAAAATCTGTGCGTTGTGAACAGGGGACATAGATAACCATTGTGTGTTTTTTTATTTTTTTTTGTAGACCTTGCAGAACGCGTCCAGAAAAACTGATGTCTCAGGACATGGTGCGACGGGCTCGGGCCTCATTCACACCATGGTGCAGAGACGTCGGCTTTTCTCCATCCATTCTGCAAGGGCTCAAAAAAAAAAAAAAGTTCTCTTGTGTGCCCTGTTCACACCACAACGTGCAGATTTTTTTCTGTGCAGGAATCTGCAATGTGTATGCTCAGGGACAACCTGGACATACTCAGTTTGGTGTTTATTACTAGAGAGTTTTTTTTCTTGGGACAGTTGATGTGATAAGCACAGGGCCAATCAGCACTGTCCAGACAGAGGGTCAGGGGTCCTGCATTCTCATAGGACAGTAATGAGAGAATCAAAACTCCTCCTACAAGCTTTAACCAGACACAGATCTAAATCATAATATATACTGCTGATGAGAAAAGGTATTTAGCAGTTTATATTTACAAAAATAACTGCTTTTCCATGTTCAGTGTACTGTGGGAGATCAGATATAGTGAATGCAGGGTCCTGGGTTTAGTAACACTTTAAACCTTAAAGTGATTGTAAACCCTTACATACACCCAGTGAAGTGACTAGCCACATGTACACAGAGATGAAACCAATCCTCCTAAGTCATACCTGTTTATCTGCAGTCTTCTCACCTCTACATCCATTCAAAGTGCACAATTCATAATATTTGTCTGAAAAAAGGGGGGGGGGGGGGAAGCTGAAGTCACACTATGCAGAGTTCAGTGAGGAGAGCTGTTAGAGCTGATTGGAGGAAAGGGATGTGCCCCCCCCCCCCCTCCACACAGGAACAGAGCTGAGGCTGTTTAACAAACATTTTCTTTTTGTTTTGCAGATAACGAAAATGATTCTTTGATCCGACCATCGATCAGGAGTTCCAAAAAATGTAAATGCACTTGAGATTACATAAGAATGATGGTGTCTGGAATATTGTGGAAATTCAATTTCTTTCCCTACAAGTCCTTCTGATCTCTCTCTTATATTTATTTTTTTTTTTTTTTTTTTTTTAGTTCATCCAAGATTTTCGCTCTATAGCTGTACTTTTTTATTTGTAGATTTCTAATTATGTGTATGTGACACTTGAAGTGTTTATTAACCCAAAAAAATACAGATCCTGGTCACTTAAAGCAGATTGCACAGCACAGTGCTTGTGCTGTGTAATCTGCCCCAATCTAAACTGTAAAAAAAAAAAAAAAACCCTGGATCTGCCTTTTCCTGTATGCCCTCTCTATACTGACAACGAAGATCAGGGCTGCTCAGCCCTGATCACCGTGGTGAAAGTATGTCCCTCCGTCATACGCAGCCCTGCTATTCTCTCCTATCTCCCCCCCCCCCCTCCTTCCTGTCTGCTGTGTCTGTGTTTATGTCTTCACCCCGCCCCCACTCCCGCTGCTACTACTATTACAAATAAAAGCCTACAATGGTCACTGCCACCCCCTCCATTAGAGGCTCGCATAACACACTGTGGGGGTTATTTCCGAAAGGCAAATCCACTTTGCACTTGGAAGTGCAGTCGCTGTAAATCTAAGGGGTAGATCTGAAATGAGTGGAAGCGCTGCTGATTTTATCATCCAATCATGTGCAAGCTAAAATGCTGTTTTTTATTTTCCTTGCATGTCCCCCTCGGATCTACAGCGAGATGCTTCCAAGTGCACTTTCAGTGCAAAGTGGATTTTCCTGTAGTAAATAACCCTCTATGTACTTAGTTTTAAAAAACGAGCAGTCTAAATACCGAATTTCAGCTGTTTTCAGGCTGGTCACGGAACTCGTGGCCGCTTTACAGCTACGAGACAGAGCTTCTGCGGAGTAGACGAGCGGCTGTGTCATGTTCCGGGCTGGCGTCAGAGGGAGACCATGGCTTTTCCCACAGAAAACATCAGTCAGAGCTGTAAAGCGGCCGCGAGTCATGTGACCGGCCTGGAGACAGCTGAAATTCAGTATTTAGACTGCTTGTTTTTTTTTTAAAACCAAGTACATAGTGTGCTATGCCAGCCTCTAATAGAGGGCCTGGCATAGTCATATAAATGGGTTAACAAATCCTTTGAGTATATTAACAAAGAAAATCAGTAAGGCTTTTCAAAAAAGGGCCTGTATTGAACCATTCAATGTGAGAATCAACCACACCCTTCATAAACTCGTAGACCAAGCCCAAGCTAGTAAAATGGCAATGTTGGCATGCCACAGAAGGAACTGTGTCTGATCTGTTTACCAGCTAGTGGCTCCAGACCTAAGAAAATGTGGGTCTCAAACCTTCCCAATTTAGACCCGCTTTAAATTTTTTTTTAGATTTTACCATGTATAAATATATAAATGTATACATTTTTTATTTTTTTTTTGCTATAAATGACTGTAAACCACCCAAAAAATGTATATTTTTTTGAAAGCGGATATCCCAGAGAATAAAATGGTGCTGGTTACAAATTTAAGTTGTACGATATTTGTAGTTTTTTTTTTTCCTCAAGCACGTTTTTTTAGGAAAAATGCACCAAAATTAATTTTAATGCTAAAAAAAACAATTTTTTTGTAAAATATAAAAGATTGGGTTGTGTCGAGTAAATGGATATTAAAGATGTCGCTTTTTAACCCTTTCATGACTAAGCCTATTTCTGACATTTGTTGCTTACAAGTTAAAATCTGTATTTTTTGCTAGAAAATTACTTAGAACCTAATGGGGATCGTTTCAATATTTTATGTCACACGGTATTTGTGCATCGGTCTTTCAAACACAATTTTTTTGTGGAAAAAGACCCTTTCATGAATTAAAAAAAAAAAAAAAACGAATCAGTAAAGTTAGCCCAATTTTTTATTTTTTTTGTATAATGTGAAAGATGATGTTATGCTGAGTAAATAGATACCTAATATGTCATGCTTTGGAATTTGCCTACACTTGTGGAATGGCGACAACTACGGTACCTAAAAATCTCCATAGGTGGAAAAAAAAAATAGCGGTTACCAGGTTAGAGTTACAGAGGAGGTCTGGTGTTAGAATTATTGCTCTCGCTCTGATGAGCATGACGATACCTCACATGTGTGATTTGAACACCGTTTACATATGCGACTTATGTATGCGTTTTCTTTGTTGCGTGAGCTCACGGAGGCGATTAAAAAAAATATATATATATTTAATTTCTTTTTTCATTCTCTGTAAAAAAATAAAATAAATTTTGATCACAATGTTAACATCCCTTGTGACAGTAATAGGTGGAGACAGACCCCAAATACCTCCTTTAAAAGTATTCAGATACTCTATCTCTTATCCTGTCTAGTGGTCTCCAGAGTGGTGCCAGCAGCAGGAAAGGAGAGATCTTCAGGTCAGTGTGAAGTAATACACTGGGCATAATAGTATAGGGCTGCTTTACCACTGATGCACTGTGGTTTATGCACACCGTGGGTGCAGTGCAGTGTACCTGCAGCTATCCTACAGGTTTTCTACGTTTAGCTATAGACTTCTATAATATTCTGTGGTTTTGCCACCCCTACCTTTAGGTGTGATTGAGCACAAGTGCTGCTCCTCTGAAAAGCGATCCGGGTGTGTGTTGATGGGTGGTGAGGAGGTTATAAGTTTGCCTTCTCACCACCTGATTTAAACCCATTATTGCTGTGCAATGCACGCATTTGCGACACAGTAGTCCTGCAATTAAATGTTTAAGTCAGGTGTGAGATGGCAACACTATGACCGGTGATCTTTGACTTCACCCGTGTTGTTCAGGTAGATCTCCACTTCTCTAAGGTTGCCTACCCCTGCTTTTAATGGTTATCAGTTTAGCATCAACTGTGAACTATGGCCTTAGAAATATTAGTCACACTCTAACATTTGTGACAATACCTCATATGTGCGGCAGAATTGATGTTTACATACACGTCCTTGCTCTATGCTGCACCTTTTATATGGGCAGGTGTGTGTGGGGGCCCTGCTCAGCTCCATAGCATGGGAGGGAGGAAGCGACATCAAACATCACTTCCACCCATAGCTCTCAAGGGAGAGGAGGGAAAAAAAATTGTGTGTGTATATATATATATATATATATATATATATATATATATATATATATATGCATGCATGCATGCATGCATGCATGGGTCCTCATTTGGAGATTGCCTTCCATAGGACTGTTGCTGTTATTGTGACACCAGGAAGGGAGCCTTTGCGGTTGGCTTTTTAATGTTTTCTGCCATGAGAGAAGATTTTACCTTTGCAGTTGTTTGTGTATACTGGGGAGATTTCTCCCAGTGCAGCATGGCAGAACTTTTGATCAATTTAGCTTGGAATTTCCATTTCCTGTGTATGGGATTTCTGATGTGCTTTGTGGGACAGCTTTTCTTGGGCTGGTTTCAGACCTACATGACTGAGACAGACATTTGACTCATTCTGCAGTGCCCCGGTGGGAACAAGTAACGCCTCTTTTGAGGTTTCCCAGAACTACTACTTGCTGAATCGGCTCTAGTCCACCGACCTCTCTGTCAACGAAAAGCTACCTTGCGAAATACATTGGACTGATGCTTTTCTCATACTTATGTGTCTTGAGTGTTTACAATGGTCATGATTACACATATATGTGACTATTGAGGAAATTGTTCACCTTGTTGTAGGGGCTGTTTACGGGTGTATACAGAGTTTACTGATTCATATTTTTGTTACACATGTCTTAAAGAAGTCATCTTTATGTATTTAATACAATTTTGTTATTTTTATACATCACTGTGTCCGATATTATTCCAATAGGAGACTGCGTCCGATATTATTCCAATAGGAGACTGCGTCCGATATTATTCCAATAGGAGGTTTCAGCATCTAAAAGTCCCAGTACTCTTTCTCTTTGTTCTATTTTATCTGGGATGTGGTGCTGTATTTTGGCTGATATACGCTATTATTATAACTAAAGTATAAAAATTAATAGTAAAAAAAAATTAAAAATTCAAGTGCGTGCAATGTTGAATGCATGCATCGGTCCCAAATGCACACCAACAGCGATCATCCTACACATGTGAGGTATTGCTGTGAACATCGGATCATTAGATGTAATTCTAGCACCAGCTGAGTGGTAACCTGTAAAGTTGGGGTGTCAAACTGGCAGCCCTCCAGCTGTTTCAGAACTACAAGTCGCATCATGCCTCTGCCTGTGGGAGTCATGCTTTTTAGCTGTCAGCCTTGCAATGCCTCGTGGTACCTGTAGTTCCACAACAGCTGGAGGGCCGTCAGTTTGACTCCTGTGCTGTAAAGGCTTTTAAAGCATCGCTTATGAATAGTAAAATTTACATTGTTTGTCATGGTTGCACGGGTTTGTGCAATTTTAAAGCGTGACATGTTTATTTACTCTGCGTAGCGTCCTCTTTTATATTTTTCCAAAACGTGGGTTGTATATTGTTTTTTATATCACATTTTAAAAAAAGTTAATTTTTTTTCCCCACAACAATTGCGTTAGTAAAACCACTGTGCAAATACCACACACCAATTTATTCTCTAGGGCCTTTGCTTTAAAAAATATATATAATTCTGAGGTATTTTTTAGCAAAAAATTCTGATTGTTGCATGTAAACAAAGTGCCAGAAAAGGCTTGGTCTTCAAGTGGGTAAGAAAGCTGTGCCACTCTGCCCTCTCGGGGCTGGCTGATGTGTTTTTTTTATTTATTTTTTTACATACCCTTGACCCTCTGCCCGCCTTTCCTGCTCTCCTCTGCCCTGAAAGGGCAATATGACAGGTTCCCTTGTAAGAAATACTCACTGATAAACAACATTCCTGCACCCCCCTCTCTGGTTTGTATCATGAACTGTAGGAAAAAAATAAAATATGGGACCCAGTGACTGATGGAGGTGCAGAGCTTAATAAAAGTTTAATGTTATACTGCTAGTCATCTCCTAGCATATATTACAGTTTGTCAAGCTTGTTTCTCTGTGATCAGTTAAAGAGAAACTGAAATCTGAAAGCTATGCCCAAAAAAGGCAGAATACATTTGCTAAAGTTCCCTATAGCATAGTAAAATGTCACGTTTCAAGTTCAGGTTTATTTTTGATAAGTTAAAAAGATGATTTTTCATCGCTTACTATATAGTACTGCACTTTCCATATTCATTTACTTTGTATTGACTTTGCTAGGCAGAATTGCATCATTTACTTTCCATTAGCAAAAAAAACACCAAATAAAATGTCTGTTTTTATATTCTTTTCAGCCATCCCTAAAGGAGCTGAAGCCGTCGATGACAATACAAAAACTATTGGAGTCAAGATCGTGGCAGGTCTTGGTGAAAGCACAAAAAATAAGACTAATTTCAGTGGTGGCGGATACCGTGACAGCAGGAAGAAGATTAACGTTCCCAACTCACGTAAACCCGCATCAGTTAAAGAGATCATTGGTAAGTTACAGAGTGGTTTTCCTGAATACTGCTAGTATGTTTAAAGTGGTAGTAAAGTTTAGCTTCCCCTTGCACTGTTAATCTCAGTGTGCTAGTATGCGTGCCAGACCTTCATTGACTTAATAAAGCGTCCATTGGATTTTATATGAGATTGGCACAATAATTGATCACCACCATAAGAGTGTTTATTGCTTGTTAAGCATTGTGTGTGGTAGAGCTGCACGATTCTGGCCAAAATGAAGATCACGATTCTCGTGATGTAAAATCTTTCACATTATACAAAAAAAAATGGGCTAACTTTACTGGAGATTGGGGGAGATAGAGAGAGAGAGATATATATATATATATATATATATATATCTATCTATCATTTTATTCATTTTTTTTTTTTATATAATTTTATTTTTTCAAAAAAGATTGTATTTGAAAGACCGCTGCACAAATACAGTGTCACATAAAATATTGCAAAAATCACCATTTTATTCTCTAGGGCAGGGATATGCAATTAGCGGACCTCCAGCTGTTGCAAAAAAAGTCCCATCATGCCTCTGAGTGTCATGCTTGTGGCTGTCAGTCTTGCTATGCCTCATGGGAATTGTAGTTCTGCAATAGCTGGAGGTCTGCTAATTGCATATCCCTGCTCTAGGGTGTCTACTAAAAAAATATATATAATGTTTGGGGGTTCTAAGTAATTTTATAGCAAAAAAAAAAAGATTTTAACTTGAAACCAACAAATGTCAGAAAAGGGTTTGGTGTTTAAGTGATTAAGCTTTTTTCACTTACACACAGTCTATTCTATTAACAAATTGTTACAATGTTTATACTTGAGTTCAACTGATAAAGAATGTTTTGATTCTGGGCAGACTTCCCAGTTTTTCTCTTCCTTTCTTTTGATGGCTGTGGCTTCGGAAAAGCAGAGAGAATTCTTTGCATAGAAAGAATTGTGAAACACTTTAGTCAAAATCGCGATAACGATTCTTGATGGTTAATTGTGCAGCTCTAATGTGTGGCATTGGAATTCTTCCACAAATTGACACTCACAGCCAAGTAATTTATAAAAACATCAGCACCATCATCTGGGTTTTTTGTTAGGACACCATGGGGGTTATTTACTAAAGGAAAATCCACTTTGCACTGCAAGTGCACTTGGAAGTAAAGTCGCTGTAGATCTGAGGAGGACATGCAAGGAACAGCATTTTAGCTTGCACATGATTGGATGATAAAATCAGCAGAGCTTCCACTCATTTCAGATCTACCCCTTAGATTTAGAATGACTGCACTTTCAGTGCAAAGTGGATTTGCCTTTCGTAAATAACCCCCCCATTTGTACTGTCAAGGTTCTTGCGGTGTTTTCATACAGATTTCTATAATTTCCTCTGTGGTTAGTTCAATGTACTAGAAATTTGGTGTGTTCTTAAAGGGATACTGTACAGACCATCCCGCAGCTAAGATTATGCCGAAACATTCTGCATTTCCCATATCCCCACTACCTCTTCCCCCCCCAAATGATAACTATTACATTCTCAATTGCCTAATGCTCTAATCTTTATTGTAGGAGAAGATGATTCTACATACAGTGATAACGAAGCAGAGAGCAGTGAAGGAGAACCTACTTCTGTTTCTAACCTCCCTAAGCCTTCATCAAAAGGTTTGTGTTAGTTTGGCATATTTAATGGAGGGTTATGTTTACTGATGATCTCACCTACAGAAGAGGCTATTTTACCTCCACTTTCCATCTTTCTTCTCACGGTTGCCTAGCAAAATAAAGCACTAATTGAAACACTAATTGATGTTTATAGAAGCAGCAACATTTTCCAGTGCCCTGTGCAGATAGTACAATCATAATACTGTACTATTCTTAAGATTTGTAGAGACCATTTTGCCAAATTTATTACCGTGTCCTCTTTTATCCTCCTACGTTCTGTACACACGCCCCCCAGAAACATAATTTCCCTCTTGTGTGATTTGCTTGTGCATTTTCCCAGAAGTCTGCACTAAGATCCAAGTCAGATTTCTGGCATCCCCTGCAACAAATTTCATTTTTGGCGAGATACCAATAGGAAATCATGTCTAAAGGGACACGGACCCTTCAATTTTCTCATTAGAACCCTGCAAGTGCAGCAGCTGGTTCATAATTATGAAAACACTCCCATTAGATACTTTTCACATGGAACACGCAGGGATTTTTTTCAGAATAACAAATGGTAGGAATTTGCAACAAAGTTTGTTAAAATCATTGCTATGTACATATATCACCCTAGAGGGGAAAGTGTTTTTTTTTCCTCAACAAAAGTGGAGTTACTCTCTAAGGCTTCATGTACACTGGATGTTTCTACAACCTCTCCTGAACGATTTAATTTGACAGATAGTAATCCACGTTTAAAATGGCAGTTTTGGCACGTTTTAGCGAAGTTTTGCTGCATTTACATTTAGAAGCGTTTAAAAAAAATAAATAAAAAAAAAATATGTATAGTTATCACGTTTGGCACATGAAATGCCTCTAAACTCAGCTTCTGAACCCATTTTTTTGCGTTCCAAAAAACGCCTCTAAACTCAACTGCCTAGAAATTACTGTAAACGACCCCGTGTTTCAGTTCAGGAGCAGTTGAAAAAAAATGCCTAACTGCTCCTAAACATCTGTTTAGCAGCAGCAGTGTTGTACATGAGGCCTAAAGCTGGCCATACACCTGTAGATTATCTGTAGATTTTCTATGGTTAGATGGAAAAAGTGGGCGATTCCTCCATCCACACAGTTTAGCAAACATGGAGAAATCTGTTGCACTTTTTCTAACCATAGAAAATCTGCAGATAATCTATATGTGTATGGCCAGCTTAAGTCTGCTGGAAAACCGATATCTTTGGCTCTGTGCAGCTCTCACTGGCTCCCCCTGCTGACTTCACTGTCAGTACTATATTGTGTAATGTATGGATATCCAAAAGAGGAACCAGTGTGAGCCACAGAGGACCCAGGAGGTCGATTCAACCAGAACTGATGGCTTCCTGACTTGGGTAATAATTTCTCATGATCTGAGCAGAGTTCAGTAGCATGGACCTAAGGAAATCTAAGTATTTACCTTCACGTTTTACAGTTCTGCCTTTTCTGGGCATTTTTTTTTTTTTTTTAGTTACAGGGTTGCTTAAATTCTGAATATCTGGACCTGAATGCTGAATGAGCTTCTTAAAGGATGCGCAAACCCTAACCATGAACAGGAAGGTTTCTGTAGTCCTTTCCTAGTATGACCGTATTGCTTCTCCATAGATACAATATGCTGAGTGAGCATTGTCCTCCTCAGACAGGAAGCGTTTTTACTGACGGGATCATCAGATGGCAATAACGGAACAAAAGCGTAGAGTGGGGTACCCCCTTAAAAAAAAATATATATATTAAAAGTCAGCAGCTACAAATACTGCAGCTGCTGGCTTTTAATAATCGGACACTTACCTGCCCCAGGGTCCAGCGATGCGGGGTAACGAAGCTCCCCCCTCGTTCCCTGCTCCGCTCGCGGCGCCGTCATACATACTGTGGGCACCCGGCTGTGGCTTCACAGCCGGGCACCCACTGCGCATGCGGCGCAGGGCGCCGTGATACGCCGTACAGTCACCTGGAACACGTGACAGGTCCCAGGTGAATGTGTGGCACGAGGGGAAGTGATGTCACCAGCCCGGGCAATGAAGAAGGCAGACTATGAGGGACCCCCTAGCAACAGGTATTTAGAGGTGAGTAAAATATTTTTTTTTTTTTTTTTTTGCCAATTCATTTGTTTATTTATTTTTACGAATTTTAAGCAGCTTTTAATTTTTTGGTGGCAACACCACTTTAACACTAATGCAGAAACCACACCTAAGGCTGGCCATGGACGAAGCAAATTTCTTTCCTAAAAAAAAAATAAATAAATAAAAAAAAAAAAGCAAACCGTGTTGACAGGTGAATCACTCCTACAGAGCCATTGTGTTCTCCCTGCGGGGACGGCTATGACAGCCGCTAGCAATAATCGCATGTAAAATCCTGCAGGATGGTTGATAAAAAGTTGATTTATCGATCAACTTGGGTACATTCAGCCTGCTCCATACATGGTTCTAATTTTGGACAGTTCCTGCAGAACTGACCGAGATTCAAGCAGTCTATGTCTGGTTTGAGGATTAATATGCAATATATTACATTTTTGTTCCTGTATTTACATGTTTTCACAAACCGCAAAGTGTCTGCTCTCAAAAATTTGTCCCAAATCCTGTCAGTGTTTTTCTGTTCCTAACTGAAAGAAGCCTAAAGCAACATGTCTGTATTTTTCCGCTGACCTCAAGTTTTTGTCCGTCTGCTGCAGTGCATAGAAATAAATAAAACTTAAATAAAATAAAGTTAAACCATGTCATGTATTGTAAAAACACAAGAGACCGCACTCCAATGCCATATGAAACAGATTGGTGTAAATGAACACTAAGCCAAATTATTTCATGTTGTGACTCGTTTAGCTGCAAAACACAGCACTGTGTTGTTATGTATCCCTATTGTTCACTTTTTATTATCCTTTTTAATTTCTTGTTCAGATTACAGGTTCGAGCAAGGTGATCTGCATAGAACGTCCAATCTAAGATCAAGAAAAGGTAACAGATTTGCTCTCTGTATTTAAAGGAGACGTGTGTGTGGTGTGTGTGTATATATATGTGTGTGTGTGTGTGTGTGTGTGTGTGTGTGTGTGTGTATATATATATATATATATATATATATATATATATATATATATATATATATATAAATAAATTACACACACTGCTTTGCAAACGATGTAGGTAGGTGTGAAGAAATAACATAAGAATGCTTCTTCTTGCAAAGTGAGCAAACAGGAGAAAAATCGGAATCAAATATGTGGTGTGGCTAGCCTCTTTGACTTCAAATTGGCATCAATTCTTGCATACTTCAGGAGTTTTGTAGGATTAGAGTCAGGAGTATGCTTGACCAATTATAATAAGTAGGTGCTAATGATCATCAATTTTTATATGTAGATTGAAACATTCAGTCATTAACTGAAACAGATATATAGGAGGTTTAACCACTTCACGCAAAACAACGTACACTTACGTTGGTACTTTGACGCTAAATACCGGGGTTATGGCAGCAGTATATCGGGAACGCCATGCGTTTCTCTTTAAGATAAAAGTGGTCTCTGCTGCGGGAGAGTTGAACACCCCCTCCCGCCGCGTTCCGGTCGTCTCCGCCACTTACCTGACCTGCCGGTAGCGTCTTTTCCCATAGATGCCTGGCTGCCGAGTGAGGAGAAGATGGCCCCGCTCGGCTCCATAGCATGGGAGGGCTATACCCATAGCTCTTAAAGGAAAGAAGAAAAATATATAAAAAAATATATTATATATTTTTATAGATTTATATAATATAATTTTTTTTTTAATTACACACATGTGATAACAGTGTTCAAACCACACATGTGAAGTATCGCCGTGATCGTTGACGAAAGAGCAATATTTTTAGCCCTAGACCTTTTGTAACTCAAAACTGGTAACCTGTAGAAATTTTTAAACATCGCCTTAAGTCTCCATTCCACGAGCAGGTGCAATTTTGAAGTGTGACATGTTGTGCTTGTAGGACCGCTGTGCAAATACGTTGTGACAGAAAGTATTGCAACGACCGCCATTTTGTTCTCTAGATTGTTGGAAAAATAAATAAAAAAATTATATAATGTTTGGGAGTTCTAAGTAATTTTTCGAGCTAAACTGATTTTAACTTGTACACAAGTGTCAAAAAGAGGCTCAGGCCTCAGGGGTTGTAAAATTTGTGTTTTTTCACCTTAATGCATCCTGTGCATTAAGGTGAAAAAACTCCTGGCAATCACTGGCCCCCTAGACCCCCTTCCGGTTTTACTTACCTGAAGCCCTTCATTCAGTTTTCGGAGACACGCTGTCTCTCTCTCTCTCTCCTGGGGGTCCCAGCTCTTGATTGGATTGGATATATTGATAGCTGTCAATCAAATTTAATGACGCAGGGCTTAGTCCTGCATTCGGCGGCTATGGATGCCGAATGCTGGACTTGGGAGCGTGCCCACAAGGTAACCCAATTAGGGACTGCCGCTTTTCAGGCGCTTTGAAAGCCCTGCCCGTTCATTCCAATGGGCAAGATGCTGCTTGCAGGACCTTTTCTAACTTCCCGCAAGCGCACTGACTGAGTGTGAAAAGTCTCACACTGGAATGAATGGGAGGCGGTTTTCAGGTGCTTAGCAGAGGTTATTTCCAGCGCTAAATCGCCTGAAAACCGACACACTCTGAAAGGGGTCTAAAACTGGGCAAGTAGCAGTCAAACTCTGCTACTAAGGTGAGGTTGTAGAAGACAGTTTCATGTCACAGGTCATACAACATGGCAAAACTGAGAACAGCAACCAGATACAAGGTAATTACAGTTAGGTCCATATATATTTGGACACTGGCACAAATTTTTTTTATAATTTTTTTTTTTTCAGGTATTTATCTGTATTTTATAACATATTCAAGCTATAGTTATATAAAGAATATGGGCTGAAAGTGCACACACATAGCTTTAATTTGAGGGTATGTACATCCAAATCGGAGAAAGGGTTTAGGAATTGCAACTCTTAAGAATACCCATCCCCCTTTTTCAAGGGACCAAAAGTAATTGGACAATTGAATCAAAAGCTGTTTTTATGGCCAGGTGTGGGCTACTCCTTCGTTTTTTCTTCAATTAGGCAGGTAAAAGGTCTGACGTTGATTCCAAGTGTGGTATTTGCATTTGAAATCTATTGCTTTGAACCTAAATCATGCGTTCAAAGGAGCTGTCCATACAGTACAATGGCCTATTTTTCTTGTAAAGTCTTCAAAAGCGAAACAAATACACCAGAGAGATAGCAGCAACATTAAGAGTGTCCAAATAAACAGTTTGGTACATTCTGAGGAAAGAATGCACTGGTTAAATTGGCAACATAAAAAGGTCTGGATGTCCACGGAAAACAACAGTGGTGGATGATCGCAGGATCCTCTCTATGGTAAAGAAAGTGAAAGACACTCCAGGAAGTGGGTGTATCATTGTCTAAGCCTACAATCAAGGGAAAACTTCACGAGAGGAAATACAGAGGGTTCACCACAAAGTACAAAACATTCATAAGCCTGAAGAATAGAAAAGCCAGATTTAGACTTTGACAAAAACATCTTAAAAAAAACAAAAAACAAACCAGTTCTAGAAAAGCTTTCTTTGGACGGATAAAACTAAGATTATTCTGTACCAGAACGATGGGAAGAAAAAATTGTTGAAGTTTTAGAACTGCTCATGATCCAAAGCACACAACGTCATCTGTAAAACATGGTGGAGCTTGCAGTGTGATGGCATGGGCATACATGGCTTCCATTGGTACTGGGTTATTGGTGTTTTATTGATGATGTGACAGAAGCAGCTGGATGAATTCTGCTGTGTTTAGAGAGCTAGATCCCTTTCACACTGAGGCGCTGCCCATTGAAATCAATGGGCAGTGCAGCCGAAGTGCTGCTGCAGTGGCGCTTTTACCCCTTTTTTCGGACTATAATGGAGGTTAAAAGCGGCCGAAAAGCGTTGCAAAAACGATGGTAAAGCATCGCTAAGAATATCGGCGCTTTATCGCCGATGCCCGTCGCTTCTCAGTGTGAAAGTGCCCTTACTGTCAGCCCAGATTCAGCCAAATGCAGCAAAGTTGATTGGATGACGCTTCACAGTACAAGTGAACAATGATCTAAAACACACTGCAAAAGCAACCCAGGAGCTTTTAAAGGCAAAGTGGAATATTCTGCAATGGCCAAATCAATTGCCTGATCTCAACCCAATTGAGCATGCATTTCACTTGCTGAAGGCAAAACTAAAAGCAGAAAGATCCACAAAGAACAACTGAAGATGGCTGCCGTTAGAGCCTGGCAAAACATCAGAAAGGAGGAAACCCAGTCTTTGGTAATGTCCATGGGTTCCAGAAATGCAGGCAGTCATTGCCAGTAAAGGATTCTCAACAAAATATACAAAATTTAACATTTTATTTATGATTATATTTGTCCAATTAAATTTGAGCCCTGAAAATGGGCATAAAAATGGTTGCAGTTCCTAAAATGTGTTCTTGATATTTATGTTCAACCCCTTGAATTAAATCTGTAAGTCTTCACTTCAACATTTGGATTGTTTCCTTTTGAATTTTATTCTGGGGGCACCAAAAGTATGACAACTGTGCCTGTGCCCAAATATTTGTGGACCTAACTGTATATTGCATCAGCAACGTCTCTCAGGCAAAGATTTCAAAGCACGGGGGTTTCAAGATGTGC
Source organism: Lithobates pipiens (assembly GCF_037356315.1). Taxonomy (NCBI): domain Eukaryota; kingdom Metazoa; phylum Chordata; class Amphibia; order Anura; family Ranidae; genus Lithobates; species Lithobates pipiens. The sequence continues at coordinate 259,701,873 of NW_027507785.1, read as the reverse complement.
TAGATAAACAAGCAAAATATCCTGGCAGCACTATGGATGGAAGGACCTTTGATGATGTAGTTCTAAATGGTGACCCAGAAACAGCTCCTCTTCTCTATTGTGAAAAAAATGAGACAATCACCGCAGGGAGCTTAGACTCTACTTCAGTCTTGCTGCCCACTTCAGATGGGGGAAAGGAAAACTGAAGCAAAAGCAAGGCGGCGGCGCACCAGGCCTATTGCATTACCATTAAATTAGTAAATTCTACTTCCAATGTACTCACAAAAGTACAGGATAAAGTGCATGTATTACTATCCAGTCCCGAAACTGTATTCATGTCCATCCATAGGGGCATAGCTTACTAGTTTGAAGGGCTGTACCCTCGTTATCGGAGCTAATTAAAGGTCTTCTGGTAATGTACTAGACTGGTGTACCTTTTTTTTTTTTTTTTTTTTTTTTTTTTTTTTTTTTGGCATTTCAAGTTGTGCTGTTTAAACTCTTCAAGAAGCAGAAAGACATGGGCCACGTTGAGAACCGTAGACTATCCACTAAGGAAACTGTTGTAAACCCTTACATATACCCAGTGAAGTGACTGGCCTTGGATGATACACAGAGATTAAAAAAAAAAAAATCCTCCTGCATAAGTTGTACCTGTTTATCTGCAGTCTTCTCTACATCTGTCAGAAAATGGGGTGGTGAGCTGAAGTTGCACTCTGCAGAGCTCAGTGAGGCAAACTCTAATGCCCTGTACACACAGTCGGACATTCGGACGACAAAATCCATCGGATTTTTTTCAGTAGGATATTGGCCCAAACTTGTCTTGCTTACACACGGTCGCACAAAGTTGTTGGAAAATCCGATCGTTCAGAACGCGTATGACGGGACTATAAACGGGCCAATAGCTTTCGTCTCATAATTTATTCTGAGCATGCGTGGCACTTTGTCTGTTGGAATTGTCTACACACGATCGGAATTTAAACGATCAGATTTTGTTGTCGGAACATTTTAGATCCAACTCAAAATTTGTGTGTCTGAAATTCCGACGGAAAAAGTCAGATGGAGCCCACATCATAATGGGTGGGGACATCATCCGGTGATGTCCCTATATAAGTCGCCGCGTGTCCTGTCATAGTGACCGGAGACGGCAACGAGGCAACATCTCCTCCAGAAGAGAAGAACAGAAGACGGCGGCAGCGGCAACAAAAGACCAGGCCACCGCTTGTAAAAGAGCTAGAGGAAGGCGCGGTGGCCCGGCAAAAAGAACCGAAGAGGGGGGGCAAGACCCCCGAAGTCGGAAGAAGAGGGTGGCGGCGAAGAAGAAAGCCGGGCTCCTCCGCTAGTAAAAGAGCTAGCAGAAGATAGCGGAGGAGTCCGGCGAGAAGACCTCTGAAGACGGAAGAAGAGCCCCGGAGCTGTGCAATGAAGTATTTTAACCCTTGTGTGTTGTTGTGTTTTTTTTTTTTTCTTTCACAGGTGAATGGGTAGGGGTACCCCATACTCATTCACATAGGGTGAGGTGCCGGGATCCGGGCCCCCTTATTAAAGGGGGCTCCCGGATTCCGATAAGCCCCCCGCCCGCAGACCCCCGACAACTAACGGCCAGGGTTGTCGGGAAGAGGCCCTTGTCCTCATCAACATGGGGACAAGGTTCTTTGGGGTGGGGGGCTGCGCAGCCCCCCCCCCCCTTTCCTGGCGTGCTCGGATAAGGGTCTGATATGGACCTGGGGGGCGTTTTTTAGGCGTAGGGATTCCCCTTTAAGTCCATACCAGGTGACGGGGCCAGCGACGCCTCCTTCGCTGGTCCTGGCTACCTGGACCCGCGCGCAAAATGAACGGACTTTCCTCCGTGTGTGTGTGTGTGTGTGTGTGTGGGCGAGTCCGTTCATTTCAAAAGTACGGCGGATAGTTGGGCGGACTTAGTCCGCCGTACCTAGTCCATCGCAAAAGTACTGTGTGTGGGCAGGTAGCTCGTTCGGAAAGTCCAGCGGTTTGTCTGCCAGACTAAGTCCGCCAGATAGTCTGATATGTGTGTACGCGGCATTAGCTGCATTTCTGCAAATGGAGTTGGCGATTTGGTCAGGGTCAGTGGTGTCCTCCATGCTGAGAAATACAGGTAGATACTTATCCATCATGCTATACAATCAGTTAGGTGTGTGATTGGCCCCAAATTTATTCTGCAGAACATACATACAACCAAGGTCACCAAGAACTATCTGCAGTGTAAAGAACAAGGAGTCCTAGAAGTGATGGCCCCCCCCCCCACAGATCCCTGATTTTAACATCATTGAGTCTGTCTGGGATTATTATTATTATTATTATTATTATTATTATTATTATTGTTAATTGATAAAAATAAACTAGCACTTCCATTTTTGAAAACATTCTTAATTTACAATGTTTTTCACACCTGTCTAACACTTGCACAGAACTGTATATCAACTGTGTGTTTATTATTTGCTTGGAGTTCCGATGTAATGACTGTTAAAAGCCCAAAAGAGGAGTTAACAGATAAATGGGAATAAGAAAGTCTAGTAAATAAATTGAAAAATTGACATTTCAGCAAGTGTGATCATCTTCTGTTTTTTTTTTTTTTTTTTGTCATTGTAGATGTTAAAAACGATCCACTGGATATCGAGCCCAACAGATGCTACAATACTTTTGGTATTTTATAGTTATTGTGTTTGTTTTATTTAAAATCCCAAGGAGAAGTCTCCTTGTAAACGCACATCGTACAGCCCTTCCTTTTTTTTTTCTTTGCCTGCCCTTTTAATTTCTTGTCTGTCATTCTACAGCCGAGAAGAGAGATTTTGCCCAAAAACAACCACCAAAAAAAGGTACAAATTGGTTTCTACTTCTTGTGTTTAGCCCAAGGCTTAATTGCCTCAATGTTCTTATATTTTTTTATCTCCTGTATTCATATGTTTTTATATTTAAAATGTACCCACTTAATGTATACGCATAGTGCTTGTGCCGTGAAATTTTTCCCATTGTATGTTGTAAAATACCTGGTTGATCCTGCTCATCCTGTGTCCCCGTGTGTGCGATAATCATGGCTGCTGATCCGTGATACCGTGGTCAGTTTATATGCCTCTCTGCTATGAGTGTCTCCCTCTCTGCCTGTCAGCAATGTAGTGTAAGTCTGTGTAAGTACTGATTCCCTCCCCTCCTCTCCCCTCCCCCTCCCCTCCTCTCCCCTCCCCTCCCCAGGCTATTCTTGTAATGTATTAAAATCACTGGAATCCCCTCTGTTTTAGCCAGATATAAAGCACTGTGTTAATTTAAAAAAAAAAAAATTGTATTCCTCAATTTTATACAGTTCTGCCTTTTTATAAAGTACAGTCAATAGCATTTCCCCTTATTCGTCCCATGGACAATGATATCGTCTTTGGTTCTGTGATTCCTAGCTTGTGAAGGGACCTATTTTAGGACATGATGTGTATTGCAATCTCGAGCATGACTCTGATATTTTTCCACCTTACAATTTAATGTTGCTTGGATATTTTTTTTTACAATTACATCATTGTTTAATGTTCAGTGTTTGCATAGGAAAGCTCCCTTTTCAATCTGTACCTGTTATCGTACATTTTTTTTTTTTTTTTTTTTGCACCATGTTCATGCCTATGTTTATTTGTTTCTAATAATATTCAAGTGAAAGGAAAAATTGACACACCGTGCTTTTATATCTGCCTAAAACAGAGGGCATGCCAGTGTTTCCAACTAGAGACTTAACCTCTTTTCTACTTGCCGACCAGCCTCCGGCAGGTTGGCTCTCCTGCACGAATTGCCGCAGTAGTATGGCGGCTTGCGTAGGCATAGTTGAGGGCGGGCGGGTGCACGAATGCTGTGGGAGTGTGCCTGCGGGTCGGATGGACTCTGTCCACCAGTCACCTGCAATCACCTAGTACAAAGGCGGAACAGAGATCTGCCAATGTAAGCAAGTGGATCCCTGTTCTGACAGGGGTATGTCGGAGATTTGCTCTTCCCAGTGATGTCCCTGGTAGCCCATCCCCCCCCCTACAGTTAGAACACGCTGAGGGAACACAGTTAACCTCTTGATCGCCCCCTAGTGTTAACCCCTTCCCTGCCAGTGTCATTTTTACATTGATCAGAGCATTTTTATAGTAGACACAGTGTGGCTGATACAGAGTGTGTGCTAATGAGGGCAGCTCCAAAAAAAAATTGGACAGATCGCTGTACCTAACACACGCAGTACAGTGATCTCCCCTGCTATGCTATTGTGGCATCCATTGGCTACTAGTGCTGATCTGATGCCGTTGGGATGGTGGTTTTTCAGCATACCTGTGGACTGAAGCCAGTCGTGAGACTGGCTACTGTCGGACAGGGAGCTGTACACACAGGCTGACAGTCATACGGTTCCTGCATAACTGACTTATTTTCTGACAATTTTTGGCCTGTGTGTACTTGGCATTAGTGGAAACCTCCTCCTATCTAACTTTTTTATTTTATTTTTTTTCTAGCCAAAGCCGGAGAGCTACTCCTGGATAAAAATAGAGTTGAAGCCTATTCTGATGGTATGGTGTTTGTGTTTTTTTTTTTTGTGTGTGTGTATTTGCAACACAATTATATGAAATAATTCATAATTCATCCCCTTTTCAATGCAGTACCATCCTACATCTAGAAAGTGTTTTATATATAGATAGATAGATAGATAGTATAGTATAGTATAAATTTTGCAGGCAAAGAGTTATTTCTTTATTATTTATAAAGCGCCAACAGTTTATGGGCAGTTAATACTTTTTACACTGAAACCTGCAATGCCAGGCTCCTGCAGACACACAGTACAGATGTCTGCCCATACCTCACATATTGGCAGACAATTACTGAAGTGCCAATGAACTATAAGATCGTTCACTAGCACCCTCGCAGTTCTTTGAGAACTACCAGCTGTCTGCCATGGTGGCAGATGGTACTTGTTCATTTGTTCAAAGATCACTGTGATTGAATGACACAGAGTTCACGTAGGTGAACTTATCCTTATAACAAAATGCTGTCAATGCTAAAGTTAAATCTATTTAACAACTTCCTGCCCAGCCTATAGCAATATGACGACTGGAGCAGAACTCTTGCCAGTCTGGGTCGACTTCATATGATGTCCTCCTGGATTGGGTCTTGTGGGGCCACAATGCCGCAATGCAGTGCGATCTGTCACCAGCTGTATCTGTCGGACACAACCGACGACTCATTACTGTACTGGCCTGCTGCCGTTACCATGTGACTGTTGTAACCAAGCACAGCAGGTCACATGACAGTTGTAAACAATGGATGGCTTCCTTTCAAGTCATCTGTTTACAATTGTGTTGCTAGCTGTGATTGGCCACAGTGATCGCATTGACTGGGCCAATGACAGCCCATCTGTGCCATGTGATCAGCTGTGGCCAATCGCAGCTAATCACAACAAAACAAACTGAATCAATTTCATTCAGTAAAATGCTTGCTTATAGCAAAGAAAGAGAGAGCGCAATAATTCTAGTGCCAAACTTACTGTGTAACTGGTAACCTGTAAAGACTTTTAAAGCATCACCTATGGAGATTTTTAAAAACCTATAGATTGGCACCATTCTATGGGCGTATGCAATTTTAAAGCGTTACATGTTCTATATTTTACCAAAACAGTTAAAATTCATTAGTGTATTTTTTTTTCCCCAAAAAATTGCGTTTTGAAAAACCGCTGCACAAATATCATGTGATATACAAATATGCAACACCTACCATTTTATTCTCTAGGGCCTCTGCAGAGAAATATAAAATGTTTGGGGATTCTAATTACCGTATATACTCGAGTATAGGCCGACCCGAATATAAGCCGAGGCCCCCAATTTACCCCCAAAAAAACTGGCAAACTTATTGACTCGTGTATAAGCCGAGGGTGAGACATGCCTGTCCATCCCTGTGTGTGTGTCCGTCCATCCCTGTGTGTCCGTCCATCCATCCCTGTGTGTGTGTGTGTCCATCCATCCATCCATCCCTGTGTGTGTGTGTCTCCATCCATCCATCCCTGTGTGTGTGTGTCTCCATCCATCCATCCATCCATCCCTGTGTGTGTGTGTATCCATCCATCCCTGTGTGTGTGTGTGTGTCTCCATCCATCCATCCGTGTGTGTGTGTGTGTGTGTGTGTGTGTGTGTGTGTGTGTGTGTGTGTCCAGCCTACCTGTGTCCCGAGCCTCCGTCCCGTGTCGTGCCTTGCCTTCGTCCCGTCCCGTCCCGTCCCGTGCCGTGCCTTGCCTTGCCTCCGTCCCGTGCCCTCTTCGTCGGCGGCCATTGTAAAATTCAAAAGCCGCGCCTCCTCCTTCGCCTGTGATAGGCGGAACACTGAATTTCCCAGCAGCCTGTGTTCCGCCTATCACGGACGTCGTATCATCCTCGTCCGTAGTACGAGGATGAGACGATGCCCGTGATAGGCGGAACACAGGCTGCTGGGAAATTCAGTGTTCCGCCTATCACAGGCGAAGGCGGAGCCGGAGGCGTGGCTTTTGAATCATAGAATGGCCGCTGTCTATCTGCTCGACACGCTGATCGAGCGGGCAGACAGCGATGACTCGAGTATAAGCCGAGGGGGGCACTTTCAGCCTCAAAAAAGAGGCTGAAAATCTCGGCTTATACTCGAGTATATACGGTAGTTTTCTGGCAAAAAATGCTGATTTTTACATGTAGGAGAGGAATGTCAGAATTGGCCTGGCCTGGCAGTGATTAAACATGGAGAAATGTGATGTGTTTGGCAATGATGTGCTGCATACGTGTGTGTTCGTTTTTTAATGTTGCCTTGACATGCACGTTTTCCAAAATGTCTGTACATGGGTACAGCACATACATTTGTCTTGATATCATGAGTTTGTGGTAGCAGCGGCCAGATATCATATTTTCCACTTGGGTAGTTGTCAATGCGCCTGGTTATTTGTTTTACAACGTGCATATGAACTTGCCTGTACTGGTAAACAGACACAATTTATTTTAATGATATTTTTTTCTTCTCACAGGTGAGGAAGACAAACCCCAAACCAGTATCAGAAGTACGTCTCATTGTTTAATATGCTCCAATATATTGGCTTCGTCATGCATTTGTATTTAACAGTTAAAAAGCAAGCAATTCACATTTCTAGACATACAGATTACATGACCAGTTTTATTTTTTGATCTGAATTTCTAGATTGTTGAAATGTTTGTTAGTGATAAAGGGCAATAATGTACACTTGCTAAAGTGGACCTGACCTGTCCACCATATGCATAGACCTTGTCCCTACAGATACCTGTACTTTCTTCCAATCATTTTTTGTACGAGATAAATGAAGAAGAGTGTTTCCTATCAATCATTTTTCCTTTAGAGCTTAAGGAGGATCCTGCATCCTGCTCTATCTACATACAAAGATCCTTATATTCGACAGTTGAATAATAGCAGTGCAACGTAAATTATATGCAAACCCTCACCTTGTAAAACAGCCATTTTAGTTTAAAAACGAAATGAAAGGTAAAACCTTTGTGTATACATATAAAAACATTATAATTTCCTTTTTCTTTATGGTACATCACGGGACACAGAGGCTCATAGTAATTACTAAGTGAGTTATAGCTCACCTTCAGGTGCTGGACACTGGTGTAATCAATTAGACAGGAAATTTCCTCCCTATATAACCCCTCCCCTACAGGGAGTACCTCTGTTTTTCGCCAGTGTCTAAGATGTTGGTCACGGTTAATGAGTGCTCCTTAGATGGCCTGAACAGGGTCAGGGAGCTACGCTAGTGGATCCATTCAGAGAGCCAAATAAAGGCTAAAGTGGATGGTACCTGATGCCTTGATACCGAAGAACAAGGTTTTGCCTGTAACGCTTCTCTTAGGAGAGCTGGGCCCTGAGATCCGGCACCTTGGCCACATTGCTATACCACAGGTTTGCTCTGGCAGGGTACTATACAAGGCCCAAGGTAGTGGACCCTACGTACATAGGGGGCCCCGTCCTTGAAGGTCTGGCATGACACAAACCTGCCGTGATGGGTGAAGATTGGGTCACTGTGATATTCCAGCAGTACTCTGCAGCGAGGAATGGGGATTCTGCATTTGTTTGCAGTGTCTCTATTAAGAGAGCGTTCTGACTGTCTGTTTCCTGGTGGTCACCGGGAGCAGTGTGCTGGTCTATAATGCTTGTACTCTGGTTCAGGCAGGCTGCTGTTTTTTCCCCAGCCACTAGAGGGCGCAGATTTGCTCCTAGCATATTGTTGTAGGCAGGAAGAATGGCAGTCATTACCATGTGCTGACAGGTCGGACGGCCTTGGAGACAGAACAGTGGGCCATGAGTACAGACAAGTCATGATTATATACTGCATATTTTCTGCCCCTCCATGGGGCATGTACATGCTGTAAGTAGTAGATACACCCCTGGGTGATTAGCAGTTCACTTTAAAAGTGTCATTGTCTGCATGAGGGCAGGAACAGCATGGTAAGCTTGCAGTTTTGAAATGCATGTTGTTGTAATACATGTTTAAAAGGTTTGAGCAGAGTGCATATGTGCTTGGTATTTTACAGGTGTAGTATAGGACCAACTGCAGTTGAGCAGGTGCTTGCTTACAGACTTGCTAAAATCGCACAGTTGCTAAATAGACACAGATGTTGATATGCTTAGTTGCTAAAATCACACAATTGCTAGTTCGTACAGATGCTGATTTGTACAGTTGCTAAAATCTCTCAGTTGCTAACATGCACAGATGCTGAAATACACAGTGGCTGGATCGCACAGTGCTAGATTGCATAGTTGCTGCTGAAACGCAAGGTTCCTGTTTAAACAGGTTGCATAAAGATACATGGTCATGTGTGTACAAAATGCATGTTTGGACATGTTTTGTGTTTAAAAAAAAAAAAAAAAAACGCAAAACATGCTTATTTTTGATCACAACAGAACACGTGATCACATAAGGTGACCGGATCGCTTAAAGATGCATGTTTGTTTGTAGAGAGATGCATTGTTTTTTTTCTTTTCTCCTAGTCGCATGGTCACGCAGAAAGGCTTGATCGCATAAAGATGCTTGATCATCAGGCTAGAAAACCTCCACAGGATCTTCATGCAGGTGCTTGCTTACAAGCTAGCCAAATGCGCAACTGCTGGGATGCACAATTGCTAACGATCAAACAGTTAAATCACATGATTGCGGAAACGCATGTTGGCGGAGGATAGCTTCCTCTTTACTAGTCCACATGTTTGCATAAAATACATGAGTTTGGAATTTACATCATGTGGGTAAAAGAACATGTTCTTGTTGATCGTATAAAGATGCATGTTTTCGGTTTTTTACATAGTCGCATGAGGATGCTGGGTCACATTAAAGTGCTTGTTTGCACAGAAATGCCTAAAATCGCATAAAAGTGCTGGATTTTACAAGGGTGCTTGATTGCACAAGGGTCATTGGTCACACAAGGGTACTTGTTCGCACAGTAGTGCTTATAATGCATAAAATATTTGATCATATAAAAAATGCAAAATCGCATAAGGATGCATGATCGCCTATATTGGCATAGTTGCATAACGAGACATGTTAATTTAAGTTTTCCTTGAATATACAGGATTCCTTATGTTCATAGGAATACGTGTCTGCATGGATACATGTTGTGTAATGTTGCATAACACGTTCATAAAACGCATGCTTACTTGCAAGATGCCTGTTTGATAGCACACATGCTATATGTATGCGTGTATACAGCGCACACTTTTCTTGTTTTGCCTAAAACATACTTGTATGAATTCATGCTTCCATGAACACACACACACTTCCATAGATGCATATGGCGTTAATACTTGCCTCATGCACATATGGACCGTTTGCATATGTGTTTATTTGCACGGGCTACAGAGGCTGTCTGCGCTTCGCAGGAGAACAGCACCTCTTCCAGTTGGTGGTCTGGCCCTTCGGATTAGCCACCGTTCCCAGGGTAAAGGCCCAGGGTATAGCCATAATGGCATAGTCTGCTGCTGATAGATCAGTCCGTAGCATGTCTGGACCTTGGTGGTCCAGTATCTGGAACTCCTGGGTTGAGATCCCAGTCTAAAGGTACTTACGGTCGGTAAGGATCTTGGAGTGTTTTAGACTCAGCCCAAAAAGGGGTCAAGCCAAGGAAAAGTTTCTTACTTTTTACCTTTGCTAAGGTGCTAGGGAAGATGGCTTCATTCAAAGCAGTTCCCTATGCTCAGTTTTGTTCAAGGCTGCTATAAACCTTATTCTACCTGGAACAATTAGATCCTAACCTAGGCATTATCCAAAGGGTGTGGTCCCAGGGATACTCCGGAACCCCAGCAAAGATGGCAGAAAGGAAGATCCTTCATGCCAATTACCTAGGAGGTGGTGGCTACGAAGGCTGGCCTCTAGGGGTGGAGACCAGTCCTGAATGAGACCACTGCCCAGGAAAAGTGGCCAAGGAGGCACTAGAAGTCACACAGCCAGAAGGAAGTGGACCATGTTCTGGTTTGGGCAGAGGAGCTTGTACCTTGCCTATCGACAATCTTAATTTCGTGAAATGGAGAATTGGCATGCGGTTCTCTGGAGCCGTCAACAATTGTTCCCGGGAGAATTGCCTCTGTACCCCGACTTTTTTTTCCTGACCAGATAAGATTTTTGGGCATCCAGGTTCAACAAGAAGTTGTACAGCTTTGTGTCAAGAGCTAGGGATCCACTCGCATACGGGACAGATGCGTTAGTGACCCCCTGGGATAAGTTTTTCACTGATTTATACATTCCTTACAGTTCAGTTGCTTCCGCAGCTTCTATGCAGGTTCAAAGTGGAAGGGAAGCTGGTAATACTACTAGCCCGGCATGGCCCAGAAGATCCTGGTATGCAGAGATCGTATGGTTGGCAGTAGGGAAACCGTGGACTCTTCCATCTAGTCCAGACTTGCTTTCACAAAGGGCCAGTATTCCATCCGGCCTTACAATCGCTAAATTTAACGGTTTGTCTATTGAAGCCCACATTTTAAAGAATCGGGGGCTTTCGGGTTCAGTGGTAACTACCCTGATTAATGTAAGAAAGCGGGCCTCTAGGACCATTTATTATAAGGCCTGGAGGGCCTATGTTTCCTGGTATGAAACCAAAAGATGGCATCCTCGGAGGTATGTCATAGGTAGAATTCTTGCCTTCCTACAATTGGGGGTAAAAATGAAGCTAGCCTTGAATACCATCAAGGGTCAGTTCTCGGCCTTTCTCATTGTTTTTGAAAGGCTGCTTGATTCACATTCTTTGATCTAGGGCTAGGCCAAGGGACAATGCATATAAATCCGCCAGTTAGGTCACATTTGTGCCCGTAGGGTTGAGTCTAGTTTTGTCGGGTTACAAGGACAGCACCCTGGGCCGATGCACCATATTCCTTTGATCCTCCTAGCGGGGGAATTGGTGTTCTTAGTTGCGGTAGCCTCTGCAGGAAAGTTTCAGTGTTGGCAGCTTTCTTTTTGTTTAGTGCCATACTTAATTATTCTTAGCTAGATCCTTTTAGGAAAAAAGAAAAAGACTATCAATTGAATCAAGACGTTTCTTGTCTTCCTTTTACCAGAATCTTGTTTTGCGTAAGAAAAGTTATTACTTCCTCTCAATATATTGAGAGCGGTAAAGGTATTTCTCAGTGTTTCAGATACGGGAAACTGACGTTTGTTGTGCTGCCAGAGGACCCTAAAAAATGGGCAGGCAGCTTTCAAATCGACCATTAAAATGGTTGCACTCTCTCGTAGTGAGAGCAGTCAAGGCCTATCTGAAGCAACTGCTCAGATACGGAAAACTTATGTTTGTGGCGCTACCAGGAGGTCTCAGGAAAGGGCAGATAGCATCTAAATAAACTGTTTTTTAATGTTGATAAGTCAAGTTATTATTCAGGCTTGCTTTTTGAAGAAAAGGTTTTCTCCTTCAGAGTACTCTTTACCAGGGCAGTAAGCGCTTCATGGGCAGTTAGTTACCAAGCCTTTATGACTCGGATTTACAAGGTCGCCACTTGGTCGTCTATACATATGTTCACTAATTTCTATCAGGTGAATGTAAGACGGCAAGAGGATGCCGCTTTTGGCACAATATACTGCAGGCAGCAGTATAGGTCCTCACATCTGATGGCGATCTGCGTTTGTGTCTCCCTCCCTTCAGTAGGCATTGCTTTAGGACATCCCACTTCCTAATTACTATGAGCCTCTGTGTCCCGTGATGTACGATAAAGAAAATAGTATTTTTATAACAGCTTACCTGTAAAATCCTTTTCTTGGAGTACATCATGGGACACAGAGCTCCCACCCCTCTTGTGGGACACTTATTGCTTTGCTACAAAAACCTGAGGTACTCCCTGTAGGGGAGGGGTTATATAGGGAGGAAACTTCCTGTCTAATTTATTACACCAGTGTCCAGCACCTGAAGGTGAGATATAACCCACTTAGTAATTACTATGAGCCACTGTGTCCTGTGATGTACGCCAAGAAAAGGATTTTTCAGGTAAGCTGTTATAAAAATAAAAAGTTTTTTGTTTTCTTTTTTTTTATACGTGATCCCTCTATTCTTATCTGCATAAGGACCTAAAAAACTGGGGGAGGAGACACAGCAGCATATTGATCTTCCTAGTGAATGGCTGTGTCAGAGGAAGGGGCAGGCAGAACAAGTCTAATCATTGGAGGAAAGCAGGCTGGATTCCCAGTGCAGCCAGAAAACTGACCAATGCTGTGCACTAATGTTTAGTGTGGTCAGTTTTAACTAGCAAAGCAAAGGGACTGGCAGGGACCAGACCATTGATTTCACACAAAGGAGAAAATAAAAAAGCAGACAGGATTATTTTTTTTATACTGGCTACATGCACGTTATAATAGACACATATCAGGAATATGAAATGTTGGGGTTACATATTCTTTAAAGTGACACTATGGCCAAAATAAAAAATGGAAAGATGTGACACAGTCTGCCACTAGCAATAATCCCCATATCATAGTTTATTACCAGCCAGTAAGTTTGTCCTTTTTTTCAATTTCGTTGTGACATTGTGACCAAAATTACTGTCCATCGTAACAGTTTATTACCTGATGAGCCAGCCAGTAAGTTTGTTGTTTTTCAACTTTCTTTTAACATGCCAAACTGTCCAACAAAAAAATGACAGTTGGAGGGTTGAGACAAACCATTTACCACTGACTGGGGTACTTGCAATGGTTGGCTTTTATTCAGTTGGGCTTTAAATAGTTAGATACATATAAAGTCAGTCTAAATCTACTAGACCACTTACTCCACTGATTGACAGTGTTGCTGTCCAAGGGTTTTATTTATCCAAAGATACAGTGAAGGAGTGAATGTTGCGACCCCTCTCCTCACCACCCACCATGCCTAAGCCCCCTTCCATCATTACCCTCTGTGCCAGCGGCTACAAATACTGCAGCTTCTGACTTTTAATATATGGACACTCACCTGTCCAGTGAGCCCGTAATGTCGGCAGCCGAAGCTGATCTGTCCGGCTCTCGGCTGATGCCGCCGCCATCCTCGGATAGGGGATCAGGAAGTGAAGCCGTGCAGCTTGCCAAAAATATATAGAAGAATACTTATCGGTCTAAACTGAGGGAAAAAAAATGTTCTATATCTTTTTTGAGGATATTTATTGTAGCAAAAAATAATGCTATTTTTATTTTTTTCTTCAAAATTTGTCACCATCTTTTTGTTTATAGCGCAAAAAATAAAAACCGCAGAGGTAATCAAATACCATCAAATAAAGCTCTATTGTGGGGAAAAAGGACGTCAACTTTGTTTGGGAGCCACTTTAAAGTGACGCAGTGCCAAATCGCAAAAAGTGCTCTGGCCTTTTGCCAGCCAAATGCTTCGGGGCTTAAGTGGTTAATAGTCACCCTGCCTGCATGCTTCTTCTTCTTGCCCACTCTGTACCTCCTATGCCCCCCCCCCCCCTGCTTTCACTCACTCTTTCAATAAGTGCTCCTACCTTTTGAGACACAATACCCCTCAACCTTAACCTCCATATGCTCTCACTAGTGTGTGTGTGTGTGTGTTTCGTTTTTTTTTTTTTCCCCATACTTTAAATACACATACATTTTTGTATACAGTAATTGTACATTTCAAAATGCACTGTAGAGTTTGTATGGTCTTTCCAGAGATACAAGTTTCAGACATATGTTCTACTGTGATAAGAGAGGCATGGTAATGAATGTGAGGGGGAGGGCAGGGGAGTTAAGAAACTGCTTCTAGCATATATTTTATCCTTCTATTCGGCTAGAAATTAGTATTAGATAGAATTTAGTAATATGGTCTAGTGTGTGAGAGAGAGGGAGCACATGTGTTTCAATGGGTGTTAGTAAGAAAAGAAGAAATACTTTTGGGGGGGTATGCTAAAAAAGAGAAGAAAAAAATGCTGGGGTATTTGGCAGCTCTACTGCACGCAATTAGGTGTTCATGGCAGCCTAGTGTGAGGAGCACCCGGTACTCCTGGTAGTGAGTAATCTGCAGCCAGTTAAATTGTGTGTGTGTGTGTGTGTGTGTGTGTGTGTGTGTGTGTGTGTGTGTGTGTGTTTTTTTTTTTGTTTTTTTTTTTATTTCCCCTCCTGTCTCTGAGGAGGTGTGAGGTCTCCTATGCTGTGAGTCTCTTGGATTTTTGTGCAACACAACACTAAGGAAGGTAGAGTGGTTTGTTTACACTTCATAGTTAAGCTGGCCATACAAGTCCACCCTATGTGCATATATGTACCTGGCTCTGAACAACCACATAAGCAGAACCCCACATGTCCCGGACTATAATATGCAACTCTGGGTGGATCTAGGTACCAGCTATATAATACATTCTAGTTACTTTTGAGCGCGTGAACATTCTGGGAACTTGACTTGCTGGTATCCCAGATGCATCATCTTAATTTTTTATTTTTTTTGAAACCCTAAGTGCCCGTTCACACTACCGCGACTTGTCAGGCGACTTAGCCGCCTGACAAGTCGCGCTCCGTTCTGTACTATGGAACCGTTCTAATAGGAGCGACTCAAGTCGCTACGACTTAGAAAAAGGTTCCTGTAGTATTTTTGGGGCGACTTCAGGCGACTTGCATTGACTTCTATACAGAAGTCATTTTGCAAGTCGCCGCTGAAGTCGTGTGCAGGTCGCGTCTGTGAGTCGCGCTGCAAGTCGCGTCGCCCCTGTGTGAACGGGCACTAACAATTACCTTTTTATTTTATTTATTTTTTCACCCTTGTATTACCGAGACATACTGCGTGCTCTTCTTCTTTTCTTTTTTTTTTTGGTAATGGTTTTGCCCTAACAAAAATATATAGCACAACATATCCATGAACTTGCATTTATTAGTTGAATGACACCATTTCTTTCTCCTACTCATAATTTTTTGATCCCACAGGTGCAGAAAAATCCAAACCTCAACCAGTAAGAGGTACATTTCATTGATAATTTAATTGCTTAGTCAACATTTTTTATTTAACAGTTAAAAAGTAAGTAGTAGGTTTAATTCACTGTTTATTTGATGCCTTGCAATTTTTAGGCTTAGGGCCCTTTTCACACGGACTATCCGATCAGGTCTGCCTGTCAGTTTTTCAGGCGGTTCTCATTGGACCCTATGGAGCGGTGGATGTCAGGGGTGACATGTCCGCAGACATGCACTGCTATATGATCTGATCTTCTCCATAAAATACAGACGGATGGTGGTCCTATTTTCCATCCACCTGGCGGATAAAAACAGGTGGTCCATTTTCACCCGATTTTACCATAGAGGTCGAAGTGTGACTGTGTCCATCTCCGCTCTGCACAGTGAGTGAAGACGGACCTGTCATCTGCCTGCTCAGCGGGGATCAGAGAAAGCGATCCCTGCTTGGCAAGCAGATTCCGTTCCATGGATGCACCGTGTGAAAAAGGCCTTACATATTACAAGGCAAATACCGTTCCTTCTTCCTAATGCCGGAAACTCATAGTTAATTGTGGAGATGAACACCATGTGGCAAAATTAGTTTTTTTTTATCCTTTCAATGAAACACAGCTGATATGATAATGGAAAGATTGAGCGTTGATTTCTAGCATGGAAAACGTGTGAGAGTGATAAAGAGCACTAATGTACGTTTAATTAATTTAACCTGACCTGTCCACCAAACTCTCTATAAACTAACATTGCTTTGAAACCTTGTTTTGCCTGCAGATGCATGTACTCCCTTCTTACCATTTTTATGGGGTAACTGGGTAGGGCTTCTTGCTTTGTTTTCAATTTAGTTTTTTTTTTTTTTTTTTGCAAGTCTAAATAGAGGACATTGCATACTGCTGTAGCTCCATACAAAGATTCTGCAATTTCATAGTTGAATCTAGTCTAGTATACACTGTTAGATTTTTTTTTTTTTTTTTTTTTTTCCATTTAGCCGGCAAGATGAATGTACAAAACTATCAGGTTCCCCATCTACACAAACAAAGTTGATGGAGGAATCTAGCCCCCATGCCATTACATTGTATTATGACAGCAGTGGATCCCACCATGTCCTTTTGACAAATCTATTGGACAATTGACCTCTGTTGGGCTGGGATGACCACACACTGATCAAAGTCTATCCGGCCCCTGCTGAAGTTAAATTTTTATCAGTATATAGCCAGCTATACTCTCGGCTTGAAAAGATGCCATATAGCATGCAGAGAAATTTATTGGAGAACATATAGGTATTTGCAGGCACATGGTGCAAGCGTTTTATCAGTATCGCTGAGACAGTTTTTGCATCAAGTAAAAGTGTAAGTGACATGTGGTTCTGAACACTTTATCATGATTCTCATACTTTTCAGTAGACTCGGTTCAGGACTACTGTAGGTAGTCCTTTGCAGACCACAAAAAAAGACTTCCTTCCGGGCTTTTGTAAGACAGTTATAAAAATCTCAAGGACACTTTCCCTTTTGGGCTGCTGTAAGTCATACAGTGGGTATAGAAAAGAATCACCCCCCCTTTAAAATAATCACAGGTTGTTACTTTGCAGCCTGCAATGAAGACCGACATCGCTTTTGTTTTATCCAGCTGTATTTACTAGTGCAACGTATAACATCCAAAGATAAAACACCAGCATGGCATAAAAAAACCCTTAAAGAGGAGTTCCAGCTGTTTCTGTGTTTATTAAGTCAGCAGCTACAAATAGTGTAGCTGCTGACTTTAAATAAACACACACTCGCCTATCCCACACTCAAGCGATACAGCTGCCCGAAGCCTCGGTCCTCTCCCGCGGCATCACTAGTGTGGGCCCCCGGCTGTGACAGCTTGTGGCTTCGCATCCAGGTGCGCACTGCGCATGTGTGATTGGCCAGGCAATTTTCTGGGACCTGTGATGTATCCACACTAGTGGATACATTGCATTCAAAAGATTGCAGGGGGAGAGGAGAACTTCCGCCCGGGGTGCCGCAGAGTTTCAAATGGAAATGGGAGCCCCCCCCCCCCCAAAAAAAAAATGACATGCCAAATGAGGGATTCTAGGAAATAAAATGGTGACCATTGCAATTTTTTAGATAATTTGCACAGCAATTTTTGCAAACACAATTATTTTTATTTCACAAATAAAAAATAAAATAAAAAAGACACTAAAGTTAGCCCAATTTTTTTGCATAATGTGAAAGATTTTGCGCTGCGTAAAGAGATACCTACATGTCGCGCTTTAAAATTGAGCACACTTGTGGAATGGCACCAAACTTCAGTACTGCTCCATAGGCTACACTTTAAAAACGTTTACAGGTTACCAGTTTCGAGTAACAGAATAGGTTTTTTGCTAGAATTCTTGCTCTGGCTCAAACTTTCACTGCGATATGTCATATGTGTGGTTTAAACGCAGTTACATATGTGGGCGGGACCTACCTATGCGTTTGCTTCTGCCTGTGAGCACGAGGGATGGGGGTGCATATATATATATATATATATATATATATATATATATATATATATATATATATATATATATATATATATATATATATATATATATATATATATATATATATATATACATACAGGGGCGTAACTATAGGGGGTGCAGCAGTCGCGACCGCAACCGGGCCCTGTGATGCAGGGGGCCCATGCAGTCCCCTCTACATATGGCCGGCAGCAGCATAGGCAGCTAGGGGTATCAGTGCACCATGCACACGGGTGGCTGGAGGTGGAGGGTGACTAGCAGAGCTCCATGCTTGACTATCGCACTGGCTGCTCTTTAGTTGTGCATTCTCCGCATGACCTGTGTCCTCGGCCGGCTCCTCAGAGTACCCCTCTCCTGCTCCATGCATTGCCGCTCAGTCCGATGTCTGTTCTCCCCAGCCAGAGTTGAGAGCTGCCCTGGAGAAAAGGACCTCATCTCTTCTGGGGACGGGGACTCCATCCTGCCTAGGGACAGTCCCCCAATGGGGCACCTAAAAATAAAAAAATAAAAAATAAAAAAAAAACTACTGATACCAGTGGTGGAACTACAGGGCTCACAAAGGTCATACCTGTGACCACGCCCTGGAGTTCCACCGCGGGACTCGGAGGGAAGGGCCCTGGCTGGGGTTCAGGGGGGCCCTTCATGGTTTCTTGCATCGGGGCCCTGAAGGTTCTAGTTACGCCACTGTATATATATATATATATATATATATATATATATATATATATATATATATATATATATATATATATATATATATATATATATATATATATATATATATATATATATATATATAATTTTTTTATTTACGCTTTCCCTTTTAAATGTTTTGGCTCACTTTTATTCCTATTACAAGGAATGTAAACATCCCTTGTAATAGGAATAGGGCATGACAGGTACTCTTTATGGAGAGATCTGGAGTCTAGAAGTCCCCACATCTCTCCTCTATGCTGGAAAGCCTGAGATAAAAAAAATTTGAAAAAATCTCTGGCTTCCCAGAAAAGAAAACGCAGTGTTTACATCTGCTGGTGGTGGACGTGACGTCATGGTGTCACTTGCAGCCTCCGAGGGTCATAGAGATGGCCGGGGACCATCTGGTCTTACGGCCAGCTCTATGGTAAACTGTCACCATTGGCCAAATCATTCTCTGGCTCCCTGATCAAACGTGTGAGCCGGGAGAAGCATGGCGGGACGCCCCTCCCTCCCACCGCCTGTAAAAGCAAGCATGCGACTGAAAAGCTTGTTTGCTTTTACATTGCAGGAAATCGCCAACTGAGAAAAAATTTCTCTTTCGTTCATTGATGGACACAGCTCCATTAAATCTTAACCCTAGAGTTATTACGCCACCTTCAGGAGAGGACTAGGCAGAACATGTAATACGCGTGAAAACAACAGAACTGTACAGTCCTTCTGGCTATAACCCCTCCGCCTGCTTCCTGCAAACGTTTTTTTTTTCTACCTAGTGAAGAAGGACCTAGGCTCTCTGCCGGGATCATCGGTCCTGGGGATTTTTTTTTTTTTTTTTGATTTTTGCCTTTTGCGCAAGATATTGATCCTATGATCTTCTATCAACAGCCGGCTGGGTGACAGCCTGGTCGCGGGAGGAATCCCAGTTGCCGATCAATGTGCTCGAGCTTTAAGCGATTAGGCTATGTCTCTCCACATGGTCAATGATGCTACGAGGGCGTCAGATCAGGATCCAGTAAGACAACGTCACGTCGGTGTCAACCAACAAGGAGCTTGGTTGCAGCATGAGAGGTCACTCACATCCTCCAGTGGGCAGAGCGACATGTACCAGCCCTTTCCGCCATATACATCCCGGGTGTAGAAAACTGGCAGGCGGATTATCTATGTTGCCAGATGCTGGACCCAGGAGAATGGTCGTTGCATCTGGAGGTGTTCAGGATTCTTTGCCTGAGGTGGGGCACACCAGATGTGGATCTTCTTGCCTCTCGGCTCAATCGAAAGGTGCAGAGGTTCGTGTCCAGGACAAGAGATCCTTGGGCGGACGCGTCAGACGCGTTGGTGGCTCCATGGGAGCAGTACCGGCTGATTTACGCCTTCCCTCCGCTCAAACTGTTGCCTCGTCTGCTTCGCAGAGTGGAGGCCTAGGGGATTCCAGTGATACTGATCGCTCCAGATTGGCCCCGGCATCCCTGGTACGCCGACCTAGTACACCTGGTGGCAGATGCTCCTTGGTGGTTGCCAATGCCCGAAGACCTCCTATCACAAGGTCCAATACTCCATCCTGCTTTACTGTCGCTGGTTTTAACGGCATGAGTGTTGAAAGCCAGGTGCTGAGGAATCGAGGTCTGTCGGACTCTGTAATCTCCACTATGCTAAGGGCATGAAAATCTCGGAAGATATACCATCGTATGTGGAAGGCTTATATCTCCATGTGTGAGGAGATGAGGTGGCGTTTGCGCACCTATTCCTTCTTTTTCCAGGATCCTGCTGTTTTTACAGCAAGGAGTGGACCAGAAACTGGCTTTAAGCACCATCAAGGGACAAATATCAGCCTTGGCTGTCTTTTTCCATTGACAGTCAGATTCAGCCTAGTCAAGGAACCAAAGGGTCCCTTACCTGGTGGCTTCGTTCCCTGGCTCTTCGGCAGGGAAAATCCTTTCTCCTGCTGTACTTGGACGGTGGTCACCATGATTGCAGTTTCTCTGGGTAGGGAGGAGTCCTGGGCCTGAGCTCGGGTCAGGGTCACTGGAAGGTGGAGGAATCCAGGCTACCTATCAACATCTTGGAACTCCAGGCATACAAACTCTGTCTGGTTCATTGGACGGATCGACTTCAGGGGCTCCCGATACGGATCCAGTCAGACAATGCCACGGCGGTGGCGTATTTCAACCACCAGGGAGGAACAAGGAGTGTGTTAGATCTTCTGCCTGGAAGAAGCCGACATTCTACAGTAGGCAGAGCATTTCATCACGGCCATCTCCGCCGTTCACATTCCAGGGATGGACAACTGGCAGATGGATTACCTCAGTCGTCAAGTATTGGACCAAGGGGAGTGGTTCCTCCATTAGGAGGTATTTCAACAGATCTGTCTATGCTGGGGATCTCCAGAGGTAGATCTGATGGCATCCTGAATCAACAGGAAGGTGCAGAGATTTATGGCTAGGTCTCGGGACCCTCTGGCGGACGCCTCAGACGCTCTGGTCGCTCCATGGGCCCAGTATTGTCTGATCTACACCTTTCCTCCTCTCAAGCTTATGCCGTGGCTGTTGTGCAGGATCGAGGCAGAAGGAATTCCGGTCGTTCTAGTGACCCGGCACTGGCCTCGTCGGCCCTGGTACGCTGACCTGGTGCATCTGGTGACTGCCTCTCAGAGAGGATCTGCTATCCCAAGGGCTGATCTTCCACCTTGCTTTGCCATCGCTGGCTTTAATGGCCTGGCTATTGAAAGCCAGGTGGTAAAGAATAGCGGCTTATCTGCGTTGGTGATCCCGACGCTGCTCAAAGCTAGAAAGTCTACTTCCAGGAAGGTATATTATCGGACGTGGAAAGCGTACGTTTCATGGTGTGAGTCTGGGGTTTCATCTATGTTCCTTTTTTGATGACTCAGATTTAGACTTTTCATCAGAGGGGCGTTGAAAAGAATTTGGCATGGAGTACTGTCAAAGGCCAGGTGTCAGCCTTGTTGGGTTTCTTTCAATGCTCCCTGGCTTCGTACTTCCTGGTACGTACGTTCATTCAGGGAGTGTGACGTGGTTCCACCAGCACGATCTCCCTTGCCACCGTGGGACTTGAATCTTCTACTTTCGGTTCTACAGAAGCCTCTCAAAAATATTTGAGAAATTCCCCTGCTCACACTCTCACAGAAGGTGGCCTTCTTGGTGCCTATTACTTATGCTCGTAGTGTATCCGAGTTGGCGGTGATATCCTGTCGCTGCTTGGTGCTTCATAGGGACAAGGTGGTGATTCGTCCTTGTCCTTCTTTCCTTCCAAAGGATGTCTCTGATTTCCATTTAAATGAAGACATCGTGTTGCCCTCTGTGTCCCAGGCCGCAACATCTGAGGGAATTTGCCTTGCACACTTCAGATGTGGTACAAGCTGTCGGAGTGTATTTGGCGACCACTGAGTCTTTTCAAAAGTCAGACTCCCTGTTCATGATCAGACGGACCAAAGAAGGGGCTATCTGCTTCCTCAGCGACCATTTCTAGATGGATCAGGCAGACGTTTACTCAGGCCTATTTTATCAAGGGTCGGGTTCCTCTCTTCCCGGTGAAGGTGCACCCGACTCAGTCGCTGAGTGCCTCCTGGGCCTTCCTGTCATCAGGCATCTGTAACGCAAGTTTGCAAGGCGGCCGGCCACCTGGTCGTCGGTGCGCACTTTAAAAATGTTTTATAAGGTGGATGTGCTGGCATCTGCTTCTTTTGGCCACAAGGTTCTGCAGGCTGTCTAGAAGTATTTTTTTTATTTTTTTGCTGGTCAGGTGGGCTCCAGGTTGTTCTCGCTGAGGTTGTCTGGTTAACCTGTTTTTTTTTTTTTTTTATTGCCTGCCCCACCCCTCATGTTTGGCACTGCTTTGGGACATCCCTATGGTTTTGAATAAAGAAGGCTGTGTTTGTGAATGAATGAAAGAGAAAATAGGATTTTTGACTTACCGTAAAATCCGTTTCTCTGCGTTCATTGACACACAGCACCCCCTCTGGAGTTTTAATACTTCTGACACTGCTTGCTGCATAACTGAAGGCCTAGAGCAGAGGGGGAGGGGGGGGGGGGGTGTATATAACCTAGGACTGCCCATGGGCGTAGCCAAGTCTTCTTTTTTTTTTTTTTTTCTGCCTAGTGTCCTCCTCCTATAGGGGGTGATATAACCCCTTTGGTTCTGAATAAAGAAGGCTGTGTCTGTCAATGAACTCAGAGAAATGATCCTATTGTCTTTAATTTCAGGCTGCAAAGCAACAAAATGCGATTCTTTTCTATACCCACTCTATAAAACACTTTACTTTTTGAAACTTTTTTATTGTTTTACAGTACACCTGAAGAAAGTCTATAAACTTCCCTCAGGTCTCCTGTGAGACAATGATTAAAAAAAAACTGCAGACTTCCTTCTGGGCTGCTATAAGACAAATGGGTTGATTTACTAAAGGGAATCTACTTTGCACTACAAGTGCACTTGTCATGCAGTCGCTGTAGATCTGAGGGGAATATCTGAAACGAGGGGAATCTCTGCTGATTTTTATCATCCAATCATGTGCTAGCAAAATTTTTTTATTTTCCTTGCTCGTCTGCTTCGGATCTACAGTGACTGCACTTGGAAGTGCACAGTGGATTTGCCTTTAGTAAATAACCCCCACAGTGTGCTCTTTAGTTATAGAGCACAGCAGTTACTAAAATCGAAAAGGAGAACACTGATCAGATACATTCATCAAGATATGAGTTCCAAACAGCTCAGTTTAGTAAAATCAGCGAACACTGTAGTTTTAAAGCTAGGAACATGAAAACAGATGTATATAATTGTGTGAATTTCTTGTGCATAAGGTGGTTTTCACCTAATAGAGAAATTTGCAATTAACTCTTGACACTGGTGATATCTTTCTCATGACGGTACCAGGGAAATTCTTTGTTTTGAGACCTCATTCAAATGCAACTGTGTTTTTGTCTTGCAGGTACTTTCTGGATCCCGATTATAGCTTTGATTGTTATTTCTCTGGGAGTTTATATAATAGTCCTGAAGAATCCTTCCACACTCAGTGCAGAAAAACAACTGCAAGTCATGAATGCTTTCCAGGATAAGTTTCGAAAGCTTCAAATTCTTTTTTCTAGTCAGTCATCCAACCTTTGGCACAGAAGCCAAAGGATTCTAGAATTGCAGCTCCGTCATGGGAATGAAAACAAGGAACCTGCTATTATTTTATTAACCGCTGCCCAGGATGCAAAAGAGATGTTGTATTGTGTAGGCAACCATCTGGCAAAAACCTATGCTTCTGCCCTTAACAGAAGCTACACTGTCCTCTCTGGGACGGATATGCCCTCTGAAGACAGTGAACATGTTAAGCTGGATATTGATCAAAGGCTAAATGCAGGATTCCAGGGTAACAGCAAAGCAGCAGTGCTGCATCGTTTAGAATTACTGCCTCCTGGGTCGTTGATCATTCTCTACAAATATTGTGACCATGAGAATGCGGCTTTTAAGAATGTTGCACTGGTGCTAACGGTGCTTTTGAATGACTCTACTTTGCGACCAGACATTGGGCTTAATGAACTGGAGGAGACGGTCTATGACTTCTTAAAGGAAACATTCATTACTCAAGGAAAGTCCAGGACGTCCCATAACGAGATGGATGGGGACAAGCTGGGGGGAGTGTGGAGTCGCATCTCGCATGTTGTGTTGCCTGTGTTCCCTGCAAAAAACAATGTGAAAGAATGTGAAGAATCCAAAGCCGGTCCATGAAGAGAGCCATTCTTTTAAGCATAACAGGAAATGGGATCAGTGCTATATGTGCACTCCTAAAGAGCTCTCTGTTCAGAACTGTTTGAAGGAAATCTAGTTTCCCATACAAATATCATTTATTTCATTCCTTCTCCAATACCCCACCAGAAAACTAAAATAGAGCATTTTATTTACAGGTAAAGAAGCCAGTTTATTTGTAATAAACTTTTAGCCCTAGTCTGTTGTGCTCGGATACCATTGTTGATAACCTGGGACACCAAAGCTGGGAGTACCTCACTTCTCATCAACATTGATGGTCCTCGGCTGTGACTAAGAACTAAATAAACATGTCCTGGGTGACAGTTGTGGTTAGAGAGATGGGCCACCAATTGTAATGACACAGAACTTCCACATCAAGCCAGTGACTTAATCTGAAGTTCATTTATTGGCTGCAGCTTTCACTCCAAATACCTCATATGAAAATGTAAGCTCTGAAAAGGAAAGTGGCATTGTCTATTAAAATGAAGACTTTTTCCACAGAGATGAATTGAGCATACATATAAAAAAATATATACTTGTGACTGGAAGTATAATTCAGCAAGATTCTGAGTTGGTAAATATTATTTTTTTAAATTCGTTATAATTTGAGCTTCTGCAATGAGAAAAAGCTACTGAAGCTTCAGTACACAGTCACAGGCCCTGAATAAGCATCCAGCTAGCATTGTCTAAATCCTATTCCCTGTTGGTGACCCAGAAGTATTTAGGCCGGTGGATTAATAAGGCAGCTAGAATTTTTTTAAAAGAGTTCGCTATGACATCCCATATTTCTCTCAATACAAGGTGAACTGGTAAAATACAGAATGTCATAATAAATAAGCCACAGTTATTTATGGAAGGATGTCTGTATCTAAAATGGCCACAAAAACCCTTTCATTTTAGAAAATAGTGTAGTTGTTTGTGTGAAAGTAGTGTCCCCATGTCACTTTCTACTACATACTTTTAGCAACCAATGAATAATGCAGCTAGGTGCTGGAGAAGGTCTTTGAAAGCCACAAGAGATCAAAAGCACTTATGTATGGTCCTGCTTTTGGTGCACTAGCTCCCTGTTTTCTGCAGAATCATAAAATAAAGCCAAGCTGAGCAGTGTCCCTACCCTATGTACAGTCTTTCTTTTTTGACAATGTATTTTTGTTATCCCCATGTGTATGAATGCTAGGACCTGTGTGTATAATTTTTGCCACTATCTAAGGCCATTCTTTAGCATAGCACTGTGACTTAACATGTACCTGGTTTAAAAAAAAAAAAAAAAGGTTCACCTCCATTCATAGGCCACATTTAATTCATAGAAGCAGTAACCGCTTCTATGAATGGCGGAGATGGACGGAAAGGGCAGGTATAGCCGGGCACTCTTGATTCTATTAACCCTCGCTGCACTTGGAAATTTTAAGGGGTGGGGGGCATTGAAGGAAAATGTCTACCCTTTTTTTTTGTTTTTGTTTTTTTGTTTGGTAAACTTAAGGTTTAAAGGAAACCTGTAACAAAACAAATCGTCTCTGTGAATGCCTCAGATGGAAGCATAGTTGTTGCGGGGCAGTGATATCACTTGTTTTGCAGCTACATAACTTCATTTTCACTGCCTTAACTAAAGTGAAACAGGAGCCAGATAATCGCAGCTTTCATATGAGGTTTCTTACACTGGGCCTTATACTGCCTGAAGTAAGAACTGTATCTCACAACTTGCAGCAGCCATTTAAATTCAAAATGGTGTTAGAATTGACAATTGGAAAATGAAAGTTTTGAATGCATTACAAGCTGTTTTTATTTATGGATCTGAACTTGGCTGCATTGCTTTCAAAGTAGACCTTCACATATCCCTAACACAAAATCCAAAAACCTGTGTCTGAGGACATACATATGCCAATTGCAGGTATTGGCGAGGGGGGGACAAATTTATGCACATGTTTACTGATCATTACATGGCAACTTTTGCACTAGAAAAAAAACTTGTAATAAGATCAGTAAAAATGTTACACCCATGTGAAGGTAGCCTAAATCCGATGGCTTTGTTCAAATTATTCCCTCATACAGTTTTATAAGACAGGAATAGTGTAAAGATTTTAAAATAGTTGCATATTTTTCTGTTTCACTTAAAGTGGTGTTAAGCTGCTATTTATTTATTTTTTTAAAGTTACCATCTACAAACACTGTAGCTGCTGACTTTAAAAAAATAAAATAAGGACACTTTCCTGTCCAGGGAGCCCGCAGTGTTGCCCCCCCCCCCCCCCCCCCCGAGGCCGATTCGTCCATTGGATTGGGTGCAGGCGCCACCATTCCAACTAAGGGAAACTTTCCTACTGCGCATGCGCGAGTCATGTGGTGCTTCCTGAAATGGCTCCGTAGTCTTCTGGGACACATGCAGGTCCCAGAAGCCAGCAGGGGAGAAGGACTTGATGCACTGGGCTGGGTCGAAGGCTGGGATGGAAGTACACCAGGTAATTCGTAAAAGGTAAGTAAGAAAAAAATATATATCCAAAATCGAGTGGTGGAGGGGTTGTCTTTCCTTTAAGACAAAGTTGTAAAAGTGGGAGGAACTCCACTTTAAAGACACACTGAGAAAAATATAGGCTTCCACGTTTTCCTTTTCTTATGCAAACACTTGCTGACTATCTATTACTCATCCTTTCGCTTCAGTACTTTCACTGGCCCATAAAACGTACACAGATCAGGAGGTTTGGCTTCTGTGGTTGCTTGTTTCAAGTAACTGACTTTAAAAGTATCAAAGCCATTGAATGGTAACTATGCAACTGGCATATTTAGATAGAGATAACTAATTAACTTATTTACCTCAGTACATTCTTCTTAAAGGAGAAGTATAGCCAAAGCTACTTCTACTATGGATCACATGAGTTCAGTTAGTTCTGCACTCCTGTGACCCGCTGTTGGCTAACATCACTCAGCCGTTCCAGGCTTAAGAAAGGTCAGGACCATATGGTCTGTATCTGCACAGAAGCCTGGACCAGCACCTGGCTAAGCCTCTCGGCTATCCTCCTTAGCCGCAGAGAGATGCTGATCGACAGTGACGGCCCTTTGCTCAGAGCGGAGGGGAGAACTGAGTGATCACTCCAGAGCTGGCGGGGGACATACATCGGATCGATGCTGCATCCACCAAGGCAAGTATAATTGTTTGTGTTTTTTTTAAAACCTAAAACTTCTTTTAAGGTCACCTGCCAGCTTTGGCATTACATGTAGCAGATACAGAGCAGCTCCACAGTATATATTTAGTAGGTTTGTATCCATTGCTTCTTGCATCTACACATTGGTGTTGATTTACTAAAACTGCAGAGTGCAAAATATGCAGCAGCTGTGCATGGTAGGCAATCCGCTTCTAAATTCAGCTTGTTCAATTAAACTTTGACAAAGACAACTGGAAGCTGATTGGTTTCTATGCACAGCCGCAGCAGATTTTGCACACTCCAGTTTTGGTAAATCAACCCCATTTATAAAGCAGTGGTAAAATCTGTCTTCTGATTTAGTAAATAAAACAAACAAATGGCACATATACAGAGTAGAACAATTTTGCTTTAAAAACATTTATATAGCGCTCCACTGGCTTTGGGTCCTCAAAGCCCAGCAAAGCGCTATTAAATGCGTCAGAGTAAAAACAAAAAAGTAGAGTAGAGCTCAGACATGCGACCTGTCAGTCATGTGACCTGCCTCTCCTCCAATCATAGAGGTCTCTGCTGCGTTAAGTTTAGAAACTGTGGCCTACTACGGGCTCCACACCTCAGCCTGCATTTTATGAATAGAGGCTGTAAAAGGCAGTCCATGGGGAAAGTAACCCTGCAATGTGTAGTGCATCTCCGGAACTTCTCTCTTGAAAATTGGCCCCTTTTGAAGTATGGAAAATATTTTTTGTAGCTTGCACCACATCCTGTTTGAAACAGTGTTTCAGCTGTTACAAATAAAAGGGTAAATCCTGCATGTGACCTTTCTGAGCAAATGGCTATACTTTTTTTTGTGTGTGTGTGTATATGTATAAATTTGTACTGTTTGTTTGAATACACTGGTGTTTCCTTTTTTTTTTTTTTTTTTTTTTTTTTTCACGTGACGCGCTGAGAAAAAGAATTATCTTGCAGTGCCTGTTCATTTTGTCTAGAGCAGTGATGGCGAACCTTGGCACCCCAGATGTTATGGAACTACATTTCCCATGTTGCTCACCTATGCTGCAGAGTGCATGAGCATTATGGGAAATGTAGTTCCAAAATATCTGGGGTGCCAAGGTTCGCCATCACTGGTCTAGGGTGATAGTAATGAGCACAATACTTTCCTTATTCCTCATTCCTCAAGCAACTAGTGCTCTCCTCTGCTCCTGGGATGTAGCCAAGGCCTTGGCATCCTCATGTACAATGCAAGACTGCTGTATGTGATGTATGCATTGTACGCAATGACATCGGAGAGCTGCAAGTCGGCGGGCAGTAAAAAGGAATGGCTTCAGGGGACAGCTCTTACAAAGTGAGGAAAGAAATAAGGCAAGTATCTCACCCTATTCAACCTCCTAGACAAAATGAGTGGAGGGGACCACCACTGCAAGGGTAGCTTTTTCTCCAGCCTGGAGTTCAGCTTTAAAAGTGTATGTAAACCCTAAGAACCTATTTTCTTCCTTGTGGTACATTAAACACACTAATTATAATTAATGGACTGCTAACTCCCCCTTTAATGTGTTTAAAAGTACTTTTATCTACCACAGTACATTACTGTGCTATGTGACAACGCAGGTGCGTTGCCTTCTGCATTTTTTAGTGAATGTCAACGTGACGCATGTTACTTACGTTACTGTGCATTGTGTTAATATGCACAGTAACAGATGCATTCCACAATACGGAAGTGTAAATGGGTCCTTGAATCACTTCTTCAGTATGTTTGACATCATGCCTCGCTGTTTACTGCTTTGTTAAGCAAATGTTTCTTTTTCTTTTTTTTTTTTTTTTTCCTTGAAGATCCTGCTAATCACTACGTTTCCTAATAGGATTTGACTGCTACCGGTATAAACTACATGCCAATTAGCATCTACACTGTCACCCTGCCGTGCGAGTTCCTTTGGTTGGCTCTTGGGCTGCTTATCTGATAGACCTGATAAGCAGCCAATGGCTCACCTTGCAGACTGACCATGCTCCTGCTTTTTGTGAGGTAGTGGCTTAGTGTTGTCAGCTGGCAACAGGAAATTCTGTTACTGGCAGGATGTCCAGAAAAAAAAAAAACTCAAATAACTGCACAAAAAAAAATCTTTTCTTTTAATGTAGAAGTTCAGACAAAACCTAACTAACGCTAAACCTGCTCTCTGCCATATTCTAAACCTAATCTTTCTAACCCTATAAAGCAAAAATCATTATACTTACAGCTCATATGGAAAGTATTCTCAGTGCTTCACTTTTTCCACATTTTGTTACTTTACAGCCTTATTCCAAAATAAATGAAATTCATTGTTTTCCTCAAAATTCTACAAACCGTACCCCATTTAGACAATGTGAAAAGAATTTTGCTTGAAATCTTTTCAAAATGTATTAAAAATAAAAAAGGAAACAAATCCCATGTGCATAAGTATTGAGCTGATGAATCAATTACAGCCTCAAGTCTTTTTGAGTACGATGAAACAAGCTTGGCACACTTATTTTTGGGCAGTTTCTCTCATTCTTCTTTGCAGGACCTCTGAAGCTCCATCAGATTGGATGGGGAGTGTTGGTGCACAGCCATTTTCAGATCTCTCCAGAGGTGTTCAATCAGGTTCAAGTCTGGGCTCTGGCTGGACCACCCAAGGGCATTCAGAGTTGTCCCGTAGCCACTCCTTTTGTTATCTTGGCTGTGTGCTTAGGCTCTTGGTTTTCCTGTTGGAAGAGAAACCTTTACCCCAGTCTGAGCCCCAGAGAGCTCTGGGGCAGGTTTTCAACAAGGTTTCTGTACATTCATCGTTCCTTCGATCCTGACTTGTCTCCCAGTTCCTTCCGCTGAAAAACATCCCCACCGCATGATGCTGCCACCACTTCACTGTAGGGATGGTATTGGATAGGTGATGAGTGGTGCCTGGTTTCCTCCAGACATGATGCTTGCTATTCAGGCCAAAATTCACCATAGTTGTACTCCAATCATCCTTAAGATGTTTCTACAACTTGATCAGTGGAAACAGGGTGCAGCTGAGCTCCATTTTAAGTGTCATGGCAAAAGCTGTGAATAGTTATGTGCATGTGATGTGTTTTTTTTTTTTTATTAAATTTGCAAAGATTTCAAACAAACTTCTTTCACGTTGTCATTATGGGGTATTATTTGTAGAATTTTGAGGAAAATAATGCATTTAATCCATTTTGGAATAAGGCTGTAACATAACAGAATTGCCCTGTACCTATCCCGCAGTTAATCCGGTCCAATCCCAGAATCAGCTGTCAGTGGCGGCTTTAGTGTGGAGGTGGTTGTAGGAGAGGCAGCTGACAACGGAAGCCCCATAGTAAGTCTATGGGTGACATCACTTCTCATTCATTTTAGCAATTTTTGCTTTACAGGGATAGATAAGGTTTGGAATGTGACAGGGAGTGAGTTTGTTTTTGCTTGGACTTACACTTTAGGCTAACTGTATATAGTGTGACATGATGCCCTGAACATTTTGGGTTTACATACACTTTAATGAAAGCCTGTATATATATTTTGAGTTTAAGGCCATCATGTAAATATAAAGTTTAGTATTTTTCACGCTCTAGTACAGCTTGGCAATCTTTTGATGGTGTGTTCTGCACCTTTATGGCATTGCTAGAATACTGTTGAATCTTGTTCCATGTCTCATTCTCCATTTTATTTAGTGAAAATGACCTACTTTGCAAGATATGGCCATTTTAGAGCCAGTGCAAAAGTAAGTGGAGATTAGTGGGTTGATTACTTTGCTAGTTTCAACTGTAAGATTTCCCTGCCATGGTTCTATGTTCCACCTACATTGGAGTTTGTTTTTCCTCTCTTAATATAACTTAGGAGGTAAGACCTGGGAACATGGATCTTGCTACCAAAGTCTCCAAGCTATAGCGTAAATGTTTGTGACATACAGCTGAGTGAACCATTATATGCAACGTTAAAATTAATTGATGTTTTACCTTCCAAATTTTAATTCTGTTCAAGTCCCGTGATCCAGGTTCCCCTGTCAGATAGCATAATCTGACTCTAACCTCCAGTACAGCTCAGAGCAGTACAACTTTGTCAAATGTCTTCCCCTCTCCTGAGTATACTTACCTGTTTTAAGTTTGCTCCGGTCTGGTGATGTGTGGTAGTGAGCGGCGGCTGCAGGGGAGACTGGGAATTACTGGAACCATGCTGTCACTCATAAGTGACCTTGTCTGCACTCCATCCTCCCCGACCCCCACATATGGTTTGGATGAAATTCTACTTCAAATATCAGTGGGTGGACTGGCCTTATAAGCTGAACCTTGAAAAAAAATGTTAGTTGACGGCATAAGAGCTCTGTCCAAGTTTTGATTGACATTGGCTCCTGCTGTTGTCAATCATAAACTTTTGCTGGTTTTCTTTCTTTCTTCATTTTGGATGAATGGGGAGGGACTTCCCATTTTGAAGACTCAGCTGGAAGTGGGAGATAATATTTTTAAGGTGAGGGAAATTCCCTCTTAGACAGTTATCACGGGAAACAAGTATAAGCATTGGGAGATTTGCCTTCATTCTTGTTCTGGTGGCAACTCAAAATTGAATTTACGTTCACTTTAATTCCCGGTGATCAGAAAAATTGGCAGTTATTCTTCCTAATCAGAACACAGAAAAAAGGAAAAAAAAAAACTGATAGTGGTGTACTAACCCTTCATACTTCACCATGTAAAATCACCATGATAAAGTCTGCATTTGCATGGGCTCCTTGGTTGCCTGAATGGAGCTGGAGGGGCAAATCTTGATAGAAACCTATTTATTTGAAAACCTTTTGTTGTCGGATATTTTCGACAGCTTTTGGTTTAAGCATATCCAAAAAATTTGTGCTAAAGGTTCGGTTTACCCAAATACTTCAATATTTGGTTGATGAGTTGAATTGCCCACCAGCTTTTCACCTCAGTGGTACTCTAGTGGCCACATCTGTTTACTTTTATTTCTGTGCAGATATGCCTGTCACTATTTTTATCGGTGCTTTACTGTTGTTTTTGCAGAGGTTTTCGGCAGCTAGCTGGGGGGTTTTAACCCACTCTAGCAGCCGAAAAAGTGTTAAAACAACCCGCAAAGCGGCACTGCCCAGTCATTTCAATGGGTAGGAGTGGTGTATACACCGCTTCAAAGATGCTGCTTGCAAGAGTTTTTTTAATGTTTTGCCAGTGCTTCGCCTCAGTGTGAAAGCACTCAGGCTTTCACACTGAGACTACAGGAGAACTCTTTTTCAGGCATTTTACATGCGCTATTTTTTTAGCCCAAAAAAAATAAAAAATACCTTGTGTGAAAGGGGTCTTAAGCCGGCCATAGATGGTTCAAATCTTGGGAAGGTCAGCAGTCCGGTTTGACCAGTTCACCCTGTATGGGCAGGCTGTACACAAGTCCATGAATCGATCAGCTTGGGTACAACGAGCCTGTCAGATTTTTCATGCAATTATTGCCAGCAGCTATAGCTATTAGCAATCATGCCTATGCATTCTCCCAGCCGGGACCACTCTCTGAACCCCCCAAAAGGAGAACACAATGGCTCTGAGGGAGGGATTCTCCCATAAATACTGACTGGTATTGCGTGGTTGCAGGGAAGTAAATCTCTCTATCTATGGCCGGCTTTAGGTTGCATCTGTTCATCAAGTGGCCACTAAATAAGATTTGACTTACCTAAGCTTTGCGGTTAGTGTCCTTAAAATTAACAGACTTCAGTGAATTCTAAAAAAAAAAATTCTTTATGTCCAGCCTTCCTTCTACTGCTTGAAAGTCAGTGAAAAATAAGTTAAGAATTAAAACCCAACTCCAGCAACAGTAGAAATGCTTCCTCGCAGAGGGGCTGCAAGGATTAGCTGCTCGTTTTTAAGTCTAAGGGGCAGAAAAGCAGTTTCACTTACCCGATCCTCTGCTCTCCAGGCAGATAGCACTCCTCGATGCTCTGGTAGTGGACTATCCGTTGGTGTCCTCACGTCCAATGGAGGCATATGTATGCGGTCTCTCAACGAGTGGCCCTTGAGGCCCAGTGGCCGCATATATGGGGCCCTGTGTAAACGATTTACTGTACCGAGAGTGCGCTCCTGCTTGCTTCCAGCATGGTATACGACAGGGATTGGTAAGCTTCTGACTTGCGATCGTGAGCTTTCCGATCATGTGAGGACCACTGTGACAGCCCATCCCAGCGGTCACATGACTCAAGTGCCCACCTTCTGGCTTTTGGCACTCTTAAAGGACCAGGAGGTGGTCTGTGAGAAGAGGTTAAAATATCAGAGGGCATCTAACTAGAGTTTCCTAGGGGGAGAAGTGGCTGCAGGCACCAGTCTTCAAGTGCAGAGGATCATGGAAGTAAAAGTGCTTTTCCTGGTACACTAAATATAAACGCACAGCTAACATGTTCAGTGTGGGGGCAACCCTACTGCAGTAGAGGATTCTTAACTAGGAGTTCAGCTTTGAAGGTCTTTTCCAGACAACATTTTTGTATAGTGGGCCGTTTGGCTACCACACTTGTGTCCGTGACTGTCTGAATTGCACACTGATGGAAGTATGTGTGGTGTGTGTGACTGCTGACCAGTGTTGTCTTTATTTGAGGTGGTAGGTGTGACTGCAAATACACAGAGACATAGGGCAGGATGCTTCTCATCTATGTTGTATATATCATTTTCTGTTCAACAAACCAGATTTGTACACACAAGAAATATTGTTTGTTTATGCTATTCTAGTATTATACAATTAATTTTTTTAATGCACCGATTGTGTATACAATATATTTTGATTTATATGGCATTGTATGTTGAAAAGGCTATTAGCTATTTAAATGACATTTTTTAGATGAAAATATTTTACTAGTTTTCAAAGAATATTTTTTTAAGATTTCATTGTTAATGAATGTGGTGGAATTTTTCATGAAAAAAAGCAATAAAAAGATTTTGTTTTTAAGTTCAGCTTCGTGCTTAAAGGATCAATGAATTAAATAAAAAAATGGCTGAGGCCCCTATACATAGTGTGATCTTTAAATTCAAAGACATGTAAATCAGTTGAATGCCCCCTACACACGATCGGACATTCTGACAATAAAATCCATGGATTTTTTCCGACAGATGTTGGCTCAAACTTGTCTTGCATACACACGGTCACACAAAGTTGGTTGGAAATTGTGAACGTCAAGAACGCGGTGACGTATGATGAGCCGAGAAAAATGAAGTTCAATAGCCAGTGCGGCTCTTCTGCTTGATTCCGAGCATGCGTGGAACTTGTGCGTCGGAATTGTGTACACACGATCGGAATTTCCAACAACTGATTTTGTTTTTGGAAAATTTGAGATCCAGATCTCAAATTTTGTGAATCGGAAATTCCGATGGAGCCTACACACAGTTGGAATTTCCGACAAAAAGCTCCCATTGAACATTTTCTGATGGAAAATCCGACCGTGTGTACAGGGCATAAGGATTAACAGTGGTACATGTAGACACCACAAGGATCATGCATGTCTGCAGTATTGTTAGCTCAAACAATGTTTATGCCATGGCATGTTCACTTTAAACGGCTTATATCATGATGCATAATCCTCTCCAACCAAATTACTAAATGAATGAACTTTAACGGCACAAAAAATTCATGGAAACCAAAACTGTAACTTTTATGGGCTTATGACTTTTATTCTTTCCATCACTTGGACTGGACTTACATGCAATATTACTGATACTAGTTTTAATTTTTTCTTGCTTTAACTCTTGTTGACAGCAATTGAAAAAGTCTTGTGTTTGTTATTTTAATAGTAAAAAACAAAACATATACTTACCTCCTATGTTGCAGTGGTTTTGCACAGGGCAGCTGAGATCCTCCTCTTCTTGGCTCTTAGCCCCTCCGTCCTGTTGAGTGCCACCCCGCAATGGATACACGGAGCTGCCGTTTGGCCACGTCCTCTCTCTCACCTTGTTGGCTGAGTTTGACAGCAGTGGGAGCCAATGGTGCCGCAGCTGTGTCTCAGCCAATCAGGAGAGAGATTTGGTGACAGATTGGGCTCAGGTAATTATTAGGGGGGCTGAGGGGGCTGCTGCACACAGAAGGCTTTTTATCTTAATGCAGAGAATGCATTAAGATAAAAAACTTCAGACATTACAACCCCTTTAATATCTTACCTATGAGAATGTATATATTGTCTTGTTACCATCTTCACCATACAAACTCTGGGGGGAGTCGGATGCTTGTTTATACCTTGTTCCTGCAGGCTTCCTCTCATCTGCATGACATGTTCTCTGCTTCTCTTTGGCTCAGTCTGCAGCTGCAGGCAGTCTGATATCATGATGTACTTTGCAAGAGACCAGAACTTTTTTTTTTTCTCCCAACTGAACAGAAGAACAAGGTCTGTCAAAGAAAATGTAAAACATTCTCAGGAGATTGCTTAGGGGTACTAT
Organism: Lithobates pipiens; assembly: GCF_037356315.1. NCBI lineage: Eukaryota > Metazoa > Chordata > Amphibia > Anura > Ranidae > Lithobates > Lithobates pipiens. The sequence goes on along the minus strand of NW_027507785.1, from coordinate 259,666,061 downwards.
TTTAAAGGTGAAATCCAGACCGATATAAAATACTCAAATTTTTGCAGCAGTGTAAGTACCATAGTTTGACTTGGTAGAAGTCTGTTGTGGGGACTGGAGGACGAAAAAGCAGACTAAAGAGCTAATCATGTAATGAATAAAATAGTGTTGTGCTACCCAAACAAATAATGTGTGCAAATCAAATATACTACGACAAGGTATATTTTATATATCTCAAAAGTACTATGACTTTTTGAAATCTTCAATTAGTCTGCTTCTCCCCAAAGGTGACAAAAGTCCAAACACATATAATTGGATCAATAAAGAAATAGTCCAACAAATCAAGTTATAGTGCCAAGGCCAAAGGGTTTTAACTAACCCTCCATTAAAATAATAGGTGGAACATGATCATCCTTAAAGCAGAATTTATAGGTCAATTCCATTATCCAGAATCCAAGAAACCGCAGGTTACTGTTGGTTGTGTTGGGTCTATTCCTGTTATACAGGTGCAGGTTCTGTATCTGTGACCTGTTTTACATTACTTAACACCAGTAAGAAGCAGGTAAGGAGAACCATATGGCACTCAAGAAGGTTGTCACTTTTGCCTTATGGTAGGACAACACTGATAGAAGTCCAACATATCATGTAAAGCGTCTCACCTCACTTCCTGTCTGGTGAAGCCATTATCGCCAGAACATTGGTGAGGTGAAATCTCACCAACCGAGAGAAAGCAGTAAAACGGAAGAGTTTACCGAGCTTGATGATTGTAGTTGTATTCCATGTTACAGTTCCTGAAGTTTTGTAGTTTACAGTTCCAGAAGTCTTGTCTTGCAAATAAGGCAGCCCCGCTGTTTGTAATTTTAAAGACGCTTCTAAAGTTTTTTTTTTTTTTTTTTATATATATATATGTAAGTGCATGAATTTTTAATGTGGTATATCCCGTACTATGCCGTGAGGGGCCCTTGTGTTCTGTGAGTTGGTTTGCAGAGCTGCAGGAGTGGAACACCTGAATTTTTAAAGGGGTATAACACATTTTTTTGGATGGTTGAAAGAGGCACCATAGAGTGGAGAGGAACAGTATCGTGATAAAGGCTGGGAGTGACCCCTAAAGGGGGGAAGTGATATTTGACATGAACATTGACAAGTCAAAGTCTGAAGGTGAAGGCATTGGTGAAATGGTGGGAGTCACTACATATGTGGTTGGATTTTAAAAACACTTAACGGTATATTTTGTGCACTCTGATATCATGGAATAGAAGAGATCCACATATAGAGACTGGTGGAATTAATTGTATGTTTAATGTCGGGAAAGGATTGAATGCGCTTAAAAGAGAAATAACACTACAGACACTTTTTCACGTTCTGTATTGTATATGCATATACACTATTTGATTATCATATTTTATCACATATGGGTTTATTTATGAATGTTTTATAGAGATTTATAGGAAGTGCAACAACGATATATATTTGGTTATATCAGGGCTCGACAAAACCCGGGCGCCAGGTCGCATTTGCGACTAGAATTAGCGACCTGGCGCCTGGGGCAGCACAGCGGGGGGTATCCTGTCTCCGTGGACCCCCCCCCGGCGTGATCGCGTTGGGCCGTGCCGCCGGCAGCCGGTAATTGAGCCCCCGGCTTTGAGGCTTTCTGTGGTCCTATGGTTCCTTCTGGAATCTGGCGCCCTCTTGTGGTGGCCGTTGGAATTACAAACCAGCAATGCTAATATATAATTTTATTCTAACACCCTAGAGAATAAAATGGTGGTCGTTGCAATACTGTCTATCACACCGTATTTGCACAGCGGACTTACAAGCGCACTTTTTTGGGGAAAAAGAATTTAATAAAAAAAAATAAGACAACAGTAAAGTTAGCCCATTTTTTTTTTTTATATTGTGAAAGATAATGTTATGCCGAGTAAATCGATACCCAACATGTCATGCTTCAAAATTGCGCCCACTCATGGAATGGCGACAAACTTTTACCCTTTAAAATCTCCATAGGCGACATTTAAAAAATTCTACAGGTTGCACATTTTAAGTTACAGAGAAGGTCTAGGGCTAGAATTATTGCTCTTACTCTACCGATCGCAGCGATACCTCACGTGTGTTTTGAACAACGCTTTCCTATATGCGTTCGCTTCTGCACACAAGCTTGGCGGGACAGGGCGCATTTTAAATTATTTTTTTTTCTTCTTATTTTAACGTTTTTATTTTTATTTTTTTCACTGTTCTTTAAAAAAATAAAAATAAAAAAGTGTGTCACTTTTATTACTATTACAAGGAATGTAAAAATCCCTTGTAATAGAAAAACGCATGACGGGTCCTCTTATATATGAGATCCGGGGGGTCAGAGAGACCTCACATCTCATATTTACACTAAAATGCAATTTAAAAAAAAATTGTCATTTGAAAAAAATAAAATAAATAAAATGTCCCTTTAAGAGCTATGGGCAATGACTTGGAGACAGGTGGGGGGCTGGGGCCTATCTTCCCCTCACTCGTCTCCATGTCAGGCCAGGGACAGGTCCAGATCGCCGTCACGGACCTGGCTCCTAACTTTTTTAGCTGGCTCCTAGATTCCAAGCAAATTTGTCAACCCCTGGGTTATATGGCATGTGCGTACACGTGATTTTTTTAATTTTTTTTTGTAGCATAAGGAGTATTACCAGGTAGTGCTGGATTACCCTCCCCCCTTTAATTGTCGTGCGAATAAGATTAACTTGGCTCTGTGTAATGCAACATCATGACTACAGTGGCCTGTGTTCTATGGATTAGAGCAGTGATTCTCAACCAGGGTTCCTCCAAAGGTTGCTATGGGTTCCTTCAGAATTGGGCAATTTCTGCATCTCCGATAAGTTCCCACTGACACCATTGATCTTTTTAGCCATCTGTAATGAGGCAATTCTTCCCAATGCCCACAAGTGTAAGGACCATTCTTCCCACTGACCATCACACTATTGTATCACGAGTTGTAGATTTCTAATTTTTAGCAGGGGTTCCCCGAGACCGGAGAACTATTTCAAGGGTTCCTCTATGTTGAAAAGGTTGAGAAAGGCTAGATTAGAGAGTCAAGTCAAAGAATTTGAAAGTAATAAAATCCTTGTAACTGTCTCCGATGGGAGCTATCACACGAGGTCAAATCTTTAGCATCCTTAGGCATATCAGATGGTAGAAGACAAAGCAGGAATATGGCCAGTTAAAGAGGGATTCCACCAAAAAAAAAAATATTAAAAGCCAGCAGCTATAAATACTACAGCTGCTGACTTTTAATAAATGGACACTCACCTGTCCCGGGGTCCAGCGATGCCGGCAGCCGAGGCCGATCGATCGCTCAGCTCTTGGCTGCTGCCGTCACCATTCTAGGTGAGGGAATCAGGAAGTGAAGTGAATCGGCTTCACTTCCCGGTTCCCTACTGCGCATGCACGAGTCGCGTAGCGCAATAGGAAATCTCCGCTCTGTCACTGGGACCCGTGTGTGTCCCAGCAGACAGCGCGGCAGGGCAGGAAATGGCGTAGACTCCCACGGGAGTCTATGCCCGGAAGTGGGTGTAAATACCTGTCTTTGACAGGTATCTCCACCCCCCCTCCCCCCTGAAAGGTGTCAATTGTGACACCGGAGGGGGGGAGGGATCCGATCAGCGGAGGTTCCACTTTAGGGTGGAATCCCGCTTTAAGCTCAATGTGAGCTTTTAAGAGCGTGTGTAGAAGAACTTTTACTTTTAACCCAAAAAACATATCTCTGGACAGGACCAGTATATATGTAACGGCATTCCTGAGTGTTTCCAATCTCTCCAGCAATGGTCAGGGATACTGGGACTGAAGGAATGTAAGCAGGTGATATTGTAACAATGATAGAAAATTGTGTATTGATTTTCTATTATAGGTTGTGTATATAGAAGATTTGTGGACATAAATGTTTCCCCGTTCTTCAGGAGGGAATTTTCTATTTAAAATGTGTTCCCACTGTATCATATAAATGTGTCAGGGCTGGGGGGCCATTCAACTGTTGTAAATGTCAGGAACCAGAACTCTGCATGTTGCATCTGTAATGCAAAGCTTTTTAAAGGAGGTAATTGAGGGAAAGGTCCAGTTGAAAGAAGTAGTGTGCAAAGTGTTTAATTTGGAGGAAACTAAACAGGGCCTTAAGATGCAATTCGTATCCTTTTTTTTTTTGTTAACCACCCCCCCCCCCCCCCTTTCATGACTAGGCCATTTTTTTTGTAGTGCAGCACTGCGTTACTTTAACTGACAATTGTGTGGTCGTGCGACACTGTACCCAAATAAAATGTGTGTCCTTTTCTTCCCACAAATAGAGCTTTCTCTTGTTGATATTTGGTCACCTCTGTGTTTTTATTTTTTGCGCAATAAAAAAAAAAAACACCATTAAAAAAAAAAACTATTTTTTACTTTCTGTTTTAAAACCTATGCTATCAAAAAAAAAAAAAAAATCTAAATTCAATTTAGGCCAATATGTATTCTGCTAAATATATTTTTGGTAACAAAAATCCCAAAAAGCGTATATTGGTTTGCGCAAAAGTTATAGTGTCTACAAACTATGGGCTATTTATATATGGATTTTTAATTTATTTACTAGTAATGGCGACGATCAGCGACTTGTAGCAGGACTGCAATATTGCAGAAGACAGATCGGACGATAACACGTTATCGGTGACCAGTGACACTAATAAGTGATCAGTGCTAAATATATACACTGTCACTGTACTAATGACACTGATTAGGAAGAAGTTATTGGGGGCGATTAAAGGGTTAACTGTGTGCCTAGCCAGTGTTTGTGTACTGTGTGGGAGGTGCTTTTACTAGGAGAAGGCATGGAGCCATGCCTTCCCTACTGACAGAAAGGCAATTTGCCTTATTTACATAGGCAGACTTTGGTTCTGCTTCTGTAATGAATGATCAGCGGCAGACATCGAGTCCATGATTCCCGCTGTGCATAATCACAATGGAAGCGAGCCAGCGGTATGCATTCGCGCCCGCTACCCGGGAGTCACACGTGCATATATACACAGCGGCTGCCCTCTAGCAGTAAAATTGCTATAGGGCGGTCGTGAAGCTGGTAAAGTAGTAAAACGGCTCACCTTCAGAATATTTGCAGAGGAAACTGAAATTACCAAGTCAATTGTTTCTGAAATTGTGACTCAGGATTTGAACATGAGAAAGGACCCCATTTTGGGTAGTGTGGATAATGTCCAAAGAGCCACCGTTATGCAGGATCTGAACGCCATCCCACTTGAAGACTTGCAGAGAGATGCTGTGAAGAAGGGAAAAAAATGGTGGGAGTGTTGTGTACACTCACAAGGTGCACACTTTGAAGGAGACACTGTTCGATTGTAACCGTTTTTAAAATATAATTCTCATTCCTTTCTGCACACACCTTGTATATTACAAAGGTGAATGACACACACACCCACACACACAGGTTGGACTGGTGTATTTATGGAACCTTACCAACTATGTAAAGATTCCACAGTAGCACCATGTGCTGTATAAGGCTATTAGGTGAGGCTGGAGTGCAGAGAAAGGCGTTGTAGACTCCAGGTAAACTTATGCGTGTTCCTGATTCCTTGTGTAAACCTCGTATGATGGGGTACAAGTCCCATGAGACATTGCAAGACCCCAACAATCACAGGCATGACTCCTAGAGGCAGAAGCATGATGGGATTTGTAGTTTCAAAACAGCTGGAGAGCCGAGGTTCCCTACCCCTCTAGACCTCACATGTAGCTGAAGGTCCTCATATTAGTTACAATGAATTTGAGCTAACCATAGCTTTTCAATCTATGTCCATTTTTATTATATGAATATATAGGGTAGACCACAACATTATAGGTCTAAGGTGAATTGCATAATAATATTTAATAATGTCAGGGAATTGCTGATTCTCCCTGAGCTGTAGGGATCAGTAGAGCAACGTTTTCTACTCTTATATTAATTTTGTTCCACATTTTTATGCAATACAGTAGTTGTCAAATTGGTTATTAAGCACAGTTTCAGTAAAAAAAATACACTTAAGGTACATTTTTGCCATAAAAATGCAAAATGTTACCCAATTTTTGGTAAAATATAAAAGATCGTATTGTACTGAGTAAATTGATACCCAGAATGACAAGCTGTGAATTGGTTGTAAACCTCAGCCCTGAAATATGAACAAACACTATCCCTCTATAGCGTGTACTTGTCTCAGTCCAGAGCTCTAATTGTCCTTCGCTACCTTGCTCCTCTGCTATCTACTTGAGAAACTGCTGATAAGTTTTCCTGACACCAGGAGGTAAAAAGGTGATATGGGAGGGATCTCCAGTACACAGCCAGTGATTGACAGAATCAGCTTAGTTTCTGTGTGCTGTGTAAAGGGGGTGTGTCCTTTCCTTCCAATCTGCTTTCTGAGCTGTCCTCACAGAGCTCTACAGTGTGTAATTTCAGTTCCCTGTCTCCTACTTTCTGAAAGCTCAGACAAGCTTTATAAATTCTGTTTACAACCACTTTAAATGTATGTGTGCCTGCAAAACAACAATGAACCTCAGTAACCCCCCTACATGTAATCAGTGTGAGTTACTTGCAAATAGTTATCCTAGAATTATTGCTCTCACTCCATCAGAGTGGCAATATGTAAAGTGTAGTGCAAGCAAGGTGAAGGGACAGGTGCCAGTGAAGAGTGGAAGGCCCTGTTGTGGGGTTGTAATCTGCATCAGCCAAGCTGGGCCTTGTTTCGAGTTCCCAAGGGATTGATGTTGTCTCCATGTTTCCACCTTTCAGAGGAACTGGAATTCTAGTGTGCCCTATGGCAGTGATGGCGAACCTTGGCACCCCAGATGTTTTGGAGCTACATTTCCCATGATGCTCATCTTCACTACAGAGTGCCGGAGCATCATGGGAAATGTAGTTCCAAAACATCTGGGGTGCCAAGGTTCACCATCACTGCCCTAGGGAAAGGGAAGCGGCACCACGACAAGGTTCTGTGATGACTGCCCTAAACTGAAGCCAAATGGTATTCTGATCCTGAAGGGATTCATTCCATAATGAAGTGCTCATCTGAGTTTACTGTTATGCAGCAACCTCTGTACTCATAAGACTTGCTTCTGCAAAGTGGGTGGGTTGTTCTTGCTCCAGCTGCTCTGACCGAGGTATTCTTTTATAGCAAAAAGAGGAGGGCTATTGTTTCAAGTGTGACTCTACCAAAGGTTCAGTAATCAGATTAGGGATCGATCGATTATTGGTGGGGCTGATTATCCATACCTCCCAACATTTTGAGATTGAAATGAGGGACACCTACTAGCAAACGTATGTAGGAATAGGCCACACCCCTTAAAGGATAATTAACCAAAAAAAAAGGTTAATTAATCCACAAGGGCTTTTTTTTTTACCACTACTATTCCTTTTATATTGGCTTTTAACATTTACAAATGCAGCAATTTAGAATTTGGATGAAAGGTTTAGCACTGGGAAACACATTTTGAAAGATAAAAAGTGCAATTTATATACAACTATATAGATCAGACCAAAATGAGGGACAAATCGGAGGGAAAGAGG